>NC_092052.1:52553847-52861347 GCF_003086295.3 Arachis hypogaea
TTCGAGTGAAGGGAGGTCAAAATCCAATAGCATCTGCAGTCCTTTTTCAGCCTCTGAATCAGATTTTTGCTCAGGTCCCTCAATTTCAGCCAGAAAATACCTGAAATCATAGAAAAACATACAAACTCATAGTAAAGTCTAGAAATGTGAATTTTTCTTGAAAACTAATAAAAACATAGTAAAAACTAACTAAATCATACTAAAAACTACCTAAAAACAATGCTAAAAAGCGTATAAATTATCCGCTCATCACAACACCAAACTTAAATAAAATAGGATAAAAAGAAGACAATGTATAATAAATTTCAAATATCAATGAAGCTCAGTTCCAATTAGATGAGCGGGACTTGTAGCCTTTTTGCTTCTGAACAGTTTTGGCATCTCACTTTATCCTTTGAAGTTCAGAATGATTGGCATCTATAGGAACTTAGAATTCAGATAGTATTATTGATTATCCTATTTCAGTATGTGGATTCTTGAACACAGCTACTTTATGAGTCTTGGCTGTGACCCTAAGCATTTTGTTTTCCAGTATTACCACCGGATACATAAATGCCACAGACACATAACTGGGTAAACTTTTTCAGATTGTGACTCAGCTTTGCTAGAGTCCCCAGTTAGAGGTGTCTAGAGCTCTTAAGCACACTCTTTTTGCTTTGGACCATGACTTTAACTGCTCAGTCTTAAGCTTTTCACTTGACACCTTCACGCCACAAGCACATGGTTAGGGACAGCTTGGTTTAGCCGCTTAGGCCATGATTTTATTCCTGTGGGCCCTCCTATCCATTAATGCTCAAAGCCTTGGATCCTTTTTATTTTACCCATGTCTTTTAGTTTAAAGGGCTATTGGCTTTTTCTTCTTGCTTTTTCTTTTTCTTTCTTTTTTTTCTTTATTATTTTTTCGCCATTTTTTTCTCTTTTTTTTCTGTTTCTGCAAGCTTTTCACTGCTTTTTCTTGCTTCCAAGAATCAATTATATGATTTTTTAGATTATCAAATAACATTTCTCATTTTTCATTATTCTTTCAAGAGCCAACAATTTTAATTTTCATAAACAATAATATAAAAAATATGCACTGTTCAAGCATTCATTCAGAAAACAAAAAGTATTGCCACCACATCAAAATAATTAGATTAATTTCAAGATGTAATTCGAAATTCATGTACTTCTTTTTCTTTTGCATTTAAAAACATTTTTCATTTAAGAAAGGTGAAGGATTCATAGGACATTCATAGCTTTAAGACATAGATACTAGACATTAATGATCATGTAATAAAGACACAAACATAGACAAGACATAAAGCATAATTTTCGAATAACAGAAAAATAAGAACAAGAAAATTAAAGAACGGGTCCACCTTAGTGATGGCGGCTAGTTCATTCTCTTGAAGATCTTATGGAGTGCTTGAGCTCCTCAATGTCTCTTCCTTGCCTTTGTTGCTCCTCCCTCATGACTCTTTGGTCTTCTCTAATTTCATGGTGGAGGAGGGAATGCTCTTGGTGCTCCATCCTTAGTTGTCCTGGAACTCAATTCTCCTAAGGAGGTGTTGATTTCCTCCCAATACTTTTATGGAGGAAAGTGCATCCCTTGAGTTATCTCAGGGATTTCATGATGAGGAATTCTCTCATGCTCTTGTTGAGGTCCATGAGTGGGCTCTCTTCTTTGCTCCATCTTTTTCTTAGTGATGGGCTTGTTCTCTTCAATAAGGATATCTTCCTCTATGGCAATTCCAGCTGAATTGCATAGGTGACAAATGAGATGAGGGAAGGCTAACCTTGCCAAAGTGGAAGACTTGTCCGCCACCTTGTAGAGTTCTAGAGATATGATCTCATGAACTTCTACTTCCTCTCCATTCATGATGCTATGGATCATGATACCCCGGTCTATTGTGACTTCAGACCGGTTGCTAGTAGGAATTATAGAGCGTTGGATAAACTCCAACCATCCCCTAGCCATGGGTTTGAGGTCAAGCCTTCTTAGTTGAACTGGCTTGCCTCTTGAGTCTCTCTTCCATTGAGCTCCTTCCACACAAATGTCCCTAAGGACTTGGTCCAACCTTTGATCAAAGTTGACCCTTCTAGTGAAAGGGTGAGGATCTCCTTGCATCATTGGCAAGTTAAATGCTAACCTTACATTTTCCGGACTAAAATCCAAGTAATTCCCCCGAACCATTGTGAGCCAATTCTTTGGGTTCGGGTTCACACTTTGATCATGGTTCTTAGTGATCCATGCATTAGCATAGAACTCTTGAACCATTAAGATCCCGACTTGTTGAGTGGGGCTGGTAAGAATTTCCCAACCTCTTCTTTGAATCTCATGTCGGATCTCTTTATATTCATTCTTTTTGAGCTTGAAGGGGACCTCGGGGATCACCTTTTTCTTGGCCACAACTTCATAGAAGTGGTCTTGATGCACTTTTGAGATGAATCTCTCCATCACCCATGACTCGGAGGTGGAAGTAATTGCCTTCCCTTTCCTCTTTTTAGAGGTTTCCCCAGCCTTAGGTGCCATTAATGGTTATGGAAAAACAAAAAGCTTAGCTTTTCCCATACCAAACTTAGAATGTTTGCTCGTCCTCGAGCAAAAGAAGAAAGAAAGGAGTAGAAGAAGAACAAATGGAGGAGATGGAGTAGTGGTTTGGGTTCAGCCAAGGGGGGAGTAGTGGGTATGTTGTGTGAAGATGAAGGTGGTAAGGAGGGGTATTTATAGGGTAAGGGAGAGAGTGTAGCCGTGTATGAGGGGTTGGGTTTGGGAGGGAAATGGTTTGAATTTGAATAGTGAGGTAGGTGGGGTTTAATGATGGATGGATGTGAGTGGTGAAGAGGTTATGGGGAAGAGGGTAGGATTTGATAGGTGAGGGGTGTTTGGGGAAGAGTTATTGATGGGATTGGTCAAGGGTGTTTGGGGAAGAGTGTTATGGAAAGGTATGAAGAGGAGAGAAGAAGAGGTGGGGTAGGTGGGGATTCTGTGGGGTCCACAGATCCCGAGGTGTCAAAGAATTTGAGTCCCTACACCATTCTGGCGTTTAAACGCCCATTGTGTGCCAAATCTCGCATTTAATGCCAGCTCTGCTACCTTTCCTGGCGTTAAACACCAGTCTGCTGCCCATTTCTGGCGTTAAACGCCCAAAGTGCTGCCCATTCTGGCGTTTAACGCCCAAAATGCTGCCAGGCTGGGCGTTAAACGCCCATTCTACTATCCTTACTGGCGTTAAAATGCCAGTAAGCTTGTCCTCCAGGGTGTGCTATTTTGTTGCTGTTTTTCATTCTGTTTTTGATTTTTTAGTTGTTTTTGTGACTTCACATGATCATCAACCTAAAGAAAACATAAAATAACAAAGGAAAACAAATAAATATAATTAAATAACATTGGGTTGCCTCCCAACAAGTGCTTCTTTAATGTCAATAGTTGGTCAGTGAGATCTTAGACAGCTTCATAGAGATTTAGAGCTTAATGATGGCCTCCCAACACCAAACTTAGAAGTTGAGTGTGGGGGCTCTATTTGACTCTGTATTGAGAGAAACTTTTCATGCTTCCTCTCCATGGTTACAGAAGAAGATCCTTGAGCCTTAAACATAAGGTAGTCCTCATTCAATTGAAGGACTAGCTCTCCTCTGTCCACATCAATCAAAGCTCTTCCTGTGGCTAGAAATGGTCTTTCAAGGATGATGGATTCATCCTCATCCTTCCCAATGTCTAGGATTATGAAATCAGCGGGGATGTACAGGCCTTCAACCTTCACCAAGACATCCTCTACAAGTCCATAAGACTGTTTCCTTGAATTATCTGCCATCTCTAGTGAGATTCTTGCAGCTTACACCTCAAACATCCATAGTTTCTCCATTACGGAGAGGGGCATGAGGTTTATTACTGACACCAGGTCACACAGAGCCATCTCAAAGGTCATGGTGCCTTTGGTACAAGGTATTAAGAACTTTCCAGGATCCTAATTCTTCTGAGGTAATTTCAGTTGAACCAGATCATTTAGTTCATTGATGAACAATTGGGGTTTATCCTCTCAAGTCTCATTACCAAATAACTTGGCATTCAGCTTCATGATTGCTCCTAGATATTGAGTAACTTGCTCTTCAATAATATCTTCATCCTCTTCAGAGGAAAAATACTCATCAGAGCTCATGAATGGTAACAGTAAGTTTAGTGGAATCTCTATGGTCTTTATATGAGCCTCAGATTCCTTTGGTTCCTCATTAGGGAACTCCTTGGAGGCCAGTGGACGTCCATTGAGGTCTTCCTCACTGGAAATCACTGCCTTGTCTTCCTCACTAGGTTCAGCCATGTTGGTTATATTTATGGCCTTGCACTCTCTTTTTGGATTCTCTTCTGCATTGCTTGGGAGAGTACTGGAGGGATTTTAGTAACTCTTTTACTCAGCTGACCCACTTGTGCCTCCAAATTTCTAATGAAGGACCTTGCTTCATTCATGAAGCTGAGAGTGGTCTTAGATAGATCAGAGACTACAGTTGCTAAGTCAGAGTGGCTCTGCTTAGAATTCTCTGTCTGTTGCTGAGAAGATGATGGAAAAGGTTTGCTATTTCCAAACCTATTTCTCCCACCATTATTATTATTGAAGCCTTGATTAGGCTTCTGTTGATCCTTCCATGAGAGATTAGGATGATTCCTCCATGAAGGATTATAGGTGTTTCCATAGGATTCTCCCATGTAATTCACCTCTTTCATTGCAGGATTCTCAGGGTCATAGGCTTCTTCTTCAGAGGAAGCTTCCTTAGTACTGCCTGTTGTAGCTTGCATTCCAGACAGACTCTAAGAAATCATATTGACTTGCTGAGTCAATATTTTGTTCTGAGCCAATATGGCGTTCAGAGTATCAATCTCAAGAAATCATTTCTTCTGAGTTGTCCCATTATTCACAGGATTTCTTTCAGAAGTGTACATGAACTGGTTATTTGCAACCATTTTAATGAGTCCCTGGCTTCTGCAGACGTCTTCTTCAGATGAAGAGATCCACCAGTATAGTGATCCAATGACATCTTGGACAATTCAGATAGACCATCATAGAATATACATATGATGCTTTATTCTGAAAACATGTCAGAAGGACACCTTCTGATCAATTGCTTGTATCTTTCCCAAGCTTCATAGAGGGATTCACCTTCCTTCTGTCTGTAGGTTTGGACTTCCACTCTAAGTTGCTCAATTTTTGAGGTGGAAAGAATTTGGCCAAGAAAGTATTGACTAACTTTTCCCAAGAGTTCAGGCTATCTTTAGGTTGTGAGTCCAACCATGTCCTAGCTCTGTCTCTTACAGAAAAGGGAAAAAGCATAAGTCTGTAGACCTCGGGATTAACACCATTGGTCTTGACAGTGTTACAGATTTGCAAGAATTCAGCTAAAAACTGATGAAGATTTTTCAATGGAAGTCCATAAAACTTGCAATTATGCTGCATTAGAGAAACTAATTGAGGCTTAAGCTCAAAGTTGTTTGCTCCAATTGCAGGAATTGAGATGCTTCTTCCACAGAAGTCAGAAGAGGGTGCAATAAAGTCACCAAGCATCTTCTTTGCATCTCCACCATTGTTGTTGGGTTCGGCCATCTCTTCTTCTTTTTCAAAAAATTTTATCAGGTTCTCTCCAGAGTGTTGTGCTTTAGCTTCTCTTAGCTTCCTCTTTAGAGTCCTTTCAGGTTCTGGATCAGCTTCAACAAGAATGTTCTTATCCTTGTTCCTACCCATATAAAAAAGAAGAGAACAGAAAAGAATAGAAATCCTCTATGTCACAGTATAGAGATTCCTTTATGTGAGTAGAAGAATAGAAGAGCAGAATGAAGAAGAGAGAGGATGAAGAATTTGAACACAGAGAGGGAGAGAGGGTTCGAATTATAAGAAGAAGATAAGTGTTAGTAAATAAATAAATAAATAGAAAGAGATGAGAGAGAGAGAGAATTTGAATTTTAAAAAGAGGGAGAAGAAAAATATTTTTATTTTTATTTAATTAATTAATTAGAATTCGAAAATTAAGGGGAGAAATAGAATAAAATTTGAAAACTAAATAAATTAATTAATTAAAAATATTTTGGAAAAAGTGGTTAGTGATTTTCAAAAATTGGAGAGAGAAAAGTAGTTAGGTGGTTTTGAAAAAGATATGATTGAAATAGAAAACTTTTAAAATCAAACAAAAAGTCAAGTGGTTAATTGAAAAAGATTTGAAAATAAATTTTGAAAAGATAAGAAGTTAGAAAAAGATTTTGAAATTAGGTTTTGAAAAAGATATGATTGAAATCTATTTTGAAAAAGATTTGAAAAGGAAATTAAAAAGATTTGATTTTTGAAATTAAAGTTGATTACTTGACTAACTAAAAGATATGATTCTAGAATTTAAAGATTGATCCTTTCTTAATAGGCAAGTAACAACTTGAAAATTTTTGAATCTAAATATTAATTGTTAACATTAATTATGAAATAAAAGTAAGAAAAAGATTTTGAAAATCAAATTTTTAAAGTTTTCGAAAATATTAAGAAAAAATGAAAAAGATTTGATTTTTGAAAAAGATTTGAAAAAGATAGAAATTTTAAATTGAAATTTTGACTTGACTAATAAGAAACAATTAAATTTTAAAACTTTTTGACTAAATCAATCTAAAATTTTGAAAATTATGAGCAAAATAAGGAAAAGATATTTTTTTTTTGAATTTTAATGAGGAAAGAGAAAATCATCTAAATGACACAAAACATAAAAATTTAAGATCAAAACAAAAAATGCATGCAAGAACACTTTGAATGTCAAGATGAACACCAATAACACTTTAAAGATCATGACGAACATCAAAAAGATATTTTTGAAAATTTTTAAGAAAAGAAAGCCATGCAAGATACCAAACTTAAAATTTTTAAACTTTATACACTAATTATTCGAAAATGCATATAAAAAACAAGAAAAGACACAAAATAATAAAATGCAAGGATCAAATAATAAAAATCATCAAGAACAACTTGAAGACCAATGAAGACCACATGCATGAATTTTCGAAAATTTTAAGAAAAGTTAGAACATGCAATTGACACCAAACTTAAAATTTGACACTAGACTTAAACAAGAAACATAAAATTTTTGGTTTTTTTGGTTTTATTAAATTTTTTTTTGTATTTTTCGAAAAATTAATTTGGAAAAAGAAAAAAAAGGAATTTAAAATTTTTAATAAGAATCCCAGGAATCATGCAATGTTAGTCTAAAGCTTCGATCCAAAATTTTAGACATGGCTTAATAGCCAGCCAAGCTTTATGTGAAAGCTTCGGTCCAAAAGATTAGATATGGCTAAAGGGCCAGCCAAGCTTCAGCATACAAATCAGACATACAACAGCCAATTACATGGGAATCCAAAGGCTCTTGCAATGATAAGTGGAAGCTTCATTCCAAAAAAATTAGACATGGCTTAACAGCCAGCCAGGCTTCAACATATCTTCTGAAACTCTAGAATTCATTCTTAAAAATTCTGAAGAACGAAAAATTTTTGTATTTTTTTTCGAAAATAAAAACAAAAAGCATAAACATAAAATAAAATTACCTAATCTGAGCAACAAGATGAATCATCAGTTGTCCAAACTCGAACAATCCCCAGCAACAGTGCCAAAAACTTGGTACACGGAATCGTGATCTCAACACTTCTTCACAACTCCGCGTAACTGACCAGCAAGTGCACTGGGTCGTCCAAGTAATACCTTACGTGAGTAAAGGTCGATCCCACAGAGATTGTCGGCTTGAAGCAAGCTATGGTCATCCTTGTAAATCTCAGTCAGGCGGATTCAATCGGTTATGAGCTTTTAATAATTAAAATATAAATAAAACAGAAAATAAAATAGAGATACTTATGTAATTCATTGGTGGGAATTTCAGATAAGTGTCTAGAGATGCTTTGTAGCTTCTGAACTTCTGCTTTCGTACTGCCTTCTTCCAACCATGCGTTACCTCCTTCCATGGCAAGCTGTATGATCCTCTCGGATGAAAACAAATTCATATGCGCTGTCACCGGATGGCTAATCATATGTCGGTTCCCCGCTAGTGTCAGAATAGGACCATTGTCCTTTTGCACACTGTCACTGCGCCCAACATTCACAAGTTTGAAGCTCGTCATAGTCATCCCTTCCCAGATCCTACTCGGAATACCACAGACAAGGTTTAGACTTTTTGGATCTCAAGAATGCTGCCAATGGTTCTAGCCTATACCACGAAGATACTAATCTCACAAACTTGGTCCGTGTATTAGATATCCAAGAGAGTATACTCCAGCTGTCGTCCAATGACTATGTTGAACATCATGTAGACCGCTTTGTGGTTGTCAGGCACGCGATCTTGGCTAAGCGAGTAACGAATATTGGGTGATTGTCACGGGTCACCCCTTCATTCTGACTTAGCTGAACTAAGAACAATAGTATATCTTGGAGAAGAAGTAGGCATGGATTGAAGGAAAAACAATAGTACTTGCATTAATTTATGAAGGACAGCAGAGCTCCACACCATAATCTATAGGGTGTAGAAACTCCATCGTAGAAAATACATAAGTGAAAAAGGTCTAGGCATGGCCATGAGGCCAGCCTCCCAAACGTGTACAATGGTCAAAAGACTAACAAAAGGTTAACAAAAGATGTAAAATAAATATCTAAAAGTAGCTTTTATACTAAACTAGTAACCTAGGATTACAGAAAATGAGTAACTAAGTGCAGATAGTGCAGAAATCCACTTCTGGGGCCCACTTGGTGGGTGCTTGGGCTGAGCATTGAAGCTTTTTCGTGCTTAGGCTATTCCTGGAGTTAAACGCCAGCTTTGGTGCCAGTTTGGGCGTTTAACTCCAATTCTGGTGCCAGTTTGGGCGTTTTACGCCAAGATGTTTTAGGCTGACTTTGAACACCAGTTTGGGCCATCAAATCTCAGACAAATATGGACTATTATATATTGTTGGAAAGCCCAGGATATCTATTTTCTAACGCAATTGAGAGAGCACCAATTGGGCTTCTGTAGCTCCAGAAAATCCACTTTGAGTGCAGGGAGGTCAGAATCCAACAGCATCTGTAGTCCTTTTTCAGCCTCTGAATCAGATTTTTGCTCAGGTCCCTCAATTTCAGCCAAAAAATACCTAAAATCACAGAAAAATACACAAACTTATAGTAAAGTCCAGAAATGTGATTTTTAAATAAAAACTAATAAAAATATAATAAAAAGTAACTAAATTATACTAGAAACTATGTAAAAACAATGCCAAAAATGGTATAAATTATCCGCTGATCACAAGTCAACCGGTTAAACAAGTTAGAATTTAAAAAAACCGGTTCAAAGATTAGTGGTATGATGGTTATTGGCTCAATCAAGATAAATTCACAAAGTATGGAAAACAAGCACACTCACATTCATGAAGATGATGCAGTCAGTGATGATGAAATATGAATTTGCATAAAAGCATATAATGGAAAGCAAGGTATCAACAATGCACAAAGTCACTGATATTGTAACAATTGGTGTTGCAAAAATAAAAATGCACTTTGTGTAACCAAAGCAAGTTGAAAACAATTTCAAATAAAAAAGGTCACACTAGTGGAAGGTACCAATTATTGCAAATGAATGAACTATATTCAAGAAAAATGCAAGTTAAGATCAAATGGTGAGCTTAGCATCGGCTTCATTAGTCAAGGAAGTTGAAAATTGATCTTTGACCAAGAAGTCATGAGGCATTTGACTTAACTTGAAATGTGAAGATACAGAGAGTTCAAATTGATGAGTTAGGCAAGGTATTATTTGACAATACAGAGGAACCAAAAACTAATCATAGCAATAACAAGAATGTACAGAACAGCAACAACAACTTCCATTCGCCAATTCGGATAACAAGAACGGAGCACTTATTAGGCCTAGAATCCTCTAACCACAACCTAGCTACCTAACCACATGCATTTCTATCTAACCTAACAACAGAACTAATCAATTAATCCAACTAAAATTAACAAAATTAATGAAAAAGATAGCAAACAGAGCAATGGGCAGGAAACCTGGAAGGTCGCAAAAATGTGAGGTTGGTAGAGAGAGAGGAACAGAAGTAGTGCCGCCCAGAGTTGGTGGCGGTGGCTGAGCTCGCGGTGGCGCAGAGTTGGTCGCACAGAGCAGGGCCCAACAAGGAAGGGCGCGGGGCACAGGACAGAGTGATGGTCGGAGCAGTAAGGGGAAAGGGGGTGGAATGGGAAAAGAGGAAAGAAAAGGATGTGGTGATGGTGGTAGGGGTTCGCCGGAGGCTGTGGTGGCGGCGACCGTGATCGGTGGTTGCGGAGGAGACAGTGAGAACTGGGGGAAGAGAGCGAGAAAGAAAGGAAGAAAGAAAGGAAGAAGAGAGGAGGGTGGTAGGCTCGGCGGCGGTGGTGAGCTCGCCAGACGGTAGTCGGAGAGGGTGGCTATGGAGGTTGCTGGGTTGGGTGGAAGAAGAGGGAGATGGAATGTTGAAAAGGGGGGTGATGTAAGCGACTGCGCTAGGGCTTCTTGCGTCCCTGGGATTAAGGCATTTTGAATCCACGCGTACACGTCTTGTACTTGTCCGCGTGGGTGGGCGAAAGAAGGAATGGGCGCGGAAACGTCAGGTACGCGTAAGCGTGGGTGAGAGTGTGTGTGCCGATGCGTACGTGTACCATACACATCCGCGTGCATTGGGGATTAGGCCAGAGGCATAGTATTGGCCCTAGGCTCGCATGACTCTCGGGTCATAAGTATGGGTGCTGCACCAAGCGTCGACGCGTACGTATCATGTACGCGTCCGCGTGGGGTGCAGCTTATGCGAGAAGCCTAATGTTTGTGCGAGGTATGCCCAACTCTCTGGAATTAAGTATGGCACTGCATCCACTCATCGGTGCGTACGTGTAAGGTGTACG
This sequence comes from Arachis hypogaea, assembly GCF_003086295.3. NCBI lineage: Eukaryota > Viridiplantae > Streptophyta > Magnoliopsida > Fabales > Fabaceae > Arachis > Arachis hypogaea. The sequence goes on from NC_092052.1 coordinate 52,564,728, forward strand.
TACGCGTCCCTGCCCCCTTTTTTTTTTTCAGAAATACTAAAAAAGCCTAAAATCCTCCTAACACTACCTACAACTCAAAACCAACCAAACATGCAAAATTACAAAAATCTTTTTGGCTTTTGAAGAGTTTTCAAATACAAGCAAGGGAAGCTTGCATCACAAGCAAACTCAAAGCATTAATACAAGACTATAAGAAAAGGAAAACTACCTTACAATGGCAACTCAAATCACTTGTTAATCAAAGCTACAAGAGAGTGGAAAGAGTTTACCATGGTGGGGTGTCTCCCACCTAGCACTTTTAGTTTAAGTCCTTAAGTTGGACATTTGGGAGGCTCTTTGTCATGGTGGCTTATGCTTGTACTCATCCTTGAATCTCCAAGAATCTTTGCTTCTCAAATGGTTGACAAAAATTCCAACCAACTTCACCAAGCTCGGGTAAAGTTCTACCCAAGAAATGAGCTCCTAAAATTGGTCTTCGTGTAGCGCTCCAGGATCTCATTTCTTGTTTTCACACCCGTCTTCAAGTTGATCATCATGATTCCTCCATCCGGGTGGTTGGCACATAGAATTCTCTTTAGCATACCAAGTCTTCTTCCTAGACCCATAAAAAGTAGCATTCCTCCAATCATGGTCCCTATGCCTTGAAAGCTTGACCTCAATGAGCCTAATTCCACACTTCCAACTACTACACAACTCCCTCTTACTCTTAGTTCTACAAAGAGCTCTAAGTTGCCCATCCGTTTCAATCAAACCATATTCAAGTGAGAAATTAAAGCTTAAGGATAGGAATTTTACCCACTTGAATGTTGTGTTGGATGGTGGCTTAGGAAGGGAAACCTCCCCACACTTAAACAATGCGAGGTCTACACCCTTATGTTCTTCTTTAGATATCTCCACCTCTTGACAACTTCTTTCAATTTCTTCTTGCTTGTTGACTTCTTCCAATTCCTCCTCATCATCATTCAAGTCAAACTTAGGAGGGTGAGTGAAATCCACTTTAATATCAACTTCACATCCAATGGAAGAGTCTTTAATGAGGTCACCAATATCACTTGGTGTTGAGTTGTCTTCAATAGCTTCAATTTCATGTCCCAAGGGAGAGGATTCAACTTTTGATAAGAAATCATTGTTGATTGAGTCTATCTCTTGATCAACCTCCTCATATTCTTCAATTTTGATGTGCTCCGGAGGTTGTTGAGACTTCCATGGTGGTTCCGTATCTCCTAAATCTTCAACCACTTCTTTCTTTTCTTTAATAATCATAGGTTTCTCCAATTACTCCAATACAAATACTGACTCCTCATTCTCCATCAGATTTTCTAGTCTCTCCTTCATGCTTTGCTCTTCTTTTGATGCTTCACATGTGGTCACGGAAGTATCTTGAGTGTTCAAACATTGGTAGGCTAAAGTATGCACTACCTTAGTCAAATTAGTCACAAACTCTAGTGTATTCCTTTGCGTATCTGCTTGTCCTTGAAGTATCAAAGCGAGAGAATCATCTATTGGGGCTTGGGGTGGATAGGGAGGTTTATCATTTTGGAGAGAGGGTTCATAGTAGGAAGGTGGTTCTTCTTGGTAAGAGTATGAAGATTGTATGTATTGAGGCAGTTCTTGGTAGTAATCATGATGAAATTGTGGTGGTTCTGAAGATTCTTGCTCATAATGGTCACAAGGATGTGGTATGGGTGATTGATCATATTATGGATAAGGGTCATAGGAAGGTGCTTGGTAAAAAGGGGCTTGTGAGTATGGTTGAGGTTCATGTTGAGGGTAAGATTCATAGGCATATGGTGGTGGTAATTGATTGTCATATAAAGAGTCACCATAGCCATTGAATTGACATGCATTAGGATGGGGATTATACCTATAAGTGTCCGGAGGTTGTTGCCAAGAGGAGTGATCAATTCCTTGGGGCTCCTCCCATCTTTGATGATTCCATCCTTGATACATGTTGTCATTGAGGCTCACATTTCCTACAACACAATTTGAACCAAACTCATAGCCAAAAGGGTGAGAATTCATAGTGAAAACAAATACAAACTAACAAAGTCCTAAAGCTAACAAAAACTATCAAACAAGCAAAAGACAATCATATTCACAATATTCACATATATACAATATTCACAATATTCACATATATACAATAACCAATAACCAATAACAATCATATTCACAATATTCACATATTCACAATATTCACAATATTCACATATATACCCTTGTCATGTCTCTTTCAGGGATTACTCTTATAACTTGTTTGTTGTAGGAGACCGACTTCGTCATGTCGATCTCTTCTAAGTTATTTTGTAATCCTCTTTCTTAAACCATTGTCAGGTCTCTTTCAAGGATTACTTCTATAACTTTATGTTTTGGGCCGAGTTTGTTATGTCGGGCCCTTCTAAGTTATTTTTGTAATCCTCTTTCTTGGACCTTGTTCAGGTCTCTTTCAGGGATTACTTCTATAACTTTATGTTTTGGGCCGACTTTGTCATGTCGGGCCCTTCTAAGTTATTTTTGTAATCCTCTTTCTTGGACCTTGTTCAAGTCTCTTTCAGGGATTACTTCTATAACTTTATGTTTTGGGCCGACTTTGTCATGTCGGGCCCTTCTAAGTTATTTTTGTAATCCTCTTTCTTGGACCTTGTTCAGGTCTCTTTCAGGGATTACTTCTATAACTTTATGTTTTGGGCCGACTTTGTCATGTCGAGCCCTTCTAAGTTAAAGTAATCCTCTTTAATAGGGTTGGCCAGACCTCTTTCTAGGGTTTACTTATAACTTAGGTTGACTTGGTCCGACTTCTTAACGTCGGCCAGTCTTTTAAGTTATTATTTAGCAATCCATAAAACCTCGTCAGGTTCTTTTTCTGAATCACTTTCGATAACTTCTTGCATTATTCTGCTTTCATATTTGCCGATTTGTAGAAGGTGGTTTCTATCTTTATTTGGTCGACCTTTAGATGAATCGCGCTTTTATCTCTATTGGTCTTTATCGTGATCATGCTATGAATCTATTTCACTTTCTGCCGATCTGTTGCTTTATAATTAGACGATGAATGCTTTAAATTAATGCGTCTTGAGAATTTGTAGAATATCTAAAATATATTTCATTCAAAGAAAAAGTGTAAATATATACATGCGGGAGTTTTTCATCCCTGTAAGTCGGATAGTTTGTAGGTCTTAGCTTGGTACCTCATTAAGAAACCTTTTCAGGAAAAAGAGTGTACCTTATACCAAGATCCTTTATCATTCCTAACTATAGTACCTTCTTAGGTTACTGGCATGCCACGATCTGGGAAGCTCTCGTCCATCGAGTTTGGACAGTCTGTAGTAGCCCTTCCCAAGTACTTCTATGACTCGGTAGGGTCCTTTCCAGTTTGCTGCCAGCTTTTCTTCTCCAAGTCGAGTTGTTCCGTTGTCATTTCAGATTAGAGTGAGGTCGTTTTCTGCGAAACCTCGTGGTACTACCTTTTGATTATATCTCGAAGCCATTCGACATTTTAGTGCTTCTTCCTTGATCCGAGCTCTTTCCTGGACTTCCAGGAGTAGGTCAAGTTCTTCCCTTTGCAGTTGGGAGTTGGCTTCTTCATTGTAGTGTAATACTCTAGGCGACCCTTCCTCAATTTCTACCGGGATCATTGCCTCCACTCCATATGCTAGTCGGAAGGGTGATTCCTTTGTGGTGGAATGTGGCGTTGTCCGATATGCCCATAGGACTTGTGGGAGTTCCTCAGCCCAAGCTCCTTTTGCATCCTGTAATCTCCGTTTTAACCCAGCCAATATGACTTTGTTGGCAGCTTTAGCTTGTCCATTGGCTTGGGGATGTTCGACGGAGGTGAACTGGTGCTTTATGTTCAAATCGGCTACTAATTTTCTGAAGCCTGCATCTGTGAATTGGGTGCCATTGTCTGTGGTGTTGGAGTATGGGACCCCGAACCTTGTGACAATATTTCTATATAGGAATTTTCGACTTCTTTGAGCAGTAGCATTAGCTAGGGGTTCTTCCTCGATCCACTTTGTAAAGTAGTCTACCCCTACTATGAGGAATTTAACTTGTCCCGATCCCTGAGGAAAGGGTCTAAGAAGGTCGAGTCCCCATTTTGCAAATGGCCAAGGTGAGGTTACGCTGATGAGCTTTTCTGGCGGGGCGATGTGAAAGTTGGCATGTTTCTGGCATGGTGGGCATGCCCTTACAAACTCTGTAGCTTCCTTTTGTAGAGTTGGCCAATAAAATCCCACCCAGAGTACTTTTTTGGTGAGAGCTTGTGCTCCGAGATGATTACCACAAATGCCACTGTGTACTTCCCTAAAACTTCTCTTGTGTTGGAGGTCGGCACACATTTTAATAGTGGTATTGAAATCCCTCTTTTATATAGGGTGTTATTTATGATAGTGTAGTACTGAGCCTCTCGTTTTAACCTCTTTGCCTCTTATTCATCTGTGGGGAGTGTTTCTGTTTTGAGGTAGTTAATTATGGGGGTCATCCATCCTTGGTCCTGACCTATTATGGCTAGGACTTTTTTCTCTTCTGAGATTGACAGGTTCTGTAGCGTTTCCTGGATGAGGCTTCTGTTGTTGCCCCCTGGTTTGGTGCTGGCTAGTTTTGAGAGTGCATCAGCTCGGGCATTTTGTTCGCGGGGTATGTGGCAGATCTTGTATTCCCCGAGTTGTCCAAGCTGTTCCTTGTTTTTATCCAAATACTTTTTCATGGTGGGATCTTTGGCTTGGTAGCTCCCTATTATTTGTAAGGTGACTACTTGTGAATCGCTGAAGATGTTGAGTTTTTGAGCTCCAACCTCCTTAGCCAGCTTCAAACCAGCTAGTAACGCTTCATATTCTGCCTGGTTGTTTGAGGCTGGAAACCCAAATTTGAGGGAAAGCTCAACTTGGGTTCCTTGGTTGCTTTCTATTATCACACCTGCGCCGCTTCCAGTGTTATTCGAGGACCCGTCCATGTAGAGATTCCATTCTGTGGGGGTTTCCAGGGTATCTGTGAATTCTACAATGAAGTCGGCTAAGTACTGTGATTTAATGGCTGTCTGAGCTTCATATTGGAGGTCGAACTCTGATAACTCGACTGCCCATTGTAAAATTCTGCCTGCTAGATCTGTTTTATGCAATATCCCTTTCATGGGCTAGTCGGTCCGAACCTTAATGGTGTGAGCCTGAAAGTACGGACGAAGTCGTCGAGATGTCAGTATGAGAGTATAGGCAAACTTTTCTATTTTTTGGTAGTTCAGATCGGATCCCTGCAGTGCTTTATTAATGAAGTATACAGGTTGTTGCCCTTTGTCATCCTCTCAAACCAGTGTTGAGGCTACTGCCCGACTTCTTACCGCAAAGTACAATACGAGTGGTTCTTCCTCTCGTGGTCGAGTTAGGATAGGTGGTCGTCCCAGGAAAATTTTGAAATCCTGGAAGGCTTGCTCGCATTCCATTGTCCATTCGAACTTCTTTCCTTTCCTTAAAGTGGCATAGAAGGGGAGAGATCTTATCGTTGATCCTGCTAAGAATCTGGATAAGGCTGCCAATCTCCCATTGAGTTGTTGTACCTCTCTGACACAAGTTGGGCTCTTCATGTTGAGTATGGCCTGGCATTTGTCTGGATTTGCTTCAATTCCTCTTTGTGTGAGCATGAAACCTAAGAATTTGCCCGCTTCTACTGTAAGGTGCATTTTGCAGGATTGAGTCGCATGTCATGCTTCCTTATAGTGTCGAACACTTGGGCCAGGTTAGACAATAATGTCTCTTCACTTTGTGTCTTTATTAACATGTCATCCACGTAGACTTCCATGATTTTTCCGATATGATCTGAAAATACTTTATTCATTAACCTTTGATAAGTAGCTCCCGCATTCTTAAGACCGAAAGGCATCACAATGTAGCAGTAATTTACTTTTGGTATTAAAAATGAGGTCTTTTCTTGATCTGGTAGATATATGGGGATTTGGTTGTATCCAGAATATGCATCCATAAACGAGAGGTATCTATACCCGGATGAAGCATCTACCAGAGCGTCGATATTTGGTAGCGGGTAAGGATCTTTTGGGTAGGCTTTGTTGAGATCGGTGTAGTCGGTGCACATTCGCCACTTCCCATTTGATTTTTTTACCAAGATGACGTTAGCTAGCCATAGTGGGTACTTGACTTCTCTTATGAATCCTGCCTCTAGTAGTGCTTGTACCTATTCTTCCAAGCTTGGGATCGTTCTGGCCCAAGTTTTCTTCGTCTCTGTTGTACTGGCCGAGATCCTGCATAGACCGCCAACTTGTGACACATTAGCTTGGGGTCTATGCCTGGCATGTCTGCAACTTTCCATGCGAAGAGATCGACATTATCTCATAAGAACTGTACTAGTAATTCTTTTGCGTCTCCCTTCAGGATCGTGCCGATATTAGTTGTTTTGTCCGAGGTGTCTCCGATCTGGACTTTCTCTACTTCACCTTCGGGCTGCGGATGGAGTTCTTCTCGTCGCTGAACTCCACCAAGCTCAATTGTATAGAACTCTTCTCTTCTGCCTCTGAGGTTCAGACTTTCGTTATAACAGCAGTGTGCCATCTTTTGATCTACTTTTATCGTAGCTATCCCTTCTGTAGTTGGGAATTTCATGCATAGATGTGGAGTTGAGACTATTGTGCCGAGTTGATTTAGTGTTGTCCGACTTATTAAGGCATTGTAGGTTGAACTCACGTCGACTACGATGTAGTCTATCTTGAATGTTCTGGATTGGTTCCCTTTTCCGAAGATTGTATGTAGTGACACGTATTCCAGTGGTTATACTGGGGTATCTCCCAGTCCGAACAGGCTGTTCGGGTATGCTCTAAGCTCCTTTTCTTCTAAACCGAGCTTGTCGAAGGCAATTTTGAATAAGATATCGGCGGAGATCCCTTGGTCTATTAATGTACGGTGGAGGTTGGCATTTGCCAGTATGATGGTGATGACCATGGGATCGTCGTGTCCTGAGATGATACCGGATGTGTCTTCTTTGGTGAATGTGATTGCAGGGATGTCGAGTGCTTCCTCCTTCCCTTTAAGATGATATACTTCTTTGAGGTATCTTTTGCGGGATGATTTAGAGATTCCTCCTCCTGCAAATTCTCCGTGTATCATATGGACATGTCTTTCTGGTGTACGAGGTGATCGCTCGGTTCGTCCGACATCTTCATCCCTTCTTTTCTTTCTTTGCTCATCATCTCGGGTGGCCAGAAACCGATCTAAATTTCCTTCTCTCACTAATTTTTCTATGACGTTTTTTAAGTCGAAACATTCGTTGGTGGAATGCGCTCAGACTCGATGATATTCACAGTATTCGTTCTGATTTCCTCCTCCTCTTTTGCCTTTGAGTGGTCGAGCTGGGGGTATCTTTTCTGTGTTACAGACTTCTTTGTAAATATCCACAAGGGACACCCGAAGAGGGGTGTAATTATGATACTTTTTGATTTTTTCCCCCGTTCGATCTTCCTTCTTTTTGGATTCTTTATCTTTATCTCGGTAGGTGAAACCAGATTTTGAGGCTTCTCCAAGTCAGGAATTTTTCTCCATGTTGATGTACTTCTCCGCCCGCTCTTGCACCTCATCCAGAGATGTGGGGTATTTCTTTGATATAGATTAGCTAAAAGGTCCCTCTCGTAGGCCATTGATGAGGCCCGTGATAGCGGCCTCTGTTGGCAAGCTTTGTATATCTAGGCACGTTTTGTTGAATCTTTCCATGTAGTTGCAAAGACTTTCCCAATCTCCTTGCTTGATTCCTAGTAGACTGGGGACGTGCTTAGCCTTGTCTTTTTGGATGGAGAATCTGGCCAGAAATTTTTTGGCTAGGTCGTCAAAGCTTGAGATGGACTTAGGAGGTAAATTGTTGAACCATCTAATTGCTGTCTTCATGAGAATCGTTGGAAAGGCTTTGCAGTGAACGGCGTCTGAGGCGTCGGTGAGGTACATTCTGCTTCTGAAGTTGCTGAGGTGATGGTTGGGATCTGTAGTGCCATCGTACAAAGTCATATCTAGGAATTTGAAGTCCTTGGGAATTTTAGTTTTCATGATTTCCCTAGTGAATGGATCTTGATCTTTGCGTGAGTTGTCCTCAGGGGTGGTCCGGGTAGCCTTCGCTTTGAGATCGGCTTCGAGTTGTAGGATTTTATCTTCTAACTCTCGACATCGCCTTAACTCTCTTTGTAGATCCTTGCCAACTTCTCGTTGATTGCTGGCTTTCTTTTTCAAGTTACTTTAAACGATCTTGAAGTGCTTCTATTACTCCTGGATTTGAGGAGTTTTTGTCTCCGTTAGATTCCAGAGTATCTTTTGGTGTAGCGTCCGCATTTTTATGCGGCGTTCTGTCCTCTAGATCTGAATCGTGGTCGTTGTCATGGTCGTCTGCCATGGTGGTGGGATGACTTCTAGGTTCCCCAGCAATGGCGCCAATGTTTCGAGGGTTACCTGAAACTGTAGGTCGATCTCAGACGAGATCTTCTGTACTGGTCGGAGATGACGTGTCCGACTGGTGGGTAGCGGCCAGAGCGGTCGTGTCTGACTTGTTGGACTGGCTGCACTTCTGATCCTTGGTCCCCGGAGGGTGGGGGGTACCTGCAAGAGACTCCGATGCTTAAGTTAGCACGGGTATTAAGCAGGTTTTTAGTAGAATCAGAGTATGAGTTATACCTGGGTGCTCCAGTGTATTTATAGTAGTGTGGGCTGACCTTTCTGATAAGATAAGTTAGTTATCTTATCTTATCTTATTTTGAGTGAAGTCAGCTTATCTTCAAGGGAATCGCCTTTATCCCTATAGACTTGGATTGCCCTTGGATTTTGGGTCGTGTTCCGTTATTTGGGCCCTTTATTGGGCTTTCCTGTCGATTTGGCCGACCTCTTTGAGAAGATGTCGGATAGCCTGACCTGAAGTGGTCAGTCGCTTTGTCACTGAATATCTCGGGTCGGATAGCTCGACCCAGGGTGTGAACAGAATGGGCAAAGGCTCTTCAAGCAAAGTCTTTCTCTTTGGCTCCTTGACCTTGGGTGGTTCTTCCTCGCTTTTGTCAACATTTTCATTTTCACCCTTCATCACCTTCACTTCTTCTCCTACCTCCTCATTGGTTGTTGATGAGCGGATAATTTATACCCTTTTTGGCACTATTTTTAGGTAGTTTTTAGTATGATTTAATTAGTTTTTATTATATTTTTATTAGTTTTTAAATAAAAATCACATTTTTGGAATTTACTATGATTTTGTGTGTTTTTCTGTGATTTCAGGTATTTTCTGGCTGAAATTAAGGACCTGAACAAAAATCTGATTCAAAGGCTAAAAAGGACTGCAGATGCTGTTGGATTCTGACCTCCCTGCACTCGAAATGGATTTTCTGGAGTTACAGAAGCCCAATTAGCACGCTCTTAATTGTGTTGGAAAGTAGACATCCTGGGCTTTCCAGCAATATATAATAGTTCATACTTTGCCCGAGTTTTGATAACGCAAACTGGAGTTTAAACGCCAACTTTCTACCATATTCTGGCGTTAAACGCCAGAACTGGCATAAAAGCTGGAGTTAAACGCCCAAACTGGCACCAAAGCTGGCATTTTACTCCAAGAAAAGCCTCTACATGTGAAAGCTTCAATGCTCAGCCCAAGCACACACCAAGTGGGCCCGGAAGTGGATTTCTTCATCATTTACTTATTTCTGTAAATCCTAGGTTACTAGTTTTCTATAAATAGGACCTTTTGCTATTGTATTTTCATTTCTGGAACACATTATGTAACTTTTATGTTCTGAAACCTCCATGGGAGGCTGGCCACTCGGCCATATCTACCCTATTTTCACTTATGTATTTTCAACGGTGGAGTTTCTACACCCCATAGATTAAGGTGTGGAGCTCTGCTGTTCCTCATGAATAAATGCAATTGCTACTGTTTTTCTATTCAATTCTAGCTTATTCTTGTTCCAAGATATTCATTCGCACACAAGAACATGATGAATATGATGATTATGTGACACTCATCACCATTCTCACTTATGAACGCATGTCTGACAACCACTTCCTTTCTACATGAAAACAAGCTTGAATGCATATCTCTTAGCCTCGAGATAAGAGTCTTCGTGGTATAAGCTAGAATTAATTGGCAGCATTCTTGAGATTCGAAAAGTCTAAACTTTGTCTGTGGTATTCCGAGTAGGATCTGGGATAGGATGACTGTGACGAGCTTCAAACTCGCGAGTGTTGGGCGTAGTGACAGACGCAAAAGGATCAGTGGATCCTGTTCCAACATGAGTGAGAACCGATAGATGATTAGCCGTGCGGTGATAGCGTATTTGGACCATTTTTACTGAGAGGACGGATGGTAGCCATTGACAACGGTGATCCCCAACATACAGCTTGCCATGGAAAGGAATACCCATGATTGGATGAAGGCAGTAGGAAAGCAGAGGTTCAGAAGCAACAAGCATCTCCATACGCTTATCTGAAATCCTACCAATGAATTACATAAGTATTTCTGTCTTATTTTTTGTTTTTCTTATATTTTAATTATCGAAATCCTATAACCATTTGAATCCACCTGACTGAGATTTACAAGGATAACCATAGCTCACTTCAAGCCGGTAATCTCCGTGGGATCGACCGTTACTCACGTAAGGTATTACTTGGACGATCCAGTGCACTTGCTGGTCAGTTGCACGAAGTTGTGTGAAAGTGTGCGATCACGATTTTATGTACCAAGTTTTTGGCGCCGTTGCCGGGGATTGTTCGAGTTTGGACAACTGATGGTTCATCTTGTTGTTCATATTAGGTAATTTTATTTTAAGCTTTTATTTTTATTTTATTTTTGAAAAAAAAATTTCTTTTTCAGAATTTTTAAGAATGAATTCTAGAGTTTCATGATGATCTGTTGAAGTCAGGCTGGCTGTGAAGCCATGTCTAATCTTTTGGACCGAGGATTCAACTTATCATCACAAGAGCTTGTTGATTTCTATCAATCTTGCTGTTGAATATAATGATCTGCTGAAGCTTGGCTGGCCATTGGCCATGTCTAGTGTTTTGGACTGAAGCCTTCACTGAAAGCTTGGCTGGCTAGTAAGCCATGTCTAATTCCTGGACCGGAGTTTTAGACTAACATTGCATGATTCCTGGAATTCTCATTAAGAATTTTGAATTCCCTATTTTCTTTTTCCAAATAATTTTTGAAAAATAAAAAAAATTTATAAAAATAAAAAATAGTTTGTGTTTCTTGTTTGAGTCTAGTGACATATTTTAAGTTTGGTGTGAATTGCATGTTTTTCTTTCTCTTGCATTTTTCGAAATCTTATGCATTATGTTCTTTGTGGATCTTCAAGTTGTTCTTGATGATTTTCTTTGTTCTGATCTTTGAACTCTCCTGTTTGGTGTCTTTTGTTGTTTTTCATATGCATTTTCAAATTGTTATTGTCCATAGTATACAAACTTCTATGTTTGGTGTCTTGCATGAATTGTTTATTTGATCTTAGTCTTCCATGTTTAACTTCATTTTGTTGTTTTTCATCATTAAAAATTCAAAACAAAATTTCAAAAATTATGTTTTTTCAACTCAATAATACAGAAAATTAAAGATTCAGAACATACAGCAGAGGAATTTACAGAGAAAAAGTTGGGCGTTTAAAATTGGCGTTTAAACGCCAGCCAGGGTACTTGGCTAGGCGTTAAACGCCCAAAAGGGTAGTATTTTGGGCGTTAAACGGCAGAATGGATACCATTCTGGGCGTTTAATGCCAGGATGGCACAGGAGAGGAGATTTTGTTTTCAATTCAAATATTTTTCAAATTTTCATAATTTTTCAAAATCAAATCTTTTTCAAATCATATTTTTTTCATAACATTTTCAAAATCAAATGTTTTCCATTTTTCTCTCACTATTTTTGAAAATGGTTGCTACTAATTAATGATTTGATTCAAAAATTTCAAGTTTGTTACTCCCTTGTTAAGAAAGGTTCAATATTTGAATTTTAGAATCATATCTTTTAAATTTCTTGTTAGCCATGTCATTAATTTTAAAAATCAAATCTTTTTAAATTATTTTTCAATCATATATTCTCAACCACATATTTTTCAAAATAATTTTCAATCCTAAATTCTGATTTCAAAATCTTTCCTAACTTTTTTTTATCTTTTCAAATTTGATTTTCAAACCTTTCCAAATTAACTACTTGACTTTTTGTTTGATTTTAAAAGTTTTCTACGTCAATCATATCTTTTTCAAACCCACCTAACAACCTTTCTCACTTTTAATTTTCGAAAATCATCAACCACTTTTTCAAAATTCCTTTTAATTAATTTAAATTTTTTTATTTTTGTTTTCGAAAATTTCCTCACCTCCTCACCCTCTTCTATTTAAGGACTAACACTCCTCCTCTTTTAGCAATTCGGACTCACTCCCTCTTTATAAGTTCGAATTCTCCTCTCTACCTTATCCTTCTATTCTTATTTTCCTCTGACACCTCAAGGAATCTCTATACTGTGACATAGAGGATTCCATACTTTCTTGTTCTCTTCTCCTTCATATGAGCAGGAACAAAGACAAAGGCATTCTTGTTGAAGCTGATCCTGAACCTGAAAGGACCTTGAAGAGGAAGCTAAGAGAAGCTAAAGCACAACTCTCTGGAGAGGACCTAACAAAAATTTTCGAAGAAGAAGAAGACATGGCAGCCGAAAATAACAACAATGGTGGAGATGCAAGGAAGATGCTTGGTGACTTTATTGCACCCCCTTCTGACTTCTGTGGAAGGAGCATCTCAATTCCTGCAATTGGAGCAAACAAGTTTGAGCTTAAGCCTCAATTAGTTTCTCTAATACAGCAGAATTACAAGTATCATGGACTTCCATTGGAAGATCCTCATCAGTTTTTAGCTGAATTCTTGTAAATCTGTGACACTGTTAAGACTCATGGGGTTGACCCTGAGGTCTATAGACTTATGCTCTTCCCTTTTGCTGTAAGAAACAGAGCTAGGACATGGTTGGACTCACAACCTAAAGAAAGCCTGAACTCTTAGGAAAAGCTAGTCAATGCCTTCTTGGCAAAGTTCTTTCCACCTCAAAAATTGAGTAAGCTTAGAGAGGAAGTCCAAACCTTCAGACAGAAGGAAGGAGAATCCCTCTATGAAGCTTGGGAAAGATACAAGCAATTGATCAGAAGGTGTCCTTCTAGCATTCTTTCAGAATGGAGCATCATATGTATATTCTATGATGGTCTGTCTGAACTGTCCAAGATGTCATTGGACAACTCTGCAGGTGGATCTCTTCATCTGAAGAAGACACCTGAAGAAGCCCAGGAACTCACTGAAATGGTTGCAAATAACCAATTCATGTACACTTCTGAAAGGAATCCTATGAATAATGGGACAATTCAGAAGAAAGGAGTTCTTGAGATTGATACTCTGAATTCCATATTGGCTCAAAATAAAATATTGACTCAGCAAGTCAATATAATTTCTCAGAGTCTGTTTGGAATGCAAGCTACAACAGGCAGTACTAAGGAAGCTTCCTCTGAAGAAGAAGCTTATGACCCTGAGAACCCTGTAATGGAATAGGTGAATTACATGGGAGAACCCTATGGAAACACCTATAATCCTTCATGGAGAAATCATCCAAATCTCTCATGGAAGGACTAAAAGAAGCCTTAACAAGGCTTCAACAACAATAATGGTGGAAGAAATAGGTTTAGTAATAGCAAGCCTTTTCCATCATCTTCTCAGCAATAGACAGAGAATTCTGAGCAGAGTCTCTCTAGCTTAGCAGCCATAGTCTCTGATCTATCTAAAACCACACTAAGTTTCATGAATGAAACAAGGTCCTCCATTAGAAATTTGGAGGCACAGGTGGGTCAACTGAGTAAGAAAGTTACTGAACTCCCTCCTAGTACTCTCCCAAGCAATACAGAAGAGAACCCAAAAAGAGAGTGCAAGGCCATCAACATAACCCACACGGTCGAACCTGGAGAGGAGGAAGAGACAGTGATTTCCACTGAGGAAGACCTCAATGGATGTCCACTGGCCTCCAAGGAGTTCCTAATTAGGAACCAGAGAAATCTTAGGCTCAGATAGAGATCATAGAGATTCCACTAAACCTACTTCTGCCATTCATGAGCTCTGATGAGTATTCTTCCTCTGAAGAGGATGAAGATATTACTGAAGAGCAAGTTGCTACGTACCTTGGAGCAATCATGAAGCTGAATGCCAAGTTATTTAGTAATGAGACTTGGGAGGATGAACCACCCTTGCTCACCAATGAACTGAATACCTTGGTTAGGCAGAAATTACCTCAGAAGAAACTGGATCCCAGAAATTTCTTAATACCCTGTACCGTAGGCACCATGACCTTTGAGAAGGCTTTGTGTGACCTAGGGTCAAGTATAAACCTCATGCCCCTCTCTGTAATGGAGAAGCTAGGGATCCTTGAGGTGCAAGCTGCAAGAATTTTACTAGAGATGGCAGACAATTTAAGGAAACAAGCTTATGGACTTGTAGAGTATGTCTTGATAAAGATTGAAGGCCTTTACATCCCTGCTGACTTCATAATCCTGGACACTTGGAAGAGTATGGATGAATCCATCATCCTTGGCAGACCCTTCCTAGCCACAGTAAAAGCTGTGATTGATGTTGACAGAGGAGAATTGGTCCTTCAAGTGAATGGGGACTACCTTGTATTTAAGGCTCAATGATCTCCTTCTGTACACATGGAGAAGAAGCATGAAAAGCTTCTCTCCATGTAGAGTCAAACAGATCCCCCACATTCAAACTCTAAGTTTGGTGTTGGGAGGCCATCATCATGCTCTGAGTATCTGTGAGGCCCCATGAGAGCCAACTGTCAATCTATTGACATTAAAGAAGCGCTTGTTGGGAGGCAACCCAATTTTTATTTATCTATGTTAAATTTTTATTTTCTTTTGTTATTTTATGTTTTCTTTAGGATGATGATCATGTGAAGTCACAAAAACAATTGAAAAAGTAAAAAGAATGAAAAATATCATTGAAAATAGCACACCCCAGAGGACGATCTTACTGGCGTTTAAACGCCAGTAAGGGTAGCAGAATGGGCATTAAACGCCCAGTCTGGCACCATTATAGGCGTTTAATGCCAGAAAAAGGGCACCAGATTGGCGTTTAACGCCAGAAAGGGGCACAAAGCTGGCGTTTAAATGCCAGAAATGGACAGCAACCTGGCGTTTAACGCCAGAATTGGCACTCCAAAGAGCGTTTACATGCCAACATGGTGCAGGGATGAGAAATCCTTGACACCTCAGGATCTGTGGACCCCACAGGATCCCCACCTACCTCAACTCTCTCTCTCTCTTCTTCACACTTTCCAAGAGCACCCTTTCCCCAATACCCTTCACCAATCACATCCTCCCACTCTTCCCCCAAAAAAACCCCATCCACCTCACCATTCAAATTCAAACTATTTCCCTCCCTAATACACGAACCCTACTATCTCTTTCCACTCCTATATAAATGCCTCTTCACTCCTTCTTTTCTACTTACCACAAACACTACTTCTCCCCCTTGGCCGAACCATTAAACCCTCTCCATCTCATCTATTTCTTCTTTTTCTACTCTCTTCTTTCTTTTGCTCGAGGATGAGCAAACCTTCTAAGTTTGGTAGGTAAAAGTGTTGCTTTTTATTTTTCCATAACCATTTATGGCACCTAAGACCAGAGAAACCTCTCGAAAGAGGAAAGGTAAGGCAAAAGCTTCCACCTTTGAGTCATAAGAGATGGAGAGATTCATCTCAAAGGTCCATCAAGACCACTTCTATGAAGTTGTGGCCAAGAAGAAGGTAATCTCTGAGGTCCATTTTAAGCTCAAAATGAGTGAATATCCAGAGATCTGACATGAGATTCGAAGAAGAGGTTGGGAAATTCTCACCAACCCCATTCAACAAATCGGGATCTTAATGGTTCAAGAGTTCTATGCCAATGCATGGATCACCAAAAACCATGATCAAAGTATGAAGCCGGACCCAAAGAATTGGATTACAATGGTCTGGTGGAAATACTTAGATTTCAGTCTGGAAAATGTAAGGTTGGCATTCAACTTGCCAATGATGCAAGGAGATGCACGACCCTACACTAGAAGGATCAACTTTGATCAAAGGTTGGACCAAGTCCTTATGGACATTTGTGTGGAAGACGCTCAATGGAAGAGAGACGCAAGAGGCAAGCCGATTCAACTAAGAATGCTTGACCTCAAGCCCGTGGCTAGGGGATGGTTGGAGTTCATCCAACGCTCAATCATTCCTACTAGCAACCGATCTGAAGTTACTATAGACCGGGCTATCATGATCCATAGCATCATGAATGGAGAGGAAGTAGAAGTTCATGAGGTTATATCCCTAGAACTCTACAAGGTGGCTGACAAGTCCTCTACTTTGGCAAGGTTAGCCTTCCCTCATCTCATTTGTCCCCTCTGTAACTCAGTTGGAATTGACATAGAAGAAGACATCCTCATTGATGAGGACAATCCCATCACTAAGAAAAGGATGGAGCAAGCAAGAGAGCCCACTCATGGACCTCAACAAGAGCATGAGGAAATTCCTCATCATGAAATCCCTGAGATGCCTCAAGGGATGCACTTCCCTCCACAAAATTATTGGGAGCAAATTAACACCTCCCTAGGAGAATTAAGTTCCAACATTGGACAACTAAGGGTGGAGCACCAAGAGCATTCCATCCTCCTTCATGAAATTAGAGAAGACCAAAGAGCCATGAAGGAGGAGCAATAAAGGCAAGGAAGAGACATAGAGGAGCTCAAGCGTTGCATTGGATCTTCAAGAGGAAGAACTAGCCGCCATCACTAAGGTAGACCCGTTCTTTAATCTCCTTGCTCTTATTTTTCTATTTTTCGAAAATTATGCTTTATGTTTTATTTATGTTTGTGTCTTACTACATGATCATTAGTGTCTTAGTGGCTATGCCTTAAAGCTATGAATGTCCTATGAATCCATCACCTTTCTTAAACAAAAAATGTTTTTAATTACAAAAGAACAAGAAGTACATGAATTTTGAATTTTAAAATAGTTTAATTATTTTGATGTGGTGGCAATACTTTTTATTTTTTGAATGAATGCTTGAACAGTGCATATTTTTGAATTTGTTGTTTATGAATGTTAAAATTGTTGGCTCTTGAAAGAATGATGAAAAAGGTGAATTGTTATTGATAATCTGAAAAATCATAAAATTGATTCTTGAAGCAGGAAAAAGCAGTGAATACAAGGCTTGAAAAAAATATGGCGAAAAATAAAAGAAAAAGAAAGAAAAAGAAAAAAAAGCATGCAGAAAAAGCCAGTAACCCTTTAAACCAAAAGGCAAAGGTGAAAACGATCCAATGCTTTGAGCATTAATGGATAGGAGGGCCTAAAGGAATAAAATCCTGGCCTAAGTGGCTAAACCAAGCTGTCCCTAACCATGTCCTTGTGGCATAAAGGTGTCAAGTGAAAAGCTTGAGACTGAGCGGTTAAAGTCGTGGTCCAAAGCAAAAGAGTGTGCTTAAGAGCTTTGGACACCTCTAATTGGGGACTCTAGCAAAGCTGAGTCACAATCTGAAAAGATTAACCCAATTTTGTGTTTGTGGCATTTATGTATCCGGTGGTAATACTAGAAAACAAAATGCTTAGGGTCACGACCAAGACTCATAAAGTAACTGTGTTCAAGAATCAACATACTGAACTAGGAGAATCAATAATACTATCTGAATTCTAAGTTCCTATAGATGCCAATCATTCTGAGCTTCAAAGGATAAGTGAGATGCCAAAACTGTTCAGAAGCAAAAAGCTAATAGCCCCGCTCATCTAATTAAGACTGATCTTCATAGATGTTTTCAGAATTTATTGTATATTCACTTCTTTTTTATCCTACTTTTTTTGGCACTGTTTTTAGGTAGTTTTTAGTATGATTTAATTAGTTTTTATTATATTTTTATTAGTTTTTAAATAAAAATCACATTTCTGGACTTTACTATGAGTTTGTGTGTTTTTCTGTGATTTCAGGTATTTTCTGGCTAAAATTGAGGGACCTGAGCAAAAATCTGATTTAGAGGCTGAAGTTTGCTGTTGGATTCTGACCTCCCTGCACTCGAATTGGAGCACTCTCAATTGCGTTGGAAAGTAGACATCCTGGGCTTTCCAACAATATATAATAGTCCATACTTTACCCGAGTTTGATAACGCAAAATGTTGTTTAAACGCCAACTTTCTACCCTATTATGGTGTTAAATGCTAGAACTGCCATAAAAGCTGGAGTTAAACGCCCAAACTGGCACCAAAGCTGGCGTTTAACTCCAAGAAAAGCCTCTACATGTGAAAGCTTCAATGCTCAGCCCAAGCAAACACCAAGTGGGCCCGGAAGTGGATTTCTGCATCATATACTTATTTCTGTAAATCCTAGGTTACTAGTTTTCTATAAATAGGACCTTTTGCTATTGTATTTTCATCTCTGGAACACATTATGTAACTTTTATGTTCTGAGACCTCCATGGGAGGCTGGCCACTCGGCCATGTCTACCCTATTTTCACTTATATATTTTCAACGGTGGAGTTTCTACACCCCATAGATTAAGGTGTGAAGCTCTGCTGTTCCTCATGAATCAATGCAATTAGTACTGTTTTTCTATTCAATTCAAGCTTATTCTTATTCCAAGATATTCATTCGCACACAAGAACATGATGAATGTGATAATTATGTGACACTCATCACCATTCTCACTTATTAATGCATCTCTGACAACCACTTCTGTTCTACATGAAAACAAGCTTGAATGCATATCTCTTATCCTCGAGATCAGAGTCTTCGTGGTATAAGCTAGAATCAATTGGCAGCATTCTTGAGATCTGGAAAGTCTAAACCTTGTCTTTGGTATTTCGAGTAGGATCTGGGATGGGATGACTGTGATGAGCTTCAAACTCGTGAGTGTTGGGCATAGTGACTGACGCAAAAGGATCAATGGATCCTATTCCAACATGAGTGAGAACCGACAGATGATTAGCCGTGCGGTGACAGCACATTTGGACCATTTTCACCGAGAGGACGGACGGTAGCCATTGACAATGGTGATCCCCCAACATACAGCTTGCCATGGAAAGGAGTACGCATGATTGGATGAAGGCAGTAGGAAAGCAGAGGTTCAGAAGCAACAAGCATCTCCATACGCTTATCTGAAATCCTACCAATAAATTACATATGTATTTCTAACTTATTTTCTGTTTTAATTATATTTTAATTATCAAAATCCCATAACCATTTGAATCCGCCTGACTGAGATTTACAAGGATAACCATAGCTTACTTCAAGCCAACAATCTCCATGGGATCGACCCTTACTCACGTAAGGTATTACTTGGACGACCCAGTGCACTTGCTGGTCAGTTGCACGAAGTTGTGTGAAAAGTGTGCGATCACGATTTCGTGTACCAGTTGTCTCCTCACCCAACTTTGTAGGTATAGCAACATTCTTATCCAATTTAGTACCACTTCTAAGAGTAATGGCATTTATGCTTCCCTTATGGTTAGGTTGAGGTTGAGAGGGTAAACTACTAGAGGTTGAAGCTTGTTCGGTGTTTTGTGTAGGTTAAGGAGGGAGAGTTAAACAGGAAAGGGCTTCGGCTATCGTAGCCATATACGCCTCTTGTTTCTTATGAAACTCTCACTGTTCTTGCATGAAGGTGTGAATTGTGTCATTCATGTGAGGTTGATTGGAGGAAAGAGCTTGGTTGACATGAGAGGGGTTAGACCTACTGTTTGGGTGTTGATACTTCACTTGAGGTTGAGATTGTGGTGGTTGTTGGTAAGATTATTGGTAGGGTTGTTGGTATTGTGGTTGACCTTGGGGATGTTGATGGTAGTAGACTTGCACGTTTTGGTTGGGTTGAGCTTGAGGGGCTTTGTTCCACCTTTGGATTGAATTCTCCCTCCATCCTTGGTTTTAATTGCCTCCATGTTGGTAGGATCCTTGGTTGTAATTGGGCCTTCGTGGGGAGGGATTGGCTACCGCCAATGTAGTGTCCTCTTGGAGTTGAGGGCACTCATCGGTGTAATGAGTATTATAAGCACAAACACCACATATCCTTGATGGTCCTTCGATCCTTGAAGGTTGAGGTAGAGAATTTATCAAAGCTTGAGGGATTTGTTGCCCTTGGGTGATTTGTCTCAACAAAATTGTCATCTCATTGAGGGTCTTTGTCAAAATAGCATCTCCAGAGGGAGAAACTTCACTCAAAGCTTTTGGTTGTGGACTCCTTGCCCTTAAGTGTTGTGTTGAGTCTGCTAAGTCCGATATAACTTCCCACGCTTCTGCAGCGGTCTTGTTTTTGGTCAATGATCCTCCAGTTGCGGCATCTAGGAGAAGCTTGTCTTGGTGGTCCATTCCTTGAAAACAATAACTCATAAGAACCAACTCATCAATCCGGTGGTGAGGGCAATCCTCCAGCAACTTCTTAAATTTCTCGCAGTATTCATACAAAGTCTCCCATCTCGTTGCACAATGCAAGAGATCTCTCTTTGTAGCTTGTCTGTTTTATGATGAGGGTAGAACTTTTCCAAAAATTCTTTACGCAGCAAGTCCCAATTGGATCTAACTTCACCTGGTTGAGTATAAAACCACTCCTTCGCTTTTCCCTCTAAAGAGAAAGGGAAAGCGAAGACCAACACTGCGGATTCATCCGCCCCATGTCTTGTCGCAGTTGGGCACGCAACTTGAAAATCCTTTAGATGCTTCAGAGGATCTTTCCCAAGTAGTCCATTGTATTTGGGGAGCAAGTTTATCGTGCCGGGCTTGAGCTCAAAATTTGGGTCCAAAGCAGGATACAAAATTTGAAGCGGTTGCAAGTTAAGATCAGGAGCTCTGGCCTCCTTCGAAGTGATCCTTCGAGGTGGGTCCGCCATAACGGTGTCACAGGAGTCACTTACAGAAAATTCAGTACTCCCACAGATGAATATATGGTCTGTTCGTTGATTGGAGAATGATGGTCACGAGTTGATAGTGATAGTGAATTGGAGTGCTCCTCAAGGGAGCCCGATTCACTATTCACGAAAGCTAGCCGGCACCGAGCTTGCCTTATACGAGTTAAAGTTTTTTCAATTTCCGGATCAAAAGTGGCCAAGCTCAGGTCTGGAAGCAACCATGTCATTCAACTGAGGATGTAATGAAAGCATGCAATTATGAAAAATAAAATAAAAATAGGCAAGTAAACAAGAACCAACTTAACAATCAACAACTACTAAGACTAACTAAAGAGGAAAGTAGTATCTACAATTAGTGCCAAGTAGCAAACCAAAATCAAGTATTCACACTATTCACATATTCATAACAACCAAAATTATAGCACTCATTGCACTTAAAGTGAACTCCCTGGCAACGGCACCAAAATTTGACGAGATGTCCGAATTGCCTAGGTTTGGATTTTCAAACTAAAATAGGATTGACGTTGCAAGTATAGACCAAACCCAACAATCGATCGTCGATCAAATTGGAAATTCAAGAGATGTGTCACAATTCAAAACCAATTCAAAACCGAGAGTATTTGACTCCCGGGTCGTCTCCCAAGGAACACTTGAGAACAATGAGTGTACAATTCTGGTTGTAGTGATCAAGGGGTTGCCAATGAAGAAATGAACATATAAAGCAATAAAAGAACATGCAAAATCGTAATGATTGAACTAATGAAGAAATTAAAGAACCGACTATGTAATATAAACAAGTAAAGTATAAAAGAGATTAACATAGAAGTGTATGAAAGATTGAAAGCATAAAAAAAAGAGTATTGGCTTGGAGTGAGCTAAGGGTCCTTTCCTTGTTGGAACCACAACTATGATAATTATGATGGATTAGTCTCACTTGATCAACCCTCACATCGGAAAGTAAGTTAAATGAGCATAAGTGTTCTTAACCCACAACTCCTAAATTGCTTGCTAATTGCCTTAGCAACAAATTAGCGTTAGTGGGAACAAGAACAATTAACAATCCAAGAATTGACACTAAATGTTGGACATTCCAACTCTAGGAACCCAATTTCTCACTTTACCCAAGCCAAGAGCAAAAAATTTAGCCTAAAACCATGTTTGACATTTTGTCAAACACTTGGTGGGCAAAAACCTTAAACATGGGAAAAATGAGAAAAAAAGACTTGAAATAAAAAGCAACAATTAACCTCAATCAACAAGAACACAAGAAAGCATGAAACAAACATCAAACATCAAATTCATCAAAAAGAAATTGAAATTGCAAGAGAAAAGTAAAATTGAACTATAACTTGAATTAGAAGAAAGAGTAAGAACAATGTAACTATAAAGAGTAATAACAAGAGAATACTTACAATGGAAACTAGCAAAATCCAAGATCAAAAATGGAAATGGCACTTGAATGTAAAACCCTAATATAAACCCTAATAGAGATGATGAAAAACTTAGAGAAAACTAAAACTAAAAGCTTCCTACCACTACTCCTAAACTATCCTAATGATATGCTATGTTATGGTCTTCATTTCCCTTCCAATATGAGCTAAAAGACTTTAGAAATGGGCTTCCAAAGTGTCAAAATTGTGATTCATGTGCCATTTTAATGAAGTCATGTGCGGACACCTGTGCGAACGCACAGGCGTGTGCGTCCGCACATTTTGCGAAAATCTCTTCCTGTGTGTACGCACAAGTAGCTGTGCGCACGCACACTAGGCGATGCTTGAATGGACACGTGACGCGTTTGAAATGATCTACGCGCTCTGATTGGGCTCTTGTGTGTACGCACAAGTAGCTGTGCGCACTCACATGTCTCTGAACTCATCTCCTTTGATTCTTCATGTTTTCTCCACTTTGCATGCTCTTCTTCCATTTTCTCCAACCCATTCCTACCTTATACACTTGAAATCACTCACAAACAACATTAAGGCATCGAATGGAAGGCAAATGGAATAAAATAGTTTAAATTGGGCACAAAAGAGCATATTTTCATAATCAATCACAAATTGGGAGGAAAGTTCAAAAGCAAGCTATTCACGGGCATAAGTGCAAGTTTATATGATGAAATCTATTCAATTCTAACCAAAAATCATCATCAAATATGGATTCGTCATAATTCAAATGAATTAATACAATTCTTCTTCTTCTTCTCAATCCGCTTATTGTAGCTAAGGGAAAGCTTTTGTGCTTCATAGATCCATTCACTACCGGAAGGGGGTTTGGATCTACTTGAATCTCTATGTGAGCCTTGGAAAAGGGATCATAAGATTCAGTTTGAAGCTTCTCCCTCATAACTCTTTTGATTAATAAATTCTTATTTGGTGTGTGACATATAACCTCTTTGAATTAAGATCCTAAGGGTTGTGTGGCTTATGGATTAGAAATTTGAACTTAACCTCTTCTCATGAACAATTAGATAAAGAAATTGACAATTGATTGTGTTAAGAGAAATTGGGTTGCCAAGGAATTAGAACTCAATTATTTATAATCCACCATAGATCTACTTCATATGATTGAGAATGAAGTTGAGAACCATTGATTCATGAAGGATCATAATGTCTCCAATCCCTAATGAATCTCACCTATTGTTGCTCTTCCTTTCAATTACTTTAAATTTCTTGTTATCTTTGATTCTCAGCACCCAGAACCCATTTACATTTCATGCAATTTATCTTTCATTGCAATTTAAATTCTTGCTTTTACTTTCTTGTCATTTAAGTTTCAGCTCTTTAATTTATTTTCATCTAAGTTTCCGCCATTTACCTTTCACAATTTACTCTCAGCTCTTTATTCTTCAGTAATTTAAATTCAGTATAGTTACTTTCTTTGTTAATTATATTCTGTTCGTTCAATTACACCAAAATCATCAAATATTAGCTTGACTAGATAAATCACCTAACTAAAGTTGCTTAATCCATCAATCCCTATGGGATCGACCTCACTCAATAGTGAGTTATTACTTGGCGATTCGGTACACTTGCCAAAGGAATTTGTGTTGTGCTAGGTGAGAGACACCCCACTATGGTAAATTCTTCCTATTTTCTCTTTTATTTATATTGGTAGTAAGTTGAATTTTCATTTTAAGTTTGGTTTATTTAGTTTAAGTTATGGTTTATCTTGTTTAATAACATTTGCAATTGCTTTGGTAGCTTGTTAGTTTCTTAAACAAAAAAAGGATGTCACGCGTACGCATGACCAACGCGTACGCGTCACCTTCTCCTTTCTGCTTCTCACGCGTACGCGTGACTGATGCATACGCGTGACTGACACAAATGCATTGCCTCCTCATTCTGCTATCCACGCGTGCGCGTGGACGACACTTATGCATCGCTTCTCTTCTCCCATTTCTTTCTTCTTTCTTCTCTCTTTCTTCTTTCTTTCTACCTTTCTTCTTCTTCATTCCTTTAACTTCTCATCTTTATTCTCTTTTATTCTCTTTTACTTATTGTATTTGCATACTTTCATTCATTGCATTTTAACTTTGCTTTTGTAGCTTGTTCTTATTTTCCTTCTTAAGTTTACTATTCTACTATTGGTGTTGAATTTTTCTACGCAACTGTTGATAATTCTTGAATCATTTTAGGGCTTCTTGATTTGTTTGATATTTAGTTGACATGCCCTTTGTTTATATTGTTTTTTCACTTACATGTTGTAGCTACCATGTAGTTGAGAATTTTACTCTTATTTAGCATTAGCCCCACCTATGTTTTATTTGCTTTGATATCTTTATTTGTCGGCTTAATCTCCTCTTTTCTCTACTTTTAGGCTGGCCACTAGAGGGGAAAGAAAAAGCTTCTAAATGGGGCGAACAACAAGTCCCTCAGCACAATCCTTTGAAGGAGCTCATCAGTTGTGACAACCCACCTTGGAGGAGCCCGACTTTCCTACCCACTGTGGTCATCTTTGCATTCATCGAGGATGGTGCAATCTTTAAGTGTGGGGAGGTTGAGATTGACTTCCGTGGGTAACTACTTCCTTTTCCAACAACAATTATTAATTTTCTTTGTTAGCTAGTTGTTGGATTGCATGATAGATTACATGTGTAGTTAGTTGCTTGCAGTTAAGTACTACTTGGTTGAAGTGATGATTTTTTTTCTAAGAAACTGTTTTATGGCATTTCACTAATTTGAATCAAATTTTTTTGTTGAATTTTATTGAAGAAATTTATTCCAGAACATGGTTTTAGAGCTATAACACACAAACCCAGTGAGATTTTGAGCCTAATTGATTGGTTGCATCTTATTAACCAATATATTTTTTTTTGGTGTGTGTTGTTCTCTCTAAGATTGTGATCTTTGTCTTGCTTGATTCTATATTTCCATTGTTTGATGTATGCATGTACTTATGTGATTGAGGCCTTTGTTTCACTAATCATACATACCCATATGGCCATACCCTTTCATTATCCTTTGCAAACCAATGTTGAGCCTATTTTACCCCATTTGTTCTCTTATTTAGCACATCACTAACTCTAAGCGGAAAACAATAAATGTCCTTAATTTGAATTCTTGATTAGCTTAGACTAGTGAGAGAGTACATGATTTAAGTGTGGAGAAATTGGGTTTGGGAACGTTTGGTTTGGGAATTAGGTATGTTATACTTTTTGTAAAAATGTGGAAAATTTTGGGCGCATGTTCATTCATTCAATACTTTAATCATATGCATTAATCTCTCATGCATATATATTATTTACCACATATATAACAAAAGAATAAAAAGAAAAAAAAAAGAGAAAAACAAAGACAAAAAGGACAAAAAAAAGAAAAAAAGCAAGCAACAAAAGGGGATAAAATGCCCCAAAGTAAATGATGGTAGCAATGTATATGTATTGTACTCAAAATGGGGATGCAAGAATATGTGGCAAAAGATATTCAATGGGTAGTTAGGTTTGCATTTTGATTACATGATTGTCTTAGGTTAGGTGAAAAGTTTAGGTTAATCAAAGATTCAGATTTTAGTCCACTTAAACAAATACATTCTTACCTTGACCCTAACCCCATTACAACCCTTGAAAAGACCTCTTGATATGTGTTCATGCATTAAATTTTTGTTGATTGGTAGAAGAATAGCAAGCCTTAGAAAGCAAGATTAGTAGAGAACCGAGCGAATCGACCCTCAAACACTAGAGTGATTAGAGTGCAAACACTTCCGGTGAGGGTTCGTTGCTTGATTCTTTGTTTCCGGCTTTTATGAGCTTTCGTCTTGCAAGTCTATTTGTACTTTATTTTATGATTTGAATTAGTGAAATTTTTTAATCATCACATTATTTCGGCCCTACTTGTTCATATATGTTCTTGGAAATTGATTTAATTTTAATCAAGTAGGTAGAAACATTTTGCATTTAGTTGCATTCATATAGATAGGTTACATTTAATAAATCCTACCATCCCTCTTCACCCCTTTATAGCTTCTCTTGGGCTTAGCATGAGGACATGCTAATGTTTAAGTGTTGGAAGATTGATAAACCACTACTTTATGGTATATTTTGGATCGAATCGAGTGGATTTTGTCAACTATTCTCACACTTATTCATGTAATTTGCATGTTTTTAAGTTTCCTTCCTAATCTTGTGCTATGATTGAAAACATGCTTCTTTGGCCTTAAAATTGCTAATTTTTAATGCTCTTTTATTACCATTCGATGCCGTGATATCTTTGTTAAATGTTTTCAGGGTTATAGGGTACGAATGGCATAGAGGATGGAAAGGAAGCATGCAAACTATAAGGACATAATATTAATTTGAGCTGGTTGAGGCGACTGAGCAAAATCATATTCAGAGGTTGAAGAAGGACTGCAGATGCTGTTGGATTCTGACCTCCCTGCACTCAAAGTGGATTTCTGGAGCTACAGAACTCCAAATGGCTCGCTCTCAATTGCGTTGGAAAGTATACATCCAGGGCTTCCAGCATATATAATAGTTCATACTTTGAATAAGGATAGATGATGCGATTTCTAGGCTACTTTTGACCCAGTTTCAAGCCCGAAAAGGAATACAATAGGCTGTGGAGTGGAGCTAAAAAGGGGTTGGGATCATTCATTCACACACATTAGTTTTAGATGTAGAATTCTAGAGAGAGAGGTTCTCTCCTCTCTCTAGGTTTTAGGGTTTCTTCTTTTATATTTAGTTTCATCTAGGTTTTGATTCTACTTCTTATCTTGATTCAAGTTCCACTTTTAATTTCTTGTTATTACCTTCTTGCTTTCTTAGTTTTATATGTTGTTTCCTTTACCTTGTTACTTTATTGTTCATGATTTCTTGTTGATTTCAATTTCCTATTAATGCAATTTATATTTTTTATGTTTATTGTTGCTTTCTTTAATTGTTAGTTATTGATTCTTGCATTTGGTAGTCTAGATTTAATATTTCTTGTTAATTTTCTATGTTTTTATTTTGTGCCTTCAAAGTGTTTGATGAAATGCTTGGTTAGATTTTAAAATAGATTTTCGTGTTCTTGGCTTGGGTTTGTGATTTTAAGACTCTTAAATTATCAAAATCTCTTGACGATTGGTAATTGAAGATTGCCGATTAGCTTGAACTTCACTAAAAACTAGTCTTTCACTATGAATTGACTAGGACTTGTGAACTCAAGTTGATTGTATGAACTTGACTTTCCTTCATTTGTTAGAAGTTAACTAAGTGAAGGCATTTTACATTTACCATCAGAATTGAGGATGATAATAAGGACAGAAATTCCAATTATTACCTCTTGCTAAGAATTTTCTTAGTCGTTAGTTTACTTTATTACTATTTACTTTCTTGTTCATCAATTCAAAAACCCCAAAAATACTTTCCCAAAACCAATAATTAGTACACTTCCCTGCAATTCCTTTGAGAGACGACCCAAGGTTTAAATACTTCGGTTATTTTTTATTAGTTTGCATTGTGACAAAAATATTAAACGTTGATTGAGGTTTAATTGTCGGTTTAGATTTATACTTGCAATGCAATTTTATTGAAAAATACTTTACCGACAATTATCCTCCGTCACCAACACTCTTCAAGGACTCCCGAGAGTTTGTCCGCAACTGTGATAAGTGCCAATGAGCTGGAAATATCCCTCATAATCACGAAATGCCATGATGTCAGAATTAGTGTTGATCTAGAATTTCACAAAATAGAATCTCTTCGTTGCAAGTATAGCCCAAATCAACAACTAACTCCCACCATCAAAGTTTAATTTTCAAATTAAAATATAACCGAGAGTAATTAAACCTCGGGTCATCTCCCTCAGATAATGGAATTAAGATGTCACACTCTTTGTTGTGAGAAAAAGGTGGTTTTAAAGTATAAAATGAAATATTAAAAGAACTAAGAAATAAAAGAATCAAGAAATAATCAAAAAGGGAATTAATGCAATTAAAAGGGAAATAAGGTCAAAACTAGTGAAAATGCTATAAATGCATAAAAGAACCTTGACATGGGAATGAGAATTAAAGAATCCTATCATTGTCATAACCACAACTATGGCAACTATGATGAGTCAATCTCACTTCGTCAACCCCTAACATCGAGGAGTAAGTTAAGCAAGTATAATTGACCTTAATCCATAAGTCCTAGCTAACTTACTAATTACTTAGTAAAAAGCCAGCGTCAATGGAAATAAGAGCCAACTAACTACCCAAGAATTACCACTAAATATCAAACATTATGACTCTAGTATCCTATGAACTCATTTCCCAAGCCAAGGTGTCAAAAGCTACTCAAAATCTATAGTTGGCATTTTCACAAACACCTTGTGGGCATAAAAACAAAACATGGAAAATTGCAAAAGATAATGAAAACTATAGCCAAAATATTCACAATATCAACAATAGAAACTCAATCAAGCATATATAAATCATAAATGACCAAATTCACAAGCAAAAGATTCAAGAAATCAAAATTGCATATATTAACAAAGAGGAAATTAAAGAGTACTTACAATGAGATAGCAAAATCCAAGACCAAAATTGAACTATAAAATGCTACATTGAAAACCTAATTAAAATCCTAAGAGAGAAATAAAAGATCACTACTCATACTAATGCTTTCTATGTAATCTAGCCTAATTCTTTGATAAGGAATGAAGTCCCTTTCATATAGCACTCAATTTCAGCTTCAGCACATTCAAAATTGGGCCAAAAGGCCCCCAAAATTGCAAGCCACGTGCCTCATTAATGAAGTCACGCATTGTACCTGTGCGTACGCATAGATGTGTGTGTACGCACACTTGTTGATTTTTCTACTTGTGCATACGCACAGAGATTTGTGCATACACAAACTTGCTGATTCTACTCTTGTGCGTACGCACACTTGACTGTGTGCTTCTCCTTTGTCTTCTTCATGAAATCTTCCTTTTACATGCTTTCTTCCAGTTCTACCAAACCATTCTTGCTTAATGGATCTAAAATCACTCACAAAATATATCACGGTATTGAATTGAATAAAAGTGGAATTAAATTGATCAATTTAAGCACAAAAATGCATGTTTTCATATTTAGGTCCAAATTATGGAGAAATCACAAAAGTTTGCTATTTTTGTGATTAAGTGTGAGTTTATGTGATGAAATTTATCCAATTCAAGCAAAAAATTATCATCAAATATGGACTCATCATGCCACAACAAGGAATTCAGGAAATTGAGCTGTTTGATGTATGAGAAATAGACTTCATGGGACCTTTTCCACCCTCATATTCAAACGCATACATCTTGGTGGCACTAGAGTATGTGTCTAAATCGGTTGAGGCAATCGCGTCACCCTCTAACGACACTCGGGTGGTACTTAAATTCCTCTAAAAGAATATCTTCAGCAGATTTGGTGTCCCACAGACACTAATCAGTGACGGAGGCACCTACTTCTGTAGGCACCTCAAGAGATTTCTTGAGAGAACCGTAGGCACCTCCAGGAAGGACTGGGCATGGAAGCTTGATGATGCTCTCTGAGCATACTGGACTGCATTCAAAACCTCCATCGGGATGTCCCTTACCAATTGGTCTATGGCAAGGTATGCCACCTACCCGTGGAATTGGAACATAGAGCATACTGTAACATCCTAAGTTTTTGAAAATTAAATAGTTAAGTTATTTATGAATTATTATATTTGTTGAGATTTTATTTTTAAGAAAACTATTTTACCAAAAGTAATTAAATAGAATTTTATGATTATTAAAGTTTAACTTAATTATATTTATTCTATTAATCTGAACTACTTAAAAATTATTTTATTAAGAAAAATTAAATTAATTTTTATAATTATTAATATTATCATTTGAACTTGGATAAATTAAGGTAATTATATAATTTTTCTATAATAAGATATTTTACATAATTGATTTTATGATAATTAGAATTTAAATTAATTAGGATTTTTATATAATTTTTATTATAACAAGATATTTCGAGAAAGGATAAAATTATTATTACTATTTTTAATATATTTTTATTTGCTTTGAATAAAATAAATTTTAGTTAATATTATTATTATCGAGTTCAGAGTCCGCCGATATGAGTAAATATCGATATTCTTCGGTGAGCTTAGCTTTGCTAATGCTTTATCGTATATCTTTTATCATTATGTTACTAATGTCATTTATATTAGTAACTCATATATATATATATATATATATATATATATACACATAGCATTCCACCAGTTTTTGGCGACGAATTCAGAGGTATAGCTGATCCTGCATGATGACCCCTGCCTCCTCCTTACTTGGTTCAGATATAGATCTTGAATGAAGCCAGTCGGCGTAGCGCCTTATGCCTCTACGGATCTCTACTAGCTGTAAGGCTCTGGGTTTTTTTCCCAGGTTATGCCAGAACATGGAATCATGCTAAGGTAAGGTTTCTAATCCATCTAGAATAGGATCTACTCTACGAGTTGCGAAAATGAGGAAGCTCGGATATAATGTAACGCAGACGGGGACCACCGCCACAAGATAAACCACCGTGAATTCATCCTGCTGCAAAGAACTATGTATATATATATATATATAATATATATATATATATATATTACTTGTATTTTAATATATCCAGCTTTCATAATTATCTGTTTAAGATATTTATAACTTGAATCACTGACTTAGCAGCCTTATATTGCGACACCCGACCCCCCACATGTCACTTAACCAACAATTCCTCATTATTAATCATCAAAACAGCCATGAAAAGGTTCATTTGGGTAAGGAAAATAAAATATGACCGAGAGAGAGAAAGGAAGAAACCGTGAAACCCCCAAACGTTCCGAGTTCGATTTCTTAAGATCCGTAACTCCAATAAAAAATCTAATTCGATAAAAGTGTTCAGATCTTTCTCCTCTACACATTGGAATCACTTTTATTTGGTAGAAGTTGATGGTGACGTAGCTCCCCTTCTCCTTGAGTTCGGCCAATTGGAGTTCTAGGAGGCACAGACGATTTCTGACGTTTTCCTCTTCAGCAGCTCGGTCAAAAAGCTTCTCCAGAGTTTTTGTTATTTTGATTTCATATGGAGGTAGGGTTCCGGTAAATTCCTAATGAATAAATGTGTATTGGATAAGTGATTTGATATTGTGATTGATTGTTGATTGAATTTGATTGAATTTATGTTGAATTTTTGTGATATATTGATATTTGTGATTAGTTTGCGATTTGGTCAGTTTAAGTACAGCCAAGAACTAACATATTTTGGTGATCAAGTAGAATTGGTGGGATTTGATGATGACATTGAGATTTAATAAGAAATGAATTGATGAATTTATGACATGATTTGAGATATAAAAAGGTTTGATTTTGGAAGCGGTTGGATTTTTAATTGGTTTGATTTTATAAATGTTTTGATATTAGAAATAGTTTTGATTTATTGGAAATGATATGAAAGAGTTAGAGAAATGGTTTGGATGGGACCCGAGAAGGGTGGCAAAGTCCGAGTTTTAGGGGAGATGCTGCCAAAATTTTATTATAAAATTTAAGACTTTGTTTGAAATGTTATTTAGAAAAAAATTGGATTTGAGAAATTGTATTATTTCATTTTTTATTTATTAAGAAAATAGTTATATTTTGAGTTTAATTTATATTAGAAAAGTATTATGTTTTAAGGTTGATTTAAAAATGAAAAGGGCTTATGTTTTGAAATTGACTTAAGAATTTCATTTGGAGGAGTCTTAGTAAACATTAAAAGTAATTGAATTTTGATTGAATGATTTCGTTTTGTGACGTATTGGAAAAAGTTAAAGAATTAGTTTTAAGGATAAAACTGGGATTGGTTTTGGTTTTGAAATTGGTTTGGAACTTTTGATTTGTATAATTTGGTTATGATTTGATTTAGAAACTTTATTTGATTAATACAATTTAAGAAAACAATAATTGTCAAGGATTTCTAATGAAATTAAGAAAATGAGATTGGTTATCGCTCCCCTAAAGTCTAGAGGCCTTGTTGAGGGGTTTAACTAATAAATGGTTTTTTTTCCTTTGGAAGAAGAATTAGTTTAGGTAAAATTGTTTTACAGGTTTTGGTGAATGTCACAAAGAGGTGGTTTTGGTTTTAAAAGAAAAAGAGAAGATAAATTGGCACGTGTGATTATGGAAAGTTCACGAGAGGGTGATGATAGTTTGGTTAAAGTGCTGAAGGATAAATGTTAATAAGCCGTGGACTTTGTTTGTGATTGTGCGCGGACACCCGTAAATATGGAATGGCTTCCAGGAAAAGGGGTCACATGCTTCAGCTGGAGAATCAGCGCCTGCAAGTACTTGCAGAGGTCATGTTCGACATACTTCAACTGGAGAATCAACGCCTGCAATAAGTAGAAACTTGCAGAGGTTATGTCCTTGGAATGCCTTATCCAACTTGTGAGTTAGATTGCGTCGGGTGTGGGTCGAAACCGAAAAATGAGCTCATTACCTGTGACAGGAATAGGCATGCATAATCCTTGTTTGCATATTTTGCATTTGGTTTGGTGTTGTGAATTATTTGTAATTACTTTAGTGTGTTTGTGATTTTAATTGCTTGCTAATTTGAACTTCTATGACTAGTTATTGTTCTAGGTCCTTGTGCTGGGCTATGAATTAAATTGAGCTGTGATAATCCCGACTTAACTAACTACCCCCGACCCTATTAAGAACTCCCCATTTCTTACCCCCTATTTTCACCCTTTTCAGATACACGTGTGAAGCTTTAGTACGGAGCTACAGGAGCATAGAAGATTATGTTTACAAGTTGAGTTGTTAGATTTTATTTTTCCCTCGTCGTTTATTGTTTTTAGTTTTTAGAGGGGTAGGATTTGTTTTCTTAGAATCTTGAAATAAGTTTATGTATTTAATGCTATGTGAATATATATGTATCTTTGTGGTTAAGTGGTTTAAAATAAAGGATCTTCGTTTTCTTAATTAAAGGTTTTGATTCGTATTCGCAAAGGCTCAATATTAAATAAATATAGTATTAAATTAAAGGAGTAGAGGTAGTTGACTCCCAGACTTTTAGTGCAATCATGAGGTGCTAAAAGTTAGGGTGTTACACATACTGGGCAATAAGGTTCCTCAACTTTGATCCCAAGGCTGCAGGAGAAAAGAGGTTACTCTAACTGAATGAGTTGGATGAATTCCGGCATGTTGCATTTGAGAATACTAGAATCTACAAGGAAAGATCAAAGAAATGGCATGATCGGAAGATTTCTTCCAGAGTCTTCCAGCCTGGCCAACAGGTTCTACTTTTTAATTCCAAGCTCAAGCTCTTCCCTGATAAGCTCAAGTCACGTTGGACAGGACCGTTTGTGGTCACTTGAGTGTCACCCTATGGTTATACAGAACTCCAAAGCAAGTATTCTGATGAAAGATTCACCGTCAATAGCCACAGAGTCAAACACTATCTAGGGGACCCAATTGAGCAAGAGGATTCCACCCTCTTTCTAACATGACAACCCAGCCAGATGTATAGTATTTTTCCTTTCCTTCATTTATTTTATTTTAAGTTCATATTTTTCTAGTTTTTATTAGTTTCCATATTTTTCCCTTACTTTTTAATATTTGTGATTATGTGTAGCACTTAGAACATGAACAGGTATGCATAGGATGGAACACAAAACACCCTGTAGATACCTCTTACTGGCGTTGAACGCCAGAACTGGCGTCCAGCACCAGAAGGGGAGGAGGGATGGGCGTTCAACACCCATATAGGAGCATTTGGACAAACTTTTTGGTCCCTAAAGGGCGTTCAACGCACATTCTTGGCGTTGAATGCCTCACTACAAATAAATAAATAAATTTTTGATCCCCAACTGGCATTCAACGCTAGATTTGGGCGTTGAATGCCCAGAAGGGGGAGGGCAAGAATTTGAATTTTCAAAGGAGAGAGAGAGAGAGAGAGAGAGAGAGAAAAAGGGAGTTGAATTTCAAAACCAAATCTTTTCTAACCTTATCTTTTCAAAGCATTTCTTTCTATTTCATATCCTTTTCAACCTACATTTTAAAATTAAACCTCTTTAATTTAATTCTTTTTCAATGTTTTTAATCTTATCTTTTCACACCATATCCTTTTCACATCACACCTTCCCATTCCCATTTCAAATCTTTTCAAACTAACCATATCTTTTTCAAATTATATCTTTACATATCATATCTTTCCACTAATGTCTTGTTTATCTTTATTAATTTTTATTCTTTTCTTTTCCCATTAATTTTAAAATTTTGTTATCTTATTTCATCTCTTTCTAAATTCAATTTCGAAACCACCAACCTCCCACTCCTATTAATACACGTTCGACCTCCCTCTCTCTCACACCCCACACTTCTCTATTTTACGCCCTCTCTACTTCTTCTCCCCTAGTGTTCTTCTCTCTTTGCTCAGGACGAGCAAACCTCTTAAGTTTGGTGTTGCGCACGCTCTGCTCTTTCATTTTTCTCACACTCCATGGCACCAAAGGATGGAGGATCTATCTCAAGAAACAAGAAAGAAAAGGTCCCTCAACTGTCGCCTATAAGCGTTACAGGTTTTACTCCAAGCTTCATGAGGAACACTACTATGATGTAGTAAGCAAGAAGACAGTAATTCCAGAAGTCAAGTTCGAACTGAAGGATGGCGAATATTCGGAGATTCAAAAGCATATTCGAATGAGGGGTTGGAAAATTCTGGCCAACCCTGCAACTAAGGTTGGAATTCTAAAAGTCTGAGAGTTTTATGCAAATCTATGGATGACGGACAAACAAAAGAAAGAGGGACTGGAATTCAACCTATGGCGCAACATGGTCTGATGAAAGACCTTGCATTTCAATCTGGATAAAGTGAGGGAAATTTTTAAGCTGCCCCCACTAAAGGATGACCCTAACTCCTTTTAATAGGAGAGTGCACACTAATCCAAGGCTAGACCAACTCCTACAGGACGTAGGTCTCCCTGGAACACAGTGGAAAATCGACAAAAAGGGTCAGCCAATCCAACTGAGGAGGATGGATCTCAAGCTAGTTGCTAGGGGATGGCTGGATTTTATTGGGCGCTCTATCATCCCCACTAGTAACCGCTCTGAGGTCACAGTGAGGCGGGCCATGATGATCCACTACATCATGCTTGGCAATAAGATGGAAGTTCATCCATTGATCCCTTTTGAGATGTACAAAATCGCAGCCAAGACCTCAACTCAATCTAGGTTGGCTTTTCCACACCTCATCTCTCGCTTGTGTGATGAGGCAAGAATCATAATTGACAGAGATACATTCATTGCAGTAGACAATCCAATCACCGAGGATAGCATGGATCACACTGGGAACCAGCGAAAGCCAGAACTCAGAGGCCATTTTCCCTCTTTAAGAGAAAGATGCCTGAGCAGCCTCAAGAACAGAGCATCCTTCCAATTGAGTATTGGACTCAACTGGCAGCATCCATTGAACAGTTGAGTTCCACAGTGGACCAACTAAAAGTGGAGCTAAAAGACCAGTCTCGGATGCTTCACAAGCTGACCAAAGTGCAAGAGAGCCAGAGTCAAGAATTAAAGGAGTTGAAGTGCCATAAATTCTTAGAAGAGGGAGGCATTCACCATGAGTGAGGTGGTTAAGTTCCATCTCCCCTATTCTGTCCCTATTTTTAGCACTTTACTTTTTGTTTTTCACTTTACTTTTTGTTTTTCAATTCTAGGCTACATAATCACCATTAGGATTTCCCACTTTCTAGTTTAGTAGTTAATTTCAATTTCTGTTGATTAAATTTTAAGCTGTTTCGCGTATCTCCCATTGAACTTAATTAAAATTTTAATTAAGAAGAAAAAATATAAAAGGTCTTGAGTTTATTGCCAGTCATTCTACTCATGTCAAAGTGGTGGCCTTATCTTTATTCTATGAATTCATGAATTAGCTGTGCATGATTGATATTGAAGTTGGGTTTGTTGGCTCTTGAAGAATAATGAATTTAGAAAAGTATTATGGATTCTCTAAAAAATAAAAAAGATTGATCCTTGAAGCAAAAGAAATAGCAGAAAAATCAAGAGAAGAAAAAGAAAAAACATATATAAAAAGAAAACCAAGAAAGGAATCCAAGACTTTGAGCATCAATGGTTAGGAGGGTTTAAATTGGCCTAAAAAGCTCAAAAGGGGCTGCTATCTCTAACTATATGCTTGTGGTGTGAAGGTATCAAGAAAATCTTGAAACTAAGCATTTAAGGTTGCGATATACTGCTAAAAAAGTACGCTTAAGAACTTTGAACACCACTGTCTGGGAATTTAAGCAAAGCTAAAATTCAAATCCAAAGGGCTCCCCCAGTTAAGTGCTTGTGGCGTTTATGTATCCGGTGGTAATACTTGAAAAGAAAATGCTTAGAGTCACAGCTAGGCTCAAAGGTACAAAGCACCAAAAAGAAGATGTGTTCAAGAATCAAGAAAAACTAAAAGAAGAGAATCAATAATATCATCCGGATTCTAGTTCCAAAGGATGCCAATGTTCTGAGCTTAAAAGGAAAATGAGATGCCAAAGTTATTCAGAAATAAAGAGCTAATAGCCTCATTCAATAATTGAAACTGAACTTCATTGGCAACTTAAAAACCTTATGTATTTTTCTCTTCTTTAGTCCTAACTTGATTTTGGTTGCTTGAGGACAAGCAACAGTTTAAGTTTGGTGTTGTGATAAGTGGATATCTTATACACTTTTTCATTGCATTTTCTTAGTGTTTTTAGTTATATTTTATTAAGTTTTATTATATTTTAGTGTATAAATTCATATTTGGATGCTACTTTGAGTTCTTGTGTTTTTATTATGATTTTAGGGGATTTTTGGGCGAATTTGCCAAAATTGGCGAAGTCTTGTTCAGAGATGAAGAAGGATAGCAGATGTTGTCAAATCCTGACCTTTGTGCATTCCAATAAGCATATCTTGAGCTATAGAGATTCAATTGATGCGTTCTTAACGGCGTTGGAAAGCTAACTTCCAGAGATTTCCAGGAATATATAATAGTCTATACTTCTCTTCCGATCACTGCCCAAAACTGGCGTTGAACATCCACATCTGGAGTTCAACACCCAAAGGGGAGCAAGCCCAGCATTGAACGCCCAAAGCTGGCGTTCAATGCCACCAAGGGAGCAAAGAAGCAGCACATTCACCCCTTAATGGGCGTTCAATGCCCATTCTCCAAGTTGAACGCCAGGCTTGGACGAAACACTCAACCAAAGTGGGCCCAAAGTGGATTTTAGCACTCCTTAGCTTATGCAGTACTATCTTTGTACTTTTTAATTTAAATTTACATTTCTTAGTGTTAGTATTTTACTATTTAAAGAGGAGATCACTTAGAATTAAGGCGGAATTTACGAATTAATAGATAGATCTTCTCTAATTTCTCTGTAAATTATGAGCACCTAAACCTCCTAGGTTAAGGTTAGGAGCTCTGCTTGTCCTATGGATTAATATTATTACTTTTCTATTTTTAATATATGTTTGATTCTATTCTATGATGTATTGTTGTTCTTCATCTAAACGAATCTGGGGTGGAACGAGAGTATGACCCCTTATTCTACATGAGTTCTTGCAAGTCCTGACCCGGATAATATTGAGCAACAGCTTGAGAATACATCACCTAAAGCAAGAAGTTATCTGGGCTAATTGGGATATGTGACATACAATCTTGTTAGTTATGGGTAATGAGGTCTTTGTGGTACTAAGGCTAGAATATTGAGCTTCATTCTCCAATCTGAAAGATCTGACCTTATTTGTGGCACTTTAAGTAGGATCAAGGGAGAGTGAATTGCGTGAGCTTCATCCTCGTTCATATTGAATGACCATTTACAATGGCGTTTGATGTGGATTAGAGGAGATTAATTGACCACGACCAATAGCGTTATCACTTACAGCTTTGTCATAGAATGAATCATTCATTGTTAAAGTAGTCCGTAAGAAGTATTAATCCAGAAAGATAAAGCATCTCCAAAGCCTTAATTGATTTCTTATTATTGTTTCTACAACAACAACCACTATCTTTCTATTCACCTGACTAAGATCTGCAGGATAACCATTACTTGCTCAATCCAACAATCCTCGTGGGATCGACCCTCAATCACCTGAGGTATTACTTGGACGACCCGGTGCACATGTCGGTGAAGTTGTGCGAGTTCAATTTCACGCACCAGTGACTCACTTTCATTAGGTCCACGCCCCCGCTGATGAGCGGATAATTTATACCCTTTTTGGCATTGTTTTTACATAGTTTTTAGTATGTTTTAGTTACTCTTATTATATTTTTATTAGTTTTTATGCAAAAATTACATTTCTGGACTTTACTATGAGTTTGTGTGTTTTTTTGTTATTTCAGGTATTTTCTAGCTGAAATTGAGGGACCTGAGCAAAAATCTAATTCAGAGGCTGAGAAAGGACTGCTGATGTTGTTGGATTTTGACCCTCCTGCACTCGAAGTAGATTTTCTGGAGCTACAGAAGCCCAATTGGCGCGCTCTCAATTGCATTGGAAAGTAGACATCTTGGGCTTTCCATCAATATTTAATAGTCTATACTTTGCCTGAGATTTGATGGCCCAAACTGGCATCCAAACGCTAGCTAGAGACCCTTTTTTTGGAGTAAAACGCCAGAACTGGCACCAGAACTGGAGTTAAATGCCCAAACTGGCACCTAAGCTGGCGTTTAAATCCAAGAATGGCCTATTTATGAGTCCATATTTGATGGTATATTTTGACACAATTTGGATGGATTCTAGCACATGAACTCACACT
The DNA here is from genome assembly GCF_003086295.3 of Arachis hypogaea. NCBI lineage: Eukaryota > Viridiplantae > Streptophyta > Magnoliopsida > Fabales > Fabaceae > Arachis > Arachis hypogaea. Next base: position 52,603,831 of record NC_092052.1, read on the forward strand.
TAAGCACCAAAATAGCATACTTTTGTGTTTTGTCCCTAATTTGATCCTAAATGTACAAGCATGCAATTTTGTGCTTTAATAGAGCAATTTAATCCCACCTTTGTCCCATTCGATGCCTAGATATAGTTTGTGAGTGATTTCAGGCCTTGGAGTCAAGAATGGATAGCCAAAGGTGGAAGAAAGCATGTACAAGGGAGAAAACATGAAGAAAACAAGGAAAAGCACACACAGCGAAGTGTGCGTGCACACAGCCCTGCGTGCGTGCGCACAGCCCTACGTGCGCACGCACAAGCAGAAATTTCCATGGGTGCGTACGCACGCACCTATGCATATGCACAGGTCAATTTTCAGCCGCGTGTGCAGACGCACACGTCTGTGCATCAAAGGGGGATCATTAGAGCAATTTTTACATAGTTTTCATAGTAATTAGGAGTAGGAGTAGTGTAGAGTAGATAGCTCTTCTAGGGTTTATCAATTTCCATTGTAGCCTTTTATAGCAAGCTTTGATTTTGATATTACTTCTTCAATCGTAAGTACTCTCAATTTCCTCTTTAATTCAAGCATTTTTACTTTCAATCTCCTTTGGTTCAAGTTACTTTGTTCATATTGCAATTTTGTGTTTTTTGAAGTTTTGATTAATGAATTTTACATTTCATGCTTCCTTTATGTTTGATTGCTTGTTTATGTTTGGTTTTGTTGGTAGTTGGTTATAGTTTTACATTTTACTTTGAAATTCTCCATGTTTTACTTTTATGCACACAAGGTGTTTGTGAAAATGCCAACTCTAGATTTTGAGTAGATTTTCCCACCTTGGCTTGTGGTTTGAGTTCCTAAGATACTAGAGTCATAATGTCCGACATTTATTGGTGATTCTTGGGTAGTTAGTTGGCTCTTGTTTCCATTGACGCTAGCCTTTTATCAACTAGTTTGGTAAGTTGGTTAGGACTTATGGATTAAGGTCAATTATGCTTGCTTGACTTACTCCTCGATGGTTGGGGTTGACTAGGCGAGATTGACTCATGATAATTACCATAGTTATGGTTATGGCAATGATAGGATTCCTTCGAGCCTCAATCCCAAGTCAAGGCTCTTTATTTGAATTTTCACTAGTCTTGATCTTATTTACCTTTATTTGAATTAATTACAATTTTGATCTTTTCTTAGTTCTTTTAATCTTTTGTTCTTTGATTACAAAACCCTTTTTGCCCTCTTCACAACTGAAAGAAGTAACATTTCATTTGCATTCCTAGGGAGAACGACCCGAGATTTAAGTACTCTTGGCTTGTATTTTGTTTTGATTTAAATTGAATTATTTGATTTGAGCATTACTCGTTGGCTAGGAACTATAATTACAACGCCAACCTTATTTTGAGATTAAATTCCTAGTTGACGGAAATGTTCGCCTATCAAATTTGGCGTCGTTGCCGGGGATTGCAAATGGTGTTATATCTTTTGGTTGTTGTGAATATGTTAATAGTGTAAATAGCTCCTTTTGGTTGTTTGTTTGTTTTTGTTAGTAGATTTTTGTTTATATTTTCTTAATGACTTTTTCACACCACTACCACAATACACCCCAATGGAACCCAAACACTTACCTATATGGTCACTAACCTTATACACCATCACCTCACTACATATAAAACCCTTACCCATATGAGTTTGATTGTCTACCTTCATCACCTCAATCTTCATCTTCATACATGGATCAAGCCACACAAGAAGTACTTTTCATGCTCATTCAAGAACAACAAGAGTTTCGAAAGAAGCAAGAGCAAGTCATGTCTACCTTAGCCAAGGCTTTGGGTCATTTAGCTTCATTGCGTTTATGCCACAAGCAAGAAACTCTAGTGGATGAATGTGTGGGACCAAGTGAAAAGTGTGGAGTGCAAGAAGAGTTGCAAAATCAAATAGAAAATGTCAAGTCACAACATAAAGTGCAAAAGGAGATGAATGAAGAATGGATATGAATTGATCAAGAGGATTCCATCATTCAAGATTTTTTGTCCAACTTAGGTGATTCCTTCTATGACCTTCATGAACCTTTATCATTAGATTTGGAAGGAGATGTTGATGTGGACTTCACACAACCTCTAATCTTTGACTTGAGTGATGATGAAGAAGATTCAAAAAAGATTGTGGAAGATTCTGTTTGCTAAGAAGTGAAGATAGTTGTGCAAGAGCAAATTGAGTAGGTGAAGAATTCTCTAACAAGCTTTCTAGGCCCACATCAATATGCCGTTTTAGAAACGGATGGTCAACTTCGAACCTTCTTTGGAGTAGTGGATGGTGAAAAGAAGAATGTTGATTGGCTAAGAAATGGGAAGTTCATCAAAGGAGCCAACTCAACATTTGAAGCTCAATTTTGGTGCATGAGTCAATTTAATAGATTCCGGGGAGTGCACAACCTTGTCAATGGCGATAGAGGAACTCAAGTATGGGATCCGGGCATTAATTTTAAGAATCAATACTTGAGGATCCTAGTTGCTAGCTTGAAGTCTCTTATAAGTTTGATGCAACTTAATTGGGATCCCGGAGGTCAAATCAATAGCAAACTTGGTTGGAGATTCAAGGAGGAGTGGAAGCATAAGCCGCCCTAACAAGGATCTCCTCACCAAGTCCAACTTAGGACTATAAACCAAAGTGCTAGGTGGGAGATACCCCACCATGGTAATATCCTTCTAACCTTCTCTCTTTTAGCTTTTGTTTCATGAATAATTGGTTAGTTTGCTTGGTTGGTTGGTTTTATATTTAATGTTTGTTGTGCAATTTTGGTAAAATAAGGTGTTTTTGGGAGTTTTGTGATATTTTAGGACTTGAAAACCTATATGGTTTGTCAATTTTGATGCCTTAGAGCCAAATTTTTTGTTGCAGGAATAGAGACCTGTGCGTCTGCACAGACCTGTGCGAGCGCACAGTGCCCCTATTTTCCATACCTGTGCGTTTGCACCTCAGTATGCGCACGCATGCCCCCAAGAACCCTCTCTGTTCACAGCACACACACGCCTTGTGCATGTGCACACCTCCTTCCTTTCCCTTTTATGCGTCCGCATACCATGCGAGCGGCCACACACCATGCGTGCGGCCGCACATGCCCCTTCTATCTAAAAAAAAAAGAATCCCTTGTGCGAGCGCACACCTTCTGTGCGCCTACACAACTTGAACAACACCCCCTGGTCGCAGCGCACGCACAAGCTGTGCGTATGCACCCAAACATTTTCCCTCTTCTGTGCGTCTGCACGCCTTTTATATGCCAGCACAGAGTGTATTTCACCTCCTGTTCACAGCGCTCGCACGACTCTGTGTGCACGCACACCCCTTCTTTTTCCCTGTGTGCGTCCGCACACAACCTTGTGCATTCGCATAGGTCACTTTTCAAATGTTAATTCGAAAAGACCAAGGCTCCCGCTTCATTTCCCTACGTTACCACAACTTCCCCCCAAAACCTTTCCCCTTCTTCTCTTTCCCTGAACACACAACCGCTCCCTCTCAGCCCCTTCGTCCCTCCACTCCGTGACCAACCACCGCCGGTGACCACACTACCGCTGCCTTCACTCTTCCTCCCTCCATCTCTCTCTTCCTTTCCCTTCTCTCTCGCCCTACATTTCTCTCCCCCTGTCCCTGTTTCGTGCTTCTCTGCCACCGCGCCAGCGCTGCCCTAGGCCACGCCTCTCCGTTTGGCGAGCAGCACCCAGCAGCGGCAGTTTCTTGTGCCACTGCGCCCCTCTATACCTCGCCCAACCTTCCTTCATCCTTCCTTCTCTATCTGCTTCCAGGTTTCATTTTCGGCCCTGTTCCATTTCTTTCCTGCTGCATTTTTTTTACTGCTTTTTTTAGTTCTGATTTTTAATTCTGCTGTAGTTCCTAGGTGGTTTTTAGGTTAGATGATTTACAGTTTTCTGGATTGAATTTGGATATTGATGCTGGCTGAGTATTTTGAATTGTTTCCTGGGCTGGATGATGATTGCTGTGTCTGAGACTGAATGTTGTTGTTTTTGTCTGCACTTTGAATGATGAAATACATATTAAACTTTGGTTACTGCCTTTGCATTCTACACATGTTATACTTGTTAAATTGCTTAAATAGAATTTTTGATCTAACCTCTATGTCTGATCAACATAGGTTTTGAATTTTCTTCCATTTGGATTGATAATTTCCAATTGTGCAACTTTTTGCTAAATATTTCTTGCATGAGATGATTTAGTTATGCGCTTTGCGAAGTTATTTTGCTGAAACATCAACCTGAACTTCATTTTGCTTTGTGACTGTTTGATTTGATGTCCATTTTGCTATGCATATCATTCTTTGACAATCAACCAGCCAGCTATGCACCCCATCGCTGGTTTTGCTTTTGAAACCAACTTGGATTGAGATTCTACAGCTTTAACCATTCTATTTTGGTACCTTTAAAGTGCATAGCCTGCTGATTTAATGCTTCGTGTACTAACTGCCCTGCCCTTTTGCTTCATGACCAAATTAACTTTTAAATTGCATTTGGAATTTTGTTTGGTGCCTTCTTTGCAGTAGTACATGTAATGTGTGTTCTGTGAATTGACCAACTGCTTATTCATGTGCTCCTGAACATAAATGATCATGTCCAATCACTTGTTCCTTGAAAAATATTTTTGAGCAATGAATCTGATTCCGATTGACATTACTTTTGGGAACAGGGATTAGCTATATGACCATTTTGCTGCATTATTCTATGAATAAGCAGGTGCTTTAAGTTGCCAAGTTGATTATTGCCTTGTGTGCCAATTTTTCCAAACTCTTCCAATTTTCAAGGCACAATGGCACTAATCAATCTCTTTGAACTCAATTCACAGATAGAATACACCTAAGTCCTATGTTTACTTTCATTGTTTGTTCATTCATTCATTTATTACTTAGGTTGCTCGATTTTGGGAAAATGCATTCTCTTAGTGATGAGCGGATAATTTATACGCTTTTTGGCATTGTTTTTACATAATTTTTAGTATGATTTAGTTAGTTTTTAATATATTTCTATTAGTTTTTAATTAAAAATCACATTTCTGGACTTTACTATGAGTTTGTGTGTTTTTTTGTGATTTCAGGTATTTTCTGGCTGAAATTGAGGGACTTGAGCAAAAATCAGATTCAGAGGCTGAAGAAGGACTGCAGATACTGTTGGATTCTGACCTCCCTGCACTCAAAGTGGATTTTCTGGAGCTACAGTAGTCCAAATGGTGCGCTCTCAATTGCGTTGGAAAGAAGACATCCAGGAATTTCCAGCAATATATAATAGTCCATACTTTGCCCCAGTTTAGACGACACAAACTGGCGTTCAACGCCAGCTCTCTGCCCTATTCTGTAGTTAAATGCCAAAAACAGGTTGTAAAGCAGAGTTAAATGCCAGAAACAGGTTACAAACTGGCGTTTAACTCCAAGGAAGACCTCTACACGTGAAAGCTTCAATGCTCAGCCCAAGCACACACCAAGTGGGCCCGAAAGTGGATTTCTGCATCATTTACTTATCTCTGTAAACCCTAGTAAATAGTTTAGTATAAATAGGACTTTTTACTAGTGTATTTGGAAGAATCTTTGGATTATCTTTTGATCCTTTGATCACGTTTAGGGGGCTGGCCATTCGGCCATGCCTGGACCTTCATCACTTATGTATTTTCAACGGTAGAGTTTCTACACACCATAGATTAAGGTGTGGAGCTCTGCAGTTCCTCATGAATTAATGCAAAGTACTATTGTTTTTCTATTCAATTTAACCCTATTTCTTCTCTAAGATATTTATTCGCACACAAGAACATGATGAATGTGATGATTATGTGACGCTTATCATCATTCTCACTTATGAACACGTGCCTGATAAACACTTCCGTTCTACATGTAAACAAGCTTGAATGTATATCTCTTAGCCTTCTGATCTATGATCAGAGTCTTCGTGGTATAGGCTAGAATTATTGGCGGCCATTCTTGAGATCCGGAAAGTCTAAACCTTGTCTATGGTATTCCGAGTAGGATCTGGGAAGGGATGGCTGTGACAAGCTTCAAACTCGCGAGTGCTGGGCGTAGTGACAGATGCAAAAGGATTACTAAATCCTATTCCAGCATGATCGAGAACCGACAGATGATTAGCCGTGCGGTGACAGCGCATTTTGGACCATTTTCATTGAGAGGACGGGATGTAGCCATTGACAACGGTGATGCCCAACATACAGCTTGCCATGGAAAAGAGTATGAATGATTGGATGAAAGCAGTAGGAAAGCGGAGATTCAGAAGGAACTAAGCATCTCTATACGCTTATCTGAAATTCTCACCAATGAATTACATAAGTATCTCTATCTTTAGTTTATGTTTTATTTATCTTTTAATTATTAAAACTCTATAACCATTTGAATCTGCCTGACTGAGATTTACAAGGTGACCATAGCTTGCTTCAAGCCGACAATCTCCGTGGGATCGACCCTTAGTCACGTAAGGTTTATTACTTAGACGACCCAGTGCACTTGCTGGTTAGTTGTGCAAAGTTGTGACAAAGAATTAAGATTATGAACGTGCGTATTAAGTTTTTAGCGCCGTTACCAAGGAATGAACGATCACGATTTCGTGCACCAAGTTTTTGGCGCCGTTGCCGGGGATTGTTCGAGTTTAGACAACTGACGGTTCATCTTGTTGCCCAGATTAGGTAATTTTATTTTAATTTTAAGATTTTTATTTTTATTATTTTTATTTTTTTTCGAAAAATTTTCAAAAAAAAAATATAATATTTTTATAAAATAAATAAATTATTCTCTGTTCTTCAAAATTTTTTAAGAAGGAATTCTAGAGTTTCTTCATGATCTGTTGAAGCCTGGCTGGCTGTCAAGCCATGTCTAAATTTTTGGACTGAGGCCTCCACTTATCATGGCAAGAGCCCTTGGACTCTCATCTAATCAGCTGTTATATGCCTGATTTGTATCTGCTGAAGCTTGGCTGGCCATTGACCATGTCTAGTGTTTTGGACCGGAGCTTTCACTGAAAGCTTGGCTGGCTAGTAAGCCATGTCTAATTTCTGGACCGGAGCTTTAGACTGACATTGCATAATTCCTGGAATTCTCATTAAAAATTTTGAAATCCTTATTTTTCTTTTTGCAATTAATTTTCGAAAAAAAATTCAAAAAATTTTTAAAACCATAAAACCAAAAATAATTTTGTGTTTCTTGTTTAAGTCTTGTGTCAATTTTTAAGTTTGGTATCAATTGCATCTTTTTAATTGTTCTTTAATTTTCGAAACTCATGCATGGTGTTCTTCATAATCTTCAAGTTGTTCCTGATGATTTGCTTTGTTTGATCTTTGTATTTTTATGTTTTGTGTCTTTTCTTCTTTTTCATATGCATTTTCAATTTGTTAGTGTCTAAAGTTTGAAAATTTCTAAGTTTGGTGTCTTGCATGTTTTTCTTTTCTTAAAAATTTTCAAAAATAATTTCTTGGTGTTCTTGGTGTTCTTGGTGTTCTTCTCATAAAATTCGAATATTTGAGTTGACTTTTTCAAAAATTTTTAAAATCTAGTTGTTTCTTATGAGTCAAATCAAATTTTCAATTTAAAAACTCTATATTTTTCAAATCTTTTTCAAAAATCAAATCTTGTTTATTTTTTATTTCATATTTTCAAAAATTTCAAATTGATTTTCAAAAATCTTTTACTTATTTTGTTTCCTAATTTCAAAATCTTTACTAACAATCAATGTGATTGATTCAAAAATTTTAAAGTTTGTTACTTGCCTATTAAGAAAGATTCAATCTTTAAATTTTAAATTCATATCTTTTGTTTCTTGTTAGGCAAGTAATCAACTTTAATTTCCAAAATCAAATCTTTTTAAATTTCTTTTTCAAATCTTTTTTTAAAATAAATTTCAATCACATCTTTTTCAAAATCAATTTCAAAATCTTTTCTAACTTCTTACCTAACTTTTTATCTTTTCAAAATTGATTTTCAAATCTTTTTCAATTAATCTTATCTTTTTGTTTGATTCTTATCTTTTTCAAAACCACCTAACTAAATTTCTCTCTCTAATTTTCGAAAATCACTAACCTCTTTTTCAAAATTCCTTTTTAATTAACTAATTGTTTTAAATTTTAATTTAATTTTATTTTATTTTTCTTCTTAAAATTTTTTAATTTTAACTTTAATTTTAAATTAAAAACAAAAATATTTTTATTTTATTTTATTTAATTGGACCAGTTCATGTACACTTCTGAAAGGAATCCTGTGAGTAATGGGACGCCTCAGAGGAAGGGAGTTCTTGAAATTGATACTCTGAATGCCATATTGGCTCAGAATAAAATATTGACTCAACAAGTCAATATGATTTCTCAGAGTCTGAATGGATTGCAAGCTGCATCCAACAGTACTCAAGAGGCATCTTCTGAACAAGAAGCTTATGATCCTGAGAACCCTGCAATAGCAGAGGTGAATTACATGGTAGAACCCTATGGAAATACCTATAATCCCTCATGGAGAAATCATCCAAATTTCTCATGGAAGGATCAACAAAAGCCTCAACAAGGCTTTAATAATGGTGGAAGAAACAGGTTTAGCAATAGCAAGCCTTTTCCATCATCATCTCAGCAACAGACAGAGAATTCTGAGTAGAGTCCATCTAGCTTAGCAAATATAGTATCTGACCTATCTAAAGCCACTCTAAGTTTCATGAATGAAACAAGGTCTTCCATTAGAAATCTAGAGGCACAAGTGGACCAGCTGAGTAAAAGGGTCACTGAAACTCCTCCTAGTACTCTCCCAAGCAATACAGAAGAGAATCCAAAAAGAGAGTGCAAGGCCATTACCTTACTTGGTGTGGCCGAACCCAGAGAGGAGGAGAAGGACGTGAATCCTAGTGAGGAAGACCTCCTGGGACATCTATTGACCTATAAGGAGTTTTCCTTTGAGGAACCAAAGGAATCTGAGGCTCATCTAGAGACCATAGAGATTCCATTGAACCTCTTTTTACCATTCATGAGCTCTGATGACTATTCTTCCTCTGAAGAGGATGAAGACATCAGTGAAGAGCAGGTTGCTAAGTATCTAGGAGCCATCATGAAGTTGAATGCTAGTTTATTTGATAATGATACTTGGGAGGATGAACCCCCCTTGTTCACCAATGAACTGAGTGCATTGATAAGGCAGACATTGCCTCAGAAGAAACTGGATCCCAGAAAGTTCTTCATACCTTGTACCATAAGCACCATGACCTTTGAGAAGGCTCTGTGTGACCTTGGGTCAGGGATAAACCTCATGCCACTCTCTGTAATAGAGAAACTGGGAATCTATGAGGTACAAGCTGCAAGAATCTCACTAGAGATGGCAGACAAATCAATAAAATAGGCTTATGGATTAGTAGAGGACTTGTTAGTAAAGGTTGAAGGCCTTTACATCCCTGCTGATTTCATAATCCTAGACACTGGGAAGGATGAAGATGAATCCATCATCCTTGGAAGACCCTTCCTAGCCACAGCAAAAGCTGTGATTGATGTGGACAGAGGAGAGTTGGTCCTTCAACTAAATGAGGACAACCTTGTGTTTAAAACTCAAGGATCTCCTTCTGTAACCATGGAGAGGAAGCATGAAAAACTTCTCTCACTGCAGAGTCAACCAAAGCCCCCACAGTCAAACTCTAAGTTTGGTGTTGGGAGGCCACAACTAAACTCTAAGTTTGGTGTTGAACCCCCATATTCAAACTCTAAGTTTGGTGTTGGGAGGTCCCAATAATGCTCTGAATATCTGTAAGGCTCCATGAGAGCTCACTGTCAAGCTATTGACATTAAAGAAGTACTTGTTGGGAGGCAACCTAATGTTATTTAACTATATCTATTTATTTTCCATTGCTATTTTATGTTTTCTTTAGGTTGATGATCATGTGAAGTCACAAAAACAACTAAAAAATCAAAATCAAAATGAAAAACAGCATTAAAAATAGCTCACCCTGGAGGAAGAGCTTACCGGTGTTTAAACGCCAGTAAGAAGCATCAAACTGGCGTTTAACGCCAGAAAGAAGCATCAAGCTGGCGTTAAACGCCAGAAACAAGCACCAGACTGGCTTTTAACACCAGAACAGAGCATGGAATTGGCGTTAAACGCCAGAAACAAGCAGCAAGCTGGCGTTTAACGCCATACTTGTATTCTAAGGGCGTTTTGCACGCCTACTCGGAGCAAGGATGTTAAATCCTTGACCCCTCTGGATCTGTGGACTCCACAGGATCCCCACCTACCCCACCTCCTCTTCACACCTTTTTATAAATCTCTTCCCCAAATTCCCTTCACCAATCACCTCCAAACCTCTTCCCTATATACGCTTAACCACTCACGTCCATCCACTCTTCCCCAAAAATCCCACCTACCTCCAAATTCAAATTCCTTTCCCCCCACCCCTATATAAACCCCTTAACACTACTCCATTTTCACACATCACAAACACCACTTCTCCCCCTTGGCTGAATACACTCTCTCACTCTATCTCCTCTATTTTCTTCCTCTTCTACTACTTTCTTTCTTCTTTTTCTCGAGGACGAGCAAACCTTTTAAGTTTAGTGTGGTAAAAGCATTGCTTTTTGTTTTTCCATAACCATTAATGGCACCTAAGGCCAGAGAAACCTCAAGAAAGAGGAAAGGGAAGGCAATTGCTTCTACCCCTGAGTCATGGGAGATGGAGAGATTCATCTCAAAGGTCTATCAAGACCACTTCTATGAAGTTGTGGCCAAGAAAAAGGTGATCCCTGAGGTCCCTTTTAAGCTCAAAAAGAGTGAATATCCGGAGATCCGACAAGAGATTAGAAGAAGAGGATGGGAAGTTCTCTCTAATCCTATTCAACAAGTCGGGATCTTAATGGTTCAAGAGTTCTATACAAACGCATGGATCACTAGGAACCATGATCAAAGTAGGAAGCCGAATCCAAAGAATTGGCTTACAATGGTTCGGGGAAAATACTTAGATTTCAGTCCTGAAAATGTAAGGTTGGCGTTCAACTTGCCAATGATGCAAGAATATGCACGCCCCTACACTAGAAGGGTCAACTTTGATCAAAGGTTGGACCAAGTCCTCATGGACATATGTGTGGAAGGAGCTCAATGGAAAGTTGACTCAAGAGCCAAGCCGGTTCAATTAAGAAGACCGGACCTTAAGCCTGTAGCTAGAGGATGGTTGGAGTTCATCCAACGCTCAATTATTCCTACTAGCAACCGGTCTGAAGTTACTGTAGACCGGGCCATCATGATCCATAGTATCATGATTGGGGAGGAAGTGGAAGTTCATGAGATTATACCTCAAGAATTCTACAAAGTGGCTGACAAGTCCTCTACTTTGGCAAGGTTAGCCTTTCCTCACCTCATTTGTCACCTCTGCAATTCAACTGGAATTGACATAGAGGGAGACATCCTCATTGATGAGGACAAGCCCATCACTAAGAAAAGGATGGAGCAAACAAGAGATCATGGACCTCAACAAGAGCATGAGGAAATTCCTCACCATGAAATCCCTGAGATGCCTCAAGGGATGCACTTCCCTCCACAAAACAATTAGGAGCAAATTAACACTTTCCTAGGAGAATTAAGTTCCAACATGGGACAACTAAGGATGGAGCACCAAGAGCACTCCATCATCCTCCATGAGATTAGAGAAGATCAAAAAGCTATGAGGGAGGAGCAACAAAGACAAAGAAGAGACATAGAGGAGCTCAAGAACACCATTGGTTCTTCAAGAGGAAGAAAACGCCACCCTCACTAAGGTGGACCCGTTCCTTAATGGGATAAAAATGATTCTTGAAGCAAAGAAAAAGCAGTGAAGAACAAAGCTTGCAAAAAAAATGCGAAAAAAAAGAGAAAAAAATTGGCAAAAAAAAAATAATAAAGAAAAAGAAAAAGCAAGAAGAAAAAGCCAAAAGCTCTTAAAACCAAAAGGCAAGAGCAAAAAGCCAGTAACCCTTTAAACCAAAAGACAAGGGAAAAAGAGATCCAAGGCTTTGAGCATCAGTGAATAGGAGGGCCCAAAGGAATAAAATCCTGGCCTAAGCGGCTAAACCAAGTTGTCCCTAACCATTTGCTTGTGGCGTGAAGGTGTCAAGTAAAAACTTGAGACTGAGCGGTTAAAGTCGAGGTCCAAAGCAAAAACAGAGTGTTCTTAAGAACCCTGGACACCTCTAATTGGGGACTCTAGCAAAGTTGAGTCACAATCTGAAAAGGTTCACCCAGTTATGTGTCTGTGGCATTTATGTATCCGGTGGTAATACTGGAAAACAAAGTGCTTAGGGCCACGGCCAAGACTCATAAAGTAGCTGTGTTCAAGAATCAACATACTGAACTAGGAGAATCAATAACACTATCTAAATTCTGAGTTCCTATAGATGCCAATCATTCTGAACTTCAAAGGATAAAGTGAGATGCCAAAACTGTTCAGAGGCAAAAAGCTACTAGTCCCGCTCATCTGATTGGAGCTAAGTTTTATTGATATTTTGAGATTTATAGTATATTCTCTTCTTTTTATCCTATTTTATTTTTAGTTGCTTGGGGACAAGCAACAATTTAAGTTTGGTGTTGTGATGAGCGGATAATTTATACGCTTTTTGGCATTGTTTTTACATAGTTTTTAGAATGATTTAGTTAGTTTTTAATATATTTTTATTATTTTTTAATTAAAAATCACATTTCTGGACTTTACTATGAGTTTTTGTGTTTTTGTGTGATTTCAAGTATTTTCTGGCTGAAATTGAGGGACTTGAGCAAAAATCAGATTCAGAGGCTGAAGAAGGACTGCAGATGCTGTTGGATTCTGACCTCCCTGCACTCAAAATAGATCTTCTGGAGCTACAGAAACCCAAATGGCGCACTCTCAATTGCGTTAAAAACTAGACATCCAGGGCTTTCCAGAAATATATAATAGTCCATACTTTGCCCGAGTTTAGATGACGAAAATTGGCATTCAACGCCAGCTTTCTGCCCTATTCTGGAGTTAAACGCCAGAAACAGGTTGCAAAGCAGAGTTAAACGCCAGAAACAGGTTACAAACTGGCGTTTAACTCCAAGGAAGACCTCTACACGTGAAAGCTTCAATGCTCAGCCCAAGCACACACCAAGTGGGCCCGGAAGTGGATTTCTGCATCATTTACTTATCTCTATAAACCCTAGTAACTAATTTAGTATAAATAGGACTTTTTACTGGTGTATTTGGAGGAATCTTTGGATTATCTTTTGATCCTTTGATCATGTTTAGGAGGCTGGCCATTTGGCCATGCCTGGACCTTCATCACTTATGTATTTTCAACGGTAGAGTTTCTACACACCATAGATCAAGGTGTTGAGCTCTGCTGTTCGTCATGAATTAATGCAAACTACTATTGTTTTTCTATTCAATTCAAGCCTATTTCTTCTCTAAGATATTCATTCGCACACAAGAACATGATGAATGTGATGATTATGTGACGCTCATCATCATTCTCACTTATGAACACGTGCCTGACAAACACTCCCGTTCTACATGTAAACAAGCTTGAATGTATAACTCTTAGCCTTCTGATCTACGATCAGAGTCTTCGTGGTATAGGCTAGAATTATTGGTGGCCATTCTTGAGATCCGGAAAGTCTAAACCTTTTCTATGGTATTCTGAGTAGGATCTGGGAAGGGATGGCTGTGACGAGCTTCAAACTCGCGAGTGCTGGGCGTAGTGACAGACGCAAAAGGATTACTGAATCCTATTCCAGCATGATCGAGAACCGACAGATGATTAGCCATGCGGTGACAACACATTTTGGACCATTTTCACTGAGAGGACGGGATGTAGCCATTGACAACGGTGATGTCCAACATACAGCTTGCCATGGAAAGGAGTATGAAGGATTGGATGAAAGCAGTAGGAAAGTGGAGATTCAGAAGGAACTAAGCATCTCTATACGCTTATCTGAAATTCTCACCAATGAATTACATAAGTATCTCTATCTTTAGTTTACGTTTTATTTAACTTTTAATTATTAAAACTTTATAACCATTTGAATCTGCCTGACTGACATTTACAAGGTGACCATAGCTTGCTTCAAGCTGATAATCTCCGTGGGATCGACCCTTACTCACGTAAGGTTTATTACTTGGACGACCCAGTGCACTTGCTGGTTAGTTGTGCGAAGTTGTGACAAAGAATTAAGATTATGAACGTGCGTATTAAGTTTTTAGCACTGTTACCAAGGAATGAACGATCACGATTTCGTGCACCACTTAGAATCATTTTACTGTTTACACATGTTTTTCCCTGATTGGCATTTATTTATCTAACTGGCTCTTAATTGAATTATTTAATTATATCCTTCTTCTTTCTGTGATTTTATCTGTTCCCTGAGTTGTATTCTATTTTTGTCTTTTTCAGGATAGGCTGCAAGGGCAAGGAGAAAGCCAATCCTTTGGCTCGCCCTCCTCTCGTGCCCCCCATTGGCCATCCAGATACTTTCGTTAACTCCGAGGCCCAAGAACAATATGAGAAGCTAGAAAAGCATGCCTTTCATTATGAGAGGAAGCTAAACCTGCCTGATAAATATGCGGATATAATCCTTGACATAATAAATTTTTATCATTGGGGATTCGTAAAATCCGACCCAGTGGAAGTGAATGAACACCAGGTTAAGGAATTTTACGCCAATCTCCTCAAGAGGGATGCCCAAACCGTTTTCCTAAGAGGTGTCACCTTGGACACCTCTAATACTGCTTTAGAAGCCCTCTTAGACATTCCGCATACTCCTCCGGCTAGGGACGTGATGAGCGGATAATTTATACGCTTTTTGGCATTATTTTTACATAGTTTTTAGTATAATTTAATTAGTTTTTAGTAACTAATTTAGTATAAATAGGACTTTTCACTATTGTATTTACATCTTTAGTTTTATCTTTAGATCATGTTTTGGGGGGCTGGCCTCTCGGCCATGCTTGAACCTTCATCACTTATGTATTTTCCATGGTAGAGTTTCTACACTCCATAGATTAAGGTGTGGAGCTCTGCTGTTCCTCATGAATTAATGCAAAGTACTACTATTTTTCTATTCAATTCAAGCTTATTCCTATTCTAAGATATCCATTCGCACCCAAGAACATGATGAATGTAATGATTATATGACGCTCATCACCATTCTCACTTATGAATGTGTGCCTGACAAACACTTCCGTTCTACATGTAAACAAGCTAGAATGAATATCTCTTGGATATCTAATACAGGGAACCGAGTCCAAGATATTAGAATCTTCATGGTATAAGTTAGAACCCATGGATGGCCATTCTTGAGATCCGAAAAGTCTAAACCTTGTCTGTGGTATTCCGAGTATGATCTGGGAAGGGATGGCTGTGACGAGCTTCAAACTCGCGAGTGCTGGGCATAGTGACAGAAGCAAAAGGATAGAAAATACTATTCCAGTATGATCGAGAACCGACAGATGATTAGCCATGCAGTGACAGTGCATTTGACCATTTTCACAGAGAGGATGGGATGTAGCCATTGACAACGGTGATGCCCTATATAAAGCATGCCATGGAAAGGAGTAGGAATGGTTGGATGAAGACAGCAGGAAAGCAGAGGTTCAGAGGAACGAAAGCTTCTCTATACGCTTATCTGAAACTCTCACCAATGAATTACATAAGTATCTCTATCCTATTTTAATTATCTTTTAGTACAATATAATCTCTTAATACATTTGAATCCGCCTGACTGAGATTTACAAGGTGACCATAGCTTGCTTCAAGCCGACAATCTCCGTGGGATCGACCCTTACTCACATAAGGTTTATTACTTGGACGACCCAGTGCACTTGCTGGTTAGTTGTATGAAGTCGTGAAACAGAATTAAGAACATGAACATGCGTATCGAGTTTTTGGCGTCGTTACTAAGGAAGGAATGATCACCATTTCGCACACCAAGTTTTTGGCGCCGTTGCCGGGGATTGTTCGAGTTTGGACAACTGACGGTTCATCTTGTTGCTCAAATTAGGTAATTTTATTTTAATTTTAAGCTTTTTATTTTTTATTTTCAAAAAATACAAAAAAAAATTTTTCTTTTTTTCGTTTTTCTCAATTAACTTTCGAAAATTACAAAAAATTTTACAAAATCATAAAATCATAAATATTTTTTGTGTTTCTTGCTTGAGTCTAGAGTCAACTTTTAAATTTGGTGTCAATTGCATATTTTTAATTTTCTAAAAATTATTTTCGAAAATTTCATGCATTGCATTCTTCATGATCTTCAAGTTGTTCTTGGCCAGTCTTCTTGTTTGGTCTTCATATTTTCTTGTTTTGTGTCTTTTCTTGTTTTTCATATGCATTTTCAATTTGTTAATGTTTAAAGAATAAAAATTAAGTTTGGTGTCTTGCATGTTTTCTTTTCTTGAAAATTTTTCAAAAATAAGTTCTTGGTGTTCATCTTGACATTCAAAGTGTTCTTGGTGTTCATCTTGACATTCATAGTGTTCTTGCATGCATCACATGTTTTGATCCAAAATTTTCATGCATTGAGTCTTTTTATTGTTTTTCTCTTTCATCATTAAAAATTCAAAAATAAAAAAAATATCTTTCCCTTATTTCACTCATAAATTTCAAAAATTTGGATTGACTTTTTCAAAAGTTTTTAAAATCCAATTGTTTCTTATGAGTCAAGTCAAATTTTCAATTTGAAAATCTTATCTTTTTTAAAAATCTTTTTCAAAAAAATCAAATCTTTTTCATTTTTCTTTCATAATTTTCGAAAATTTCAAATTAATTTTCAAAATCTTTTTTATTTCATATTTTCGAATTTAATACCAACATTTAATATGATTGATTCAAAAATATTAAGTTGTTACTTGCCTATTAAGAAATGTTCAATCTTTAAATTTTAAAATCATATCTTCTAGTTTCTTATTAGTCAAGTAATCAACTTTAACTTCAAAAATCAAATCTGTTTAATTTTCTTTTCAAATCTTTTTTAAATTAAATTTTTCAATCATATCTTTCAATCATATCTTTTTCAAAATCAATTTCAAAATCTTTTCTAACCTTTTATCTTTTTAAATTGATTTTCAAATCTTTTTTTAATCAATCCTATCTTTTTGTTTCAATCATATCTTTTTCAAAACTACCTAACTAATTCTCTCTAATTTTCGAAAATCACCTTCCTCTTTTTCAAAATTCCTTTTTAATTAACTAATTATTTTAATTTTTAATTTTAATTTTATTTCTTTTCTAATTTTCGAATTTTATTTTAATTTCAAATTAAAAACAAAAATATTTTTATTTTAATTTGTTTAATTTTCAAAAATTCTTCTCTCTCACCTCCTAATTATTTATTTATTTACTAACACTCCTCTTCATCTAAGAATTTGAACGTACTCCTCACCCTTGTGTTTGGATTCTCCATCTTCTATTCCTATCTTCTTCTACTCATATAAAGGAATCTCTATACTGTGACATAGAGGATTCCATATTTTCTTTGTTATTTCCTTCTTTGTCATATGAGTAGGAACAAGGATAAGAACATTCTTGTTGAAGCTGATCTTGAACCTGAAAGGACTCTGAAGAGGAAGCTAAGGGAAGTTAAAGCACAACTCTCTGGAGAAAATCTGACTGAAAATTTCAAAAAAGAAGGAGACATGGCCGAAAATAATAACAATGCAAGGAAGATGCTTGGTGACTTCACTGCACCTAATTCCAATTTTCATGGAAGAAGCATCTCAATCCCTGCCATTGGAGCAAACAATTTTGAGCTTAAACCTCAATTAGTTTCTCTGATGCAACAGAACTGCAAGTTTCATGGACTTCCATCTGAAGATCTTTTTCAGTTCTTGACTGAATTCTTGCAGATCTGTGATACTGTTAAGACCAATAGGGTTGATTCTGAGGACTACAGGCTTATGCTTTTCCCGTTTGCTGTAAGAGACAGAGCTAGAGTATGGTTAGACTCTCAACCTAAAGATAGCCTGAACTCTTGGGATAAGCTGGTCACGGCTTTCTTAGCCAAGTTCTTTCCTCCTCAAAAGCTTAGTAAGCTTAGAGTGGATGTTCAAACCTTTAGACAGAAAGAAGGTGAATCCCTTTATGAAGCTTGGGAGAGATATAAGCAACTGACCAAAAAGTGTCCTTCTGACATGCTTTCAGAATGGACCATTCTGGATATATTCTATGATGGTCTATCTGAACTATCAAAGATGTCATTGGACCATTCTACAGGTGGATCCATCCACCTAAAGAAAACGCCTGCAGAAGCTCAAGAACTCATTGACATGGTTGCTAATAACCAGTTCATGTACACTTCTAAGAGGAATCCTGTAAGTAATGGGACGCCTCAGAAGAAGGGAGTACTTGAAATTGATACTCTGAATGCCATATTGGCTCAGAACAAAATATTGACTCAGCAAGTCAATATGATCTCTCAAAGTCTGAATGGATTGAAGGAATCATCCAACAGTACTATAGAGGCATCTTCTGTAGAAGAAGCTTATGATCCTGAGAACCCTGCAATAGCAGAGGTGAATTACATGGGGGAACCCTATGGAAACACCTATAATCCCTCATGGAGAAATCATCCAAATTTCTCATGGAAGGATCAACAAAAGCCTCAACAAGGCTTTAATAATGGTGGAAGAAACAGGTTTAGCAATAGGAAACCTTTTCCATCATCCACTCAGCAACAGACAGAGAATTCTGAGCAGAATCCATCTAGCTTAGCAAATATAGTCTCTGATCTATCTAAGGCCACTGTGAGTTTCATGAATGAAACAAGGTCCTCCATTAGAAATTTGGAGGCACAAGTAGGCCAGCTGAGTAAAAGGATCACTAAAACCCCTCCCAGTACTCTCCCAAGCAATACAGAGGAAAACCCAAAAGGAGAGTGCAAGGCCATTGAATTGATCATCATGGCCGAACTTACAAGGGAGGGAGAGGACGTGAACCCCAGTGAGAAAGACCTCCTGGGACGTCCAGAGATCAATAAGGAGTTTCCCTCTGAGGAACCAAAGGAATCTGAGGCTCATCTGGAGACCATAGAGATTCCATTAAACCTCCTTATGCCATTCATGAGCTCTAATGAATATTCTTCTTCTGAAGAGAATGAAGATGTTACTGAAGAGCAAGTTGCCAAGTACCTCGGTGCAATCATGAAGCTGAATGCCAAATTATTTGGTAATGAGACTTGGGAAGATAAACCTCCCTTGCTCACCAATGAACTGAGTGATCTGGATCAACTGAGATTGCCTCAGAAGAAACAGGATCTTGGAAAGTTCTTAATACCTTGTACCATAGGCATCATGACCTTTGAGAAGGCTCTATGTGACCTTGGATCAGGGATAAACCTCATGCCACTCTATGTAATGGAGAAACTGGGAATCTTTGAGGTACAGGCTGCCAAAGTCTCATTAGACATGGCAGACAAATCCATGAAACAGGCTTATGGACCAGTAGAAGACGTGCTAGTAAAGGTTGAAGGTCTTTACATCCCTGCTGATTTCATAATCCTAGATACTGGGAAGGATGAGGATGAATCCATCATCCTTGAAAGACCCTTCCTAGCCACAACAAGAGCTGTGATTGATGTGGACAGAGGAGAGTTGGTCCTTCAACTGAATGAGGACTACCTTGTGTTTAAAACTCAAGGATCTCCTTTTGTAACCATGGAGAGGAAGCATGAAAAACTTCTCTCACTGCAGAGTCAACCAAAGCCCCCACAGTGAAACTCTATGTTTGGTGTTGGGAGGCCACAACCAAACTCTAAGTTTTGTGTTGAACCCCCACAACCAAACTCTAAGTTTGGTGTTGGGAGGTCCCAACCTTGCTCTGATTATCTGTAAGGCTCCATGAGAGCCCACTGTCAAGCTATTGACATTAAAGAAGCGCTTGTTGGAGGCAACCCAATGTTATTTAATCATTTTTATTTTATTTTATTTGTTATTTTATGTTTTATTTAGGTTGATGATCATGTGGAGTCACAAAAACTACTGAAAAATCGAAAACAGAATGAAAAACAGCATTGAAAACAGAACACCCTGGAGGAAGGGCTTACTGGCGTTTAAAGCCAGTAAGGAGCATCTGGCTGGCGTTTAACGCCAGAACAGAGCATGAAACTGGCGTTAAATGCCAGAAACAAGCAACAGTCTGGCATTTAAATGCCAGGATTGCACCCAGAGGAAATCTGGCGTTAAACGCCAGAAACAAGCATCAGACTGGCGTTTAACGCCAGAAACATGCACCATACTGGTGTTTAACGCCAGAAACATGCACCATACTGACATTCAACGCCAGAAACATGCTATAGACTGGCGTTGAACGCCCAAAACAAGCAAGGAAGTGGCGTTTAACGCCAGGATTACATATATGGGGCGTTTTACAGGTCTAAAAGGTGCAGGGATGAGAAATCCTCAAACACCTCAGGATCTGTGGACCCCACAGGATCCCCACCTACTTCTTCTCTCCTCTTCACACCTTTCCATAACGCTCTTCCCCAAATACCCCTCACCAATCAACTCAATCACTCTTCCCCATCACCTCTTCACCAATCACATCCATCCTCTCTTCCCCAAAAACCCACCTACCTTTAAATTCAAAATAATTTCCCTCCAAAACCCAACCCTAAATGGCCAAACCCTAAACCCCTCCCCACTCCTATATAAACCCCTCATTCTCTCTTCATTTTCACACAACAAAACCCTCTCTTCTCCCCCTTGGCCGAAACCTACTCTCTCTCCCTCTCCTCCATTTTTCTTCTTCTTCTACTTCTTTCTTTCTTCTTTTGCTCGGGGACGAGCAAACATTTTAAGTTTGGTGTGGTAAAAGCATTGTGTAACAACCCTAGTTTTTGAAAATAAAATAATTAGTTATTTGTGATTTATTTTAAGAAAATTATTTTACTAAAGGTAATTAAATATAGTTTTATGATAATTGAAGTTTAAATTAATTAGAATTTTTATATAATCTTTATTAGATATTTGGTATAATTTAAATTATAATTTTAGTAATTAAAAAAATAGAAGAATTGTATAATTTAATTTAAATAAATTCTATTTTGAATGAATTATGTTATTAATTTGAACTCATAGGAATTAATTTACTAGAAATGATTAGATTAATTTTTATAAACACTTTATGTTTAAGTTAATTAATATTTTTGTACAATTTTTATTATTAGTTATTTTTAAATTTGAAATTAAAGTTTTGGAGATAGAAAAATAATGAGAAGTTATATTATTTAATTTGAATAACTAATATTGAGTTAAACTATATTTTATAAAAATGTGATTAATATATTTATTTTGTATTTTAAATTAGAAATAATTGATTGAACTTAGCAATATGATGATAAATAATGTTCCTAAATATTTTTAATAGAGTATATTTGATTTTAAAATTACTCTACCGTCTAATTTTATCAAAATATCTATTCATATCTATCCATATTCTTTTATAAAATCCTAATTCCTAAACCTAAATTCCCAAATTGAATCAGAAACCCTAATTCCCAAATCCCAGAAACCCTAACCCTAATTTTCCCCCCATTTTCCCAGCCTCTGAACGCAGCCCCCACCCCCTTTCTTCCTAAACCTAACGCTGAAACGGAATCAGACAGGGAGAGAGGGAGGAAATCAGAGTGTGATCTAAGCAGCCACCGTTCAGTCACCAGAGCCACCGCTGGGGTCCTTCGCCGTCACTATCGTCGCCATCCACGCGAGATGCAGCGCTGCGAAGTCCAGCCATCGTGACCTTCGTGGAGCCCGCGTCGCTGTCGCCTCGGCTGTTCCCAATGCCGCTGGGTCTGTCGCGCGTCGTTGTCTGAGGAGCCACTGCCGCCGTTGCTCGTTGTCTCCCTTAGGGCTGTCACCGTCGCTAGAGCCAGCCGCCTTCGTCGCCGTTCATCCTTGTCGTCGTCTTCGCCGCTCTGTGGAGGCCGTAGAGAGGAACGCGAACCAGGAGCCATAGCGCCGCCGCCGCCGATCTGTCACCGTGCTGCTGCGTCGCCGTTGATGAAGTTTTTGCCACCGCCGTGAACTGCGAACAGAGGAGAACGAGAGAGGAGGCGATGAATGAAGCCGTCACTGAAGTTGTGGCCGTCGTTGCCAGAGGCATGGAGGAAGGGAGGTAGAACCGCGAGATAGAAAAGCCACTGTGACTGTCGTTGCTGCCATGAGTGTGGTCCACCGTCGAGCTGCACACTGCCATTGGCGTCAGAAACCACCTTTAGAACCACTATTGCTTTGGTGAGCTCTGTCTCCTGTTTTTGCTTCTTTGTCCTACCAATTTGTTCCTACTTTGAAGCTTGTCCCTGAAACTGTTTGTATTGTATAAAGAGATTATCGTAAATTACATCACCGCCGCCGTTACTAGAGGTAGCTGCCAGCTCTATTTGGAGACAGCCGCTAAGTCACCACCGAAGCTAAGAACAGGTGCTGGGATTCGATGGAGCACCGCTGCTGCTGTGAATTTGTAATATTTGGTTTACCGCGTCTAAATTCTTCAATTATGGCTAATTGAGGTAGGGGATTTAACGTTTTTAATTTAGAATGCCTACAAAGTTATTTGGATAAGTGCAAATGGTTAACAATGGTTAAGAATTTCTTAATTGACATGAATGACTTGAAATGCTTTTGAAATTAGTTAGTTAGTTGTGATTATTCTAAGCTGTGAGTGGAATTAGATGCTGTTGTGAACAATTAATTTGACAAGGTTAACTTTGGTTAATGCTATGACTGATTTTAATGGATTTGTTGACAATTCTGATTTTATGTGATATTGCTGAATTGGTTGAAATGTGGCTGTGAATGGTGATTCATTTGATAATACTTGTTAAATTGAAATTTGATGAGTTAACTATTGAAAAGTTGTCGTAATGATGGTTGAGGTTGTGAAATTTGGAGTAAGTTTGATGATGTTTTAGTGCTTCAATTGGATTATTGAACTCAGGTTATGGCTGTGAACGTCTTTGGGCTTTGTTGTGAGTGTTTGAAGCTGTAATTGATATTGTTTTCTCTGATATTGATGGAATTGTTGAAGAGTTCTGACTCTATGTGATTATACTGAATTAGTTGAGTTGTGTGGCTGAAATTATGATTGGAATGATTGAGATTTTTGATTGGAACGTTGGTTGAATTTGTTGATTTTGTGAGATTGAATTATAAATTGTTTGATGAGAGATTATTGTGATTTCGGTTTTTGATGGGTCAAATTGAAACTATTGCTGTTGAGTTGGTTTATTGTAATGGGTTTAGTTAGCGATTAATTGAAGTTGGGCTTAAGGAATAATTGGAAGATTGAATCTTAAAATGTTGAACTAGTTGCTGAAAATTTGATTTTTGAGATTAAAAGATGACTTTGGAAGTGAATCAGTTATTCAACGATAATCGAAATGATATGAGAGTAAAGGCTGAGTAAACTGTAATTAAAGTTGTTGTTGGGATTCAATTTTGGGAAGTTTGCATTAACTACAGAACTAGTTAAGATTTTTCAAAGTTAAAATGTAAAATTTAATTTTCTGCATTACTTTTAAATAAAGCCGGAGACTTTGAAAATCTATAACTAATTCTGTGATGATCGGAATTACGTGGGACCAAGCCTGGATTAAGCTTTGGGATATAGGAAGCTGGACTGGTGAATTTGAGGCTTTTTCATTAAGTTTATGATTTATGGTAAATTTTTGAATTAGGAATGCCAAATCTGGTTTTCTGCAGGACGCTTAAGACAGCAGCAACTTGTCTCCTCTATTAAAAATTCTCCAGTTTGAATTTTGAAATGGAACCAATTTTAAATGAAATACTTTAATTTCATAAAAATTTAGAATTGTTAGAGTTGTGGTTTTAAAGATATGGATTTTTAAAGTAAGATGTATTATGCAGTAAAAATCAGGTTTTGTTTTCTAAGTCAGTAACTTTGAGACTTTATAATTTTTAATTCTGGAAAGATATTAAGATAAAACCAATTGGTGGTAAAAGTTGAGTATGTTTAGTATATATGATTTAAATTTCAGGGATTTCCATGTTTTAGTAAGTGAGTTATGGGACTTGAAAGAGGTTGTGTTCAATGATTTGTGAAACAGAACTCTGCAGAAAATTACCTAACTTCCAAGCTACGTAACTCCTTCATTAAAACTGGTATGACCTTGGAACCAATTGAGAAAGAAATTTGGATAAGTTATATTTAACCACATTAATTTTGAAGGTGGTTGGATTTAATTTGGATTTTATATGAAATTTCGAATGTTGTATGCTGCTGTTGTCTTCTGGTTTTAAAACACTACAGAACAGTCACGGTTTTGCTTATATTCCCGAAGCTAGAGTCAGTGAAAAAAATATGATTTTTAGTTTAATAGAAATCTTAATCCGATACGGTCGCATGGATATAAAGTTTGCATGATTCCGAATTCATTTGATATTTTAAAAACAAAATGGAAATCAGGCTGCCAAGTTGTGTTGGAAATTATTTAGAATATGGAATTTGAGAAATAGATTTTCTATACTATAATTAAATGTTTTTGAGAATATATTGTTGTGGCAATTGTTGAGAAAGGTTTGATGAGATGTTGAGAAAGAGGGAACCCGTAAGGGTGGCTAAGTCCGAGTTTTAGGGGAGGTGCTGCCGAAATTTTATGAAAATCTAAGGTTTCATTTGAAAAGTTATTTTAAAAGCTTTGAATTTGGAAAATTATATTACTTGAGTTTTATTTAGTTAAGAAAGGAATTATAATATTTTGAGTTCGATTTACCAAAGAAAAGTCTGTAAAGTTTTAATGACAGAAAAATAGACAGAGATTAGTGAACGAACTAAGGCAACCTAGTTAGTCCTTGAATTGCGACTAGGGTTAGGTATAATATGAAAAGTTAAAATGTTTCAGTATAGACTTAATGAACCTATACCTAGGACAGGCTAACTATTCATACCTAAATTTACATAAGCTTTAAATACATACGTTAAGCAGAAAAATCAGAGCAGAGTAAAGTAACATAGAGCACAGAGTAACCAGAGTAAAGTAAACAGATAAAGAGGAGAAGAGTAAAATAGATATAAAGAAAAGAGTAATCAAAGAAAAGTAAAGAGATACAGAGAACAGAATAACCAAAGCAGAGTAAAGAGATACAGAGTAAAGAGATATAAAGAGAAGAGTAATATAATAAAGATATATATATATATATATATATTAGTTGCTTAATGCAACCCAGAGCTATATTTATATATACTAGTTGCTTGATGCAACCCAGAGCTATATTTAATATATATTAGTTGCTTAATGCAACCCAGAGCTTCTGTAGGGAAAGTAAGTTACCTACAGCTATTTTCCACTTCCCCAGAGCAGAGCAGAGTATACATATATTTTCCTGCAGTAAGCAGAGACTGTCTCAGATGAGCAGCTATTATTATATGCGCATTTATTTAGGAACGGAAAATCGTATCCGGAAAATCGGGATTACTCATGACCGGGTAAATGTCGGGATTGCGGGCAGCCAACCGACACGTGAGCTCATGACCTGCTTAAGACAGACATGCATCATATTGTTTGTGCATATGCATTTGATCGTGTTGCTTGTCTTGTTTCTTTGTGATTGTGCTGTTTGTCCTGGTGACTTGCTTGTGTGTTTGATTAGATATTTTTGTTGATGCTTTGAACTTAGTGAAGTATTGAGGAATGGTATTTGTGAAGTGAGGTTTGGGTATATTATTTATGTTGCTGATTTACTTAGTTATTGTGATGGTTGAGGAATGCTATTTGTAGCTGAAGAATTGCTAATGCGGTTGAGACTTTATTTAAGTAATATGATTTAAAGAAAGGGTTTTAAACGGTTTCAAGTAAGTCTTAAGAAATTTTGAAAAGGTTTGATAAAGAAAACTACATTGGAAACCGGAGTTAATTATTTGCATGTTAATCATTACTTTTACGGCATTCCCATTCCCTACTGAGAACGTGTGGTTTGTTCTCACCCCAAAATCTTCCACCCTTTCAGTGACACAGGTTCAAAGATTCAGTTTGAAGCTGCGGGCGATTCTAGAATTTATTTACGAGTTAAGTTTATGACTTGAGTTTCTCTCATAGAATTCCCTCGCCCTTACTGCTTAAGGTTTTTATTTTATGCAGAGGGATAGGAGTTGTACCTGAATTTTATTTAAATTATTTTGTATAATATTACTATTTTTAATAATTATGTGATTATTATTACTTGGTGATGTTTGCTATATGATTTTAATTAATAAAAGCAAAAAAATCCTGGTATTTTTACTAAAATTGAATCGCGATATCAAACTAAAGGCTTAATAGTAAATAGTTAATAAGGAAAACAGGTCAGTAACACCTTACTTTTGGTACGATCATGATGTATTGGAACTTGGGTCGTTACACATTGCTTTTTGTTTTTCCATAACCATTTATGGCACCTAAGGCTAGAGAAACCTCTAGAAAGAGGAAAGGGAAGGCAATTGCTTCCACCCCTGAGTCATGGGAGATGGAGAGATTTATCTCAAAGGTCCATCAAGACCACTTCTATGAAGTTGTGGCCAAGAAGAAAGTGATCCCTGAGGTTCCTTTCAAACTCAAAAGGAATGAGTATCCGGAGATCTGACTTGAGATTCAAAGAAGAGGTTGGGAAGTTCTCACCAACCCCATTCAACAAGTCGGGATCTTAATGGTTCAAGAGTTCTATGCAAATGCATGGATCACTAGGAACCATGATCAAAGTCCATGGTTCGGGGGAATTACTTAGATTTCAGTCCGGAAAATGTAAGGTTGGCGTTCAACTTGCCAATAATGGAAGAAAACGCACGCCCCTATACTAGAAGAGTCAACTTTGATCAAAGGTTGGACCAAGTCCTCATGGACATATGTGTGGAAGGAGCTCAATGGAAAATTGACTCAAAAGGCAAGCCGGTTCAACTAAGAAAGCTTGACCTCAAACTAGTAGCTAGAGGATGGTTGGAGTTCATTCAACGCTCAATCATTCCTACTAGCAACCGGTCTGAAGTTACTATAGACCGGGCCATCATGATCCATAGTATCATGATTGGGGAGGAAGTGGAAGTTCATGAGATCATACCTCAAGAACTCTATAAGGTGGCTGACAAGTCCTCTAATTTGGCAAGGTTAGCCTTTCCTCACCTCATTTGACACCTCTGCAATTCAGCTGGAATTGACATAGTGGGAGACATCCTCATTGAAGAGGATAAGCCCATCACTAAGAAAAGGATGAAGCAAACAAGAGATCATGGACCTCAACATGAGTATGAGGAGATTTTTCACCATGAAATCCCTGAGATGCCTCAGGGGGTGCACTTTCCTCCACAGAACTATTGGGAGCAAATCAACACTTCTCTTGGAGAATTACGTTCCAACATGGGGCAACTAAGGGTGGAGCATCAAGAGCACTCCATCATCCTCCATGAAATTAGAGAAGATCAAAGAGCTATGAGGGAGGAGCAACAAAGACAAGGAAGAGACATAGAGGAGCTCAAAAGCACCATTGGTTCTTCAAGAAGAGGAAGACGCCACCCTCACTAAGGTGGACTCATTCCTTAATCTCCTTGTTTATTTATTTTCTTTTCTGTTTTTCGGTTTTTAAGCTTTATGCTTATTTATATTTGTGTCTTATTACATGATCATTAGTGTCTAAGAGTCTATACCTTAAAGCTATGAATATGAATCCACCACCTCTCTTAAATGAAAACTATTTTAAAAACAAAAGAACAAGAAGTACATGGTTTCGAATTCATCCTTGAAACTAGTTTAATTATTTTGATGTGGTGGCAACATTTTTTGTTTTCTGAATGAATGCTTGAACAGTGCATATGTCTTTTGAAGTTGTTGAAGAATAAGGAAAAAGGAGAAATGTTATTTGATAATCTGAAAAATCATAAAAATGATTCTTGAAGCAAGAAAAAGTAGTGAATACAAAAGCTTGCAGAAAAAAAAGAGAGAAAAAAATGGTGAAAAAAATAGAAAAAGAAAAAGCAAGCAGAAAAAGTCAAAAGCTCTTTAAACCAGAAGGCAAGAGCAAAAAGCCAACAGCCCTTAAAACCAAAAGGCAAGGGTAAATAAAAAGGATCCAAGGCTTTGAGCATCAGTGGATAGGAGGGCCTAAAGGAATAAAATCCTGGCCTAAGCGGCTAAACCAAGCTGTCCATAACCATATGCTTGTGGCGTGAAGGTGTCAAGTGAAAACTTGAGACTGAGCGGTTAAAGTCAAGGTCCAAAGCAAAAAGAAGAGTGTGCTTAAGAACCCTGGACACCTCTAATTGGAGACTTTAGCAAAGCTGAGTCACAATCTGAAAAGGTTCACCCAGTTATGTCTCTGTGGCATTTATGTATCCGGTGGTAATACTGGGAAACAAAGTGCTTAAGGCTACGGCCAAGACTCATAAAGTAGCTGTGTTCAAGAATCAACATACTGAACTAGGAGAATCAATAACACTATCTGAACTCTGAGTTCCTATAGATGCCAATCATTCTGAACTTCAATGGATAAAATGAGATGCCAAAACTATTCAAGAGGCAAAAAGCTACAAGTCCCGCTCATCTGATTGGAGCTAAGTTTCATTGATATTTTGGAATTTATAGTATATTCTCTTCTTTTTATCCTATTTGATTTTCATTTTCTTGGGGACAAGCAACAATTTAAGTTTGGTGTTGTGATGAGTGGATAATTTATACGCTTTTTGGCATTGTTTTTACATAGTTTTCAGTATAATTTAATTAGTTTTTAGTATATTTTTATTAGTTTTTAATTAAAATTCACATTTCTGGACTTTACTATGAGTTTGTGTGTTTTTCTGTGATTTCAAGTATTTTCTGGCTGAAATTGAGGGACTTGAGCAAAAATCATATTCAGAGGTTGAAGAAGGACTGCAGATGCTGTTGGATTCTGACCTCCCTGCACTCAAAGTGAATTTTCTGGAGCTACAGAACTCCAAATGGCTCGCTCTCAATTGCGTTGGAAAGTATACATCCAGGGCTTTCCAGCAATATATAATAGTTCATACTTTGAATAAGGATAGATGACGTAAACTGGCATTCAACGCTAGTTCCATGCTGTATTCTGGAGTCAAACGCCAGAAACAGGTTGCAAAGTGGAGTTCAATGCCAGAAACATGTTACAAACTGGCGTTCAACTCCAAGAAAAGCCTCTACAGGTGTAAAGCTCAATGCTCAGCCCAAGCACACTCCAAGTGGGCCCCAGAAGTGGATTTTTGCATCATTTACTCATTTCTGTAAACCCTAGTAACTAGTTTAGTATAAATAGGACTTTTTACTATTGTATTTACATCTTTAGTTTTATCTTTAGATCACGTTTTGGGGGGCTGGCCTCTCGGCCATGCCTGAACCTTCATCACTTATGTATTTTCCACGGTAGAGTTTCTACACTCCATAGATTAAGGTGTGGAGCTCTGCTGTTCCTCATGAATTAATGCAAAGTACTACTGTTTTTCTACTCAATTCAAGCTTATTCCTATTCTAAGATATCCATTCGCACCCAAGAACATGATGAATGTGATGATTATGTGACGCTCATCACCATTCTCACTTATGAATGCGTGCCTGACAAACACTTCCGTTCTACATGTAAACAAGCTAGAATGAATATCTCTTGGATATCTAATACAAGGGACCGAGTCTGAGATATTAGAATCTTCGTGGTATAAGTTAGAACTCATGGATGGCCATTCGTGAGATCCGGAAACTCTAAACCTTCTCTGTGGTATTCCGAGTAGGATCTAGGAAGGGATGGCTGTCACGAGCTTCAAACTCGTGAGTGCTGGGCGTAGTGACAGACGCAAAAGGATAGTAAATCCTATTCCAGTATGATCGAAAACCGACAGATGATTAGCCATGCAGTGACAGCGCATTGGACCATTTTCACAGAGAGGATAGGATGTAACCATTGACAACGGTGATGCCCTACATAAAGCTTGCCATGGAAAGGAGTAGGAATGGTTGGATGAAGACAGCAGGAAAGCAGAGGTTAAGAGGAACGAAAGCATCTCTATACGCTTATCTGAAACTCTCAGCAATGAATTACATAAGTATCTCTATCGTATTTTAATTATCTTTTAGTACACTATAATCTCTTAATACATTTGAATCCGCCTTACTGAGATTTACAAGGTGACCATAGCTTGCTTCAAGCCGACAATCTCCGTGGGATCGACCCTTACTCACGTAAGGTTTATTACTTGGACGACCCAGTGCACTTGCTGGTTAGTTGTATGAAGTCATGAAATAGAATTAAGAACATGAACGTGCGTATCGAGGTTTTAGCGCCGTTACTAAGGAAGGAATGATCGCGATTTCGCACACCAGGATGCTTATACTCAAATAATGACGGACGTCACCACGGGCAAAATCTCCTTGGATACGGTCCTGAAAAAGAATGGCCAGCCTGAGGCAACTTGGGAATACGGCAAGGGAGAACAGCCTGTACCCTTGAGCATTACGTGCAAAGACCTCAACTCGGAGGTAAGGATTTGGCAGCAGATCATTGCCGATTACATCCTTCCGAGCACGCATGCCACGCATATCAAAATCCGGGTGGCAGTTCTACTATGGGCTATTCTGGAGGGGAAGAGGATCTCTGTTCTTTCCCTTATCAGAGAGTCGATGATGAAGGTGAACCTACAACAGAAATTCAACGTTCCCTTTCCATCCCTCATCACCAGATTAGCAGCCTTATCTGGTGTAGAGAGACGCCCAACTGACTGGACATCTGTCTACATCAGTAAGCAGCCGTATCTGCCATACGGAGATTATAACGGGCCGCCTCAGAAGAAGAGGAAGACTATTGAGCCTCCATCAGCAGCAGCAGAGTCTTCAGCACCTCCTTCAACACCCGCACCCAAACCCTGACCTCAGACACCATATGAGTTATGTCGGGACATCCTTCAGGCCCTCCACCGATCCAAGTGCCGCAATGCTCGCTGCTTACAGTGGATAGTGGCGAAGTTTGAGGGTAGAAACCCTGGGCCACCTCCTCTAGATACACTAGAGCCAGAAGCCGAGGAGCCTGCATTTGAGGCGTCAGCAGCTGAAGCTGGCCAGGTAGTCCAGCCACCTGAGCAGAGACCTGAGGAGCCCATGACTGATGAGGCAGTGGTTGAGAGTACTGAGGAGCAAAGAGCTGAGGAGCCGAGAGTAGAGGAGCCGACAGCTGTAGCCGAGCCGAGAGCTGAGGGAGCTGACCAGGCAGGTTACCCGCCAGCAGCACAGACCACCACACAGCCATCCAGCGCGCTCATTTTTTACCAGCGTCAGCACCACCCACCACTGCCAGGCGGTAGAGCTTCACATTATTGATTCCCCCCGATTGATTCCTTTGAGCATTGAGGACAGTGCATGACTTAAGTGTGGGGGAGGATCTTCTATTTTTGAGTGTAAATATTCTCTCCTGAACACTTCTATTTAGTTTATTTTCAGTTTTATTATGCT
Organism: Arachis hypogaea; assembly: GCF_003086295.3. NCBI lineage: Eukaryota > Viridiplantae > Streptophyta > Magnoliopsida > Fabales > Fabaceae > Arachis > Arachis hypogaea. The sequence goes on from NC_092052.1 coordinate 52,635,218, forward strand.
TTTGTGGGTATTGACAGTACTTTTTTTTTCTTATTGCTTAGTACTTTTGGTATGTATTAGTTGCTTTTAGTTACCTTTAGCATTGCACCTCTAGTCTTGGTATATATATTGCACCTCTATATTGCTTGGTATATAGTATAGATATGGATTGTGATTGGATGATGTGAATAGCGTATGCCTAGTTATCTTGATCCTAATTGTTCATGTTAATTTTTGCTTGTTGAAAATTAGGAAAAAGAACTAAGGAATTTTGAAAGATTTTGCATCCATCACATCATACATACATATAGGAAATAACTTTGGTGAAAAACAACAAGGATTTCTAAGAATTTTGTCAAGGGCATTTTATTGAATTGATTGAGAAAACTGTTTTCGAACTTGCTTGAATGATTTCTTTTGGAACATAGAAGAGTAAAGAACAAATACCTTGTGAGTTTTTGGGCTATATTGAGTGGTTATACATTTTAACCACTAACTTTTTTCATTGTGTGATATATCTCTTCTATGATTGTAATCTTGGTGTTGCTTGATTCTTTATTTCTATTGATTGATGTCTTGAATTGCATTGAGCATGATTGAGGTCATCTTTGATAAAAGCTTACTTTACCCATATAGCCTTACCCTTGTATCTACCATTGTTAACCCCTTTTGAGCTTTATTTACCCCATTGTTCTTGATTTTACCACATCACAACCTTAAGCGGAAAACCATAATTTACCTTGGATTGTATCCTTGATTAGCTTAGGTTGAGGAGTGTGTCTCATTTAAGTGTGGGGAAATTTTGGAAAACATTGGTAGTAGAAAAAAATGTTCAATTTGGGTATCTCATTGAAAACTTTGGAAAATAGAAACATTTATGTATGAACTACTTAACCATATACAATTCTCATTTCATAAAAAAAAAAACCCTTCATCATAGAAGGGCGCAAAGTCACCCAAAAAGGGTAAACAATTGAATAAAAGAATTGCATATGTGATGTGTTGTGAGAAAAACATACATGAATGTTAATGAATAAGAATTGATGGAAGGTTAGGATTGCATTTGGTCTTGATTTAATTGATATAGGTTGATGTAGATACTTAAACTAATCAAGGAATCAACCATTTTAGTCCACTTAGCCATATCTATCCCACCTTTACCCTAATGCAATTACAACCCCAATAAGTCCTCATGATAATTGCATTCATGCATCACTTGTTGTTGATTGTTAGATGAAGAGCAACTCCTTGAAAGCATGATTAGAAGATACTTGAGTGAATTGAACCTTAGACACCGAGTGATTAGAGTGTATACACACCTAGAGAGGGTTCAATTACTCAATTCTATGTTTCCATACTTCATATCGTGTATTCTTGCAAGTTGCTTTACTTTGATGAGTTAAATCAATTCTTTAGATTTTGGATGCATTGGATTAATTCCTTGCTTTGCCCTAATTGTCTATACTTGCTTGGGAATTTGATTGTTTGTTTTCACCAAGTTCATATAGATACTATAGATAGATAGATAGATAGATATATGGTATTTGCATACTTGCATGCATATAGGTAGTTGCATTTAATAAGTTGATTATCCCCTTGATCATTCTCCTTACTAGTTTAGCATGAGGACATGCTATTGTTTAAGTGTGGGGGAGTTGATGAGTCCATATTTGATGGTATATTTTGACTCAATTTGGATTGATTCTAGCACATGAACTCACACTTAAGCACCAAAATAGCATACTTTTGTGTTTTGTCCCTAATTTGATCCTAAATGTACAAACATACAATTTTGTGCTTTAATAGAGCAATTTAATCCCACCTTTGTGCCATTCGATGTCGTGATATGGTTTGTGAGTGATTTCAGGCCTTGGAGGCAAGAATGGATAGCCAAAAGTGGAAAAAAGCATGTACAAGTGAGAAAACATGAAGAAAACAAGGAAAAGCACACACAGCGAAGTGTGTGTGCGCACAGCCCTGCGTGTGCAGACGCACACGTCTATGCGTCCGCACAGGTCCCTACACATGATTTCATTAATGAGGCATGTGCTAGGCGAATTTGGAGGCCTCTTGGCCCATTTTGGAAGGCTAAATTGCTATTTGGAAGTGCTATATAAAGGAGACTTCAACACTTATCAAAGGGGGAGCATTAGAGCAATTTTTACATATTTTTTATAGTAATTAGGAGTAGGAGTAGTGTAGATTAGATAGCTTTCCTAGGGTTTATCAATTTCCATTGTAGCATTTTATAGCAAGCTTTGATTTTGATATTACTTCTTCAATTGTAAGTACTCTCAATTTCCTCTTTAATTCAAGCATTTTTACTTTCAATCTCCATTGGTTCAAGTTACTTTGTTCATATTGCAATTTTATATTTCTTGAAGTTTTGATTCATGAACTTTACATTTCATGCTTCCTTTATGTTTGGTTTTGTTGGTAGTTGGTTATAGTTTTACATTTTACTTTGCAATTCTTCATGTTTTACTTTTATGCACACAAGGTGTTTGTGAAAATGTCAACTCTAGATTTTGAGTAGATTTTCCCACCTTGGCTTGTGGTTTGAGTTCCTAAGATACTAGAGTTATAATGTCCGACATTTAGTGGTGAATCTTGGGTAGTTAGTTGGCTCTTGTTTCCATTAACGCTAGCCTTTTATCAACTAGTTTGGTAAGTTAGTTAGGACTTATGGATTAAGGTCAATTATGCTTGCTTGACTTACTCCTCGATAGTTGGGGTTGACTAGGCGAGATTGACTCATGATAATTACCATAGTTGTGGTTATGGCAATGATAGGATTCCTTGGAGCCTCAATCCCAAGTCAGGCTCTTTATTTGCATTTTCACTAGTCTTGATCCTATTTACCTTTATTTGCATTAATTACAATTTTGATCATTGCTTAGTTCTTTTAATCTTTTGTTTTTTGATTACAAAACCCTTTTTGCCCTCTTCACAACCGAAAGAAGTAACATTTCATTTGCATTCCTAGGGAGAATGACCCGAGGTTTAAGTACTCTCGGTTTGTATTTTGTTTTGATTTGAATTGAATTATTTGATTTGGGCATTACTCGTTGGTTAGGAACTATACTTACAACGCCAACCTTATTTTGAGATTAAATTCCTAGTCGACGAAAATGTTCACCTATCACCTATGCACGTGAAAGCTTCAATGCTCAGCCCAAGTACACACCAAGTGGGCCCCGAAAGTGGATTTCTGCACTATCTGCACTTAGTTACTTATTTTCTGTAATCCTTAGTAACTAGTTTAGTATAAATAGCACTTTTTACTGTTGTATTCAAGGAGCTTATGCCATTTTTTCACATTTGGAGGCTGGCCACACGGCCATGCCTAGACCTTTTTCTCTTATGTATTTTCTACGTTGGAGCTTTTACACCTCATAGATTAAGGTGTGGAGATCTGCTGTTCTTCATGAATTAATGTAAGTACTATTGTTTCTCTTTCAATTCACGCTTACTTCTTCTCCAAGATATACTCTCGTACTTAATTCAGTTAAGTCAGAATGAAGGGGTGACCCGTGACAATCACCCACTATCTTCGTTACTCGCTTAGCCAAGATCCGCGTGCCTGACAACCACAAGCGGTCTACATGATGTTCAACATAGTCATTGGACGACAGCCGGAGTATATTCTCTTGGGTCTCTGATCTACGGACCGTGTCCGGGAGATTAGAACCTTCGTGGTATAGGCTAGAACTAATTGGCAGCATTCCTGAGATCTGGAAAGTCTAAACCTTGTTTGTGGTATTACGAGTAGAATCTGGGAAGGGATGACTGTGATGAGCTTCAAACTCGCGAATGTTGGGCGCAGTGACAGTGTGCAAAAGGATAGAGAGATCCTATTCTGACGGTAGTGAGAACCGACAGATGATTAGCCGTACGGTAGCTGTACCTGGTATTTTTCATCCGAGACGAGAAATCTGACAGTTGATTAGCCGTGTAGAAACCGTACCTGGTATTTTTCATCCGAGAGGATCATACAGCTTGCCATGGAAGGGAGCACGCATGATTTGAAGAAGACAATAGGAAAGCAGAGGTTCAGAAGCAACAAAGCATCTCCAAACGCTTATTTGAAATTCCCACCAATGAATTACATAAGTATCTTTATTTTATTTTATGTTTTATTTATCTTTTAATTATCAAAACCTCATAACCAATTGAATCCGCCTAACTAAGATTTACAGGATGACCATAGCTTGCTTCAAGCCGACAATCTCTGTGGGATCGACCATTACTCACATAAGGTATTACTTAGACGACCCAGTGCACTTGCTAGTTAGTTGTGCGGAGTTGTGAAAAGTGTGATCACAATTTCGTGCACCAAGTTTTTGGCGTTATTTCCGGGAAAACCTCTAGAAAGAGGAAAGGGAAGGCAATTTCTTCCACCTCTGAGACATAGAAGATGGAGAGATTCATCTCAAAGGTCCATTAAGACCACTTCTATCAAGTTGTGGCCAAGAAAAAGGTGATCCCCGAGGTCCCTTCATGCTCAAAAAGAGTGAATATCCGGAGATCCGATGTGAGGTTCGAAGAAGAGGTTGGGAAGCTCTCACCAACCCCATCCAACAAGTCAGAATCTTAATGGTTCAAGAGTTCTATGCTAATGCATTGATCACTAAGAACCATGATCAAAGTATGAACCCGAACCCAAAGATTTGGCTCATAATGGTTCGAGGGAAATACTTGGATTTCAGTCCAGAAACTGTGAGGTTGGCATTCAACTTGCCAATGATGCAAGGAGATCCTCATCGTTTCACTAGAAGGGTCAACTTTAATCAAAGGTTGGACCAAGTCCTTACGGACATTTGTGTGGAAGGAGCTCAATAGAAGAGAAACTCCAAAGGCAAGTCGGTTCAACTGAGAAGGCTTGACCTCAAACCCGTGGCTAGGGGATGGTTGGAGTTCATCCAACGCTCTATCATTCCTACTAGCAATCGGTCTGAAGTTACAATAGATTGGGCTATCATGATCTATAGTATCATGAATGGAGAGGAAGTAGAAGTTCATGATATCATACCTCTAGAACTATACAAGGTGTTGGACAAGCCCTCCACTTTGGCAAGGTTAGCCTTCCCTTATCTCATCTGTAACCTATGCAATTCAGCTGGAATTGTCATAGAGGAAGACATCCTCATTGAAGAGGACAAACCCATCACAAAAAAGAGGATAGAGCAAACAAGAGAGCCCACTCATGGACCTCAACAAGAACATGAGGAAATTCCTCATCAAGAAATCCCTGAGATACCTCAAGGGATGCATTTTCCTCCACACAACTATTGGGAGCAACTCAACACCTCTTTAGGAGATTTGAGTTCTAACATGGAGCAACTAAGAGTGGAGCACCAAGAGCACTCCATCATCCTCCATGAAATCAGAGATGACCAAAAGGCCATGAGAGAGGAGTAACAAAGGCAAGGAAGAGACATAGAGGAGCTCAAGCAATCCATAGGATCTTCAAGAGGAAAAACTAGCCACCATCACTAAGGTGGACCCATTCTTTAATTTTTTTGTTCTTATTCTTCTATTTTTCGGTTTTAATGCTTCATGTTTTGTCTATGTTTATGTCTTTATTACATGATCATTAGTGTCTAGTGTCTATGTCTTAAAGCTATGAATGTCCCATGAATCTTTCACCTTTCTTAAATAAAAAAATGTTTTTCGAAAAAGAAAAAAAAGTGCATAAATTTCGAATTCTATCTTGAAATTAGTTTAATTATTTTGATGTGGTGGCAATACTTTTTGTTTTCTGAATGAATGCTTAAACAGTGCATATTTTTTATATTGATGTTTATGAATGTTAAAATTGTTGGCTCTTGAAAGAATAATGAAAAAGGAGAAATATTATTGATAATCTGAAAAATCATAAAATTGATTCTTGAAGTAAGAAAAAGCAGTGAAAAAACACAAAGCTTGCGAAAAAAATTGGCGAAAAAAAGAAAGAAAAAGAAAAAGCAAGCAGAAAAAGCCAATAACCCTTTAAACTAAAAGGCAAGGGTAAAAAGGATCCAAGGCTTTGAGTATGAATGGATAGGAGGGCCCAAAGGAATAAAATTCTGGCCTAAGCAGCTAAATCAAGCTGTCCCTAACCATGTGCTTGTGGCGTGAAGGTGTCAAGTGAAAAGCTTGAGACTGAGCGGTTAAAGTCGTGGTCCAAAGCAAAAAGAGTGTGCTTATGAACTCTGGGCACCTCTAACTAGGGACTCTAGCAAAGCTGAGTCACAATCTGAAAAAGGTTCACCCAGTTATGTGTCTGTGGCATTTATGTATCCGGTGGTAATATTGGAAAACAAGATGCTTAGGGTCACGACTAAGACTCAGAAAGTAGCTGTGTTCAAGAATCAACTTACTGAACTAGGAGAATCAATAACACTATCTGAATTCTAAGTTCCTATGGATGCCAATCATTCTGAAATTCAAAGGATAAAGTGAGATGCCAAAACTATTCAGAAGCAAAAAGCTACTAGTCCCGCTCATCTAATTAAAACTAATCTTCATTGATATTTTTGGAATTTATTGTATTTTCTCTTCTTTTGATCCTATTTTGTTTTTAGTTGCTTGGGGACAAGCAACAATTTAAGTTTGGTGTTGTGATAGGCAGATAATTTATACCCTTTTTGACATTTTTTTACATAGTTTTTAGTATGTTTTAGTTACTTTTTATTATATTTTTATTAGTTTTTATGAAAAAATCACATTTCTGGACTTTACTATGAGTTTTTGTGTTTTTCTGTGATTTAAGGTATTTTCTGGCTGAAATTGAGGGACCTGAGCAAAAATCTGATTTAGAGGCTGAGAAAGGACTGCATATGCTGTTGGATTCTGACCCTCCGAAACTCAAAGTGGATTTTCTGGAGCTATAGAAGCCCCATTGGTGTGCTCTGAATTGCGTTTGAAAGTATACATCTTGGGCTTTCCAGAAATATATAATAGTCCATACTTTTCCCGAGATTTGATGGCCCAAAATGGCGTCCAAACTCCAGCCAGAGACCCTTTTCTGGAGTAAAACGCCAGAACTGGCACCAGAACTGGAGTTAAACGCCCAAATTGGCACCCAAGCTGGAATTTAACTCCAAGAATGGCCTATGTATGTGAAAGCTTCAATGCTCAGCCCAAGCACACACCAAGTGGGCCCCAGAAGTTTCTGCACTATCTACACTTAGTTACTTATTTTCTTTAATCCCTAGTAACTAGTTTAGTATAAATAGCACTTTTTACTATTGTATTCAAGGAGCTTATGCCATTTTTTCACATTTGGAGGCTGGCCACACGGCCATGCCTAGACCTTTTTCTCTTATGTATTTTCTACGGTGGAGTTTCTACACCTCATAGATTAAGATGTGGAGCTCTGCTGTTCTTCATGAATTAAAGCAAGTACTATTGTTTCTCTTTCAATTCACACTTACTTCTTCTCCAAGATATACTCTCGTACTTAATTCAGTTAAGTCAGAATAAAGGGGTGACCCATGACAATCACCCACTATCTTCGTTACTCGCTTAGCCAAGACCCGCATGCCTGACAACCACAAGCAGTCTACATGATGTTCAACGTAGTCATTGGACGACAGCCGGAGTATATTCTCTTGGGTCTCTGATCTACGGACCGAGTCTGGGAGATTAGAACCTTCGTGGTATAGGCTAGAACCAATTGGAAGCATTCATGATATATGGAAAGTCTAAACCTTGTCTGTGGTATTCTGAGTAGGATCTGGGAAGGGATGACTGTGACGAGCTTCAAACTCGCGAATGTTGGGTGTAGTGACAGTGTGGAAAAGGATAAAAAGATCCTATTCCGACACTAGTGAGAACCGACAGATGATTAGTCGTGCGGTAGCTGTACCTGGTATTTTTCATCCGAGACGAGAAATCCGACAGTTGATTAGCTGTGTAGAAACCGTACCTGGTATTTTTCATCCGAGAGGATCATATAGCTTGCCATGGAAGGGAGCACGCATGATTGGAAGAAGACAATAGGAAAGCAGATGTTCAGAAGCAACAAAGCATCTCCAAACGCTTATCTGAAATTCCCACCAATGAATAACATAAGTATCTTTATTTTATTTTATGTTTTATTTATCTTTTAATTATTAAAACCTCATAACCAATTGAATCCGCCTGACTAAGATTTACAGGAAGACCATAACTTGCTTCAAGCTGACAATCTCTGTGGGATCGACCCTTACTCACGTAAGGTATTACTTGGACGACCCAGTGCACTTGCTGGTTAGTTGTGCAGAGTTGTGAAAAGTGTGATCACAATTTCGTGTAACACCCGCTCACCCCAGCGGCCACATAAAGAAAATTAGAGCACAACATTCTCAACTTCAAATTCAGAATTGAGAATCATAAGGTATGGGTGAAAAATGGCATGGCAAAATTTGAAATGAGATAAACGTGTGGACCTATTTGGATAATCTTTTGTGAAATGCCAACAACCAACTTTTTTTCTATTTGTGTCAACTAATTTTCTTAAAATATTTTGTTTATTTTTAATTATAAACTTTTTATTTTAAATTTTAAATTATAAATCTAAATTTTAAAATTAATTAATTTTAAATAACTAAAATTTAATTATTTATATTTATATTTTTTATATTTTAATAGATTTATTAGTATTCTAAATATTTATGAGTAAAAATAATAGTTTAATTTTAATGAAGCAAATTTTATTCCTCAAATTCAATAATATTGATGATAGGTGACTTTTAAAATAAAGTGTATTTATAACAAGAGTTCAATTTTAATATACTAATTGTTCATACCCTGACCCAATAGATAAGACCAAGGCCCAAAAACACTAAAAGGCCTACCAATTAAGTCGGTCCTCATGACAAGTCCGTCCTCTTTAAAGAAGTTGGACACCAACTCCACGGGACAAAAACCCTACTTGCTCAAAACAGATAAACTGCTTCCTGAAATCTCTACCTCATCTAGAAGGAGAATCTAAACAAACTCCCAAGATAAAGGGAACGCTTATCTCTCAAAAAAGATAAGATCACCCTAACAAAGGTGGTTAGCAACTCTACGATAAATACACTGGCATCCCCAGGTGTAACTCACGCTCTAATCTACTAAAAACCTGTCAAAAGCCCTTGCTAACTTAAGTATTGAAGTCTCTTCCAGGTACCACCCGCCACCTCCTCACGAGGAACTCGGACAGGTGGCACTTCGGCACTGAAAATGTTAGACGCTGCCAAACTAAGGGATCTGGACCTCACGTTTAATCCCAAATAAATATTTCAGATAACTCTCAAAATATTAGCATCATTTCTGGGGACTTGGAATTCCTCCCACAATGATGGTGGACAATCAGCATGAAGATGGCCACACAGCATCCGAATCTGAAGGTGACCCCAACCTGAGGGCAATGCCATTATCTTGCCACTGCCACCTCAACCCCAAGGTCCACAGGAAGAAGGACCACAAGCTAACCCTCAACCCAGGAAGATCTGCTCAGTAGTTCATCATACCGAAGAAGAAGAACAACCATAAACAACCGAGATACTAGACATGGTCCTTGGACAGCAAGACCACCTGAGACAGCTTGAGCACGAGGCTGAACGACAACGAGAGGCCAAAAGAGAGCTACGAAGAGAAGTGAAATCATGCAGGGAGCTAGAAGAAAAGCTCCAGAAGCTGGAGGCCAATCTTTGAAGTCGGGCCACTAGATCAGACAGGGAAGAAAGCCTTCTTGAGGGAGACGACACGTTCACGAAAGAGATCATGAGGGCCAAAGTTCCCAGAAATTTCAAATCGCCCGACGTAGATCTCTATGATGGAACGTTCGACGCGAGGTACCATCTCAGTAATTTTAAAAACAGGATGTACTTGGCTGACGCCTCTGATACCACCCATTGGAAAGCCTTCCCAACTACTTTAATGAAGGATGCAATGAAATAGTTTGATAGTCTACCCCCTAGGTCGATCACTAGCTTTGACGACCTGGCAAAAAAATTTGTGACAAGATTCTCCATCCAAAAAGACAAGACAAAGCACGTCCCGAGCCTGTTCGGAGTAAAGCAAGAGGTCAGGGAAACCCTTCGTGACTATATAGAGAGGTTGAACAAAGCTTGCTTGGAAATTCAGAGTCTACCAACCGAAGCTATAATTATGGGTCTGCTCAATGGCCTTAAAAAGGGACCATTCTCTCAATTAATAACTAAAAGATACCCGATGATGAGCGAATATTTTATACGCTTTTTGGGGGTATTTTCATTTAGTTTTTAGCAGGATCTAGCTACTTTTTAGTATATTTTTATTAGTTTTATGTAAAAATCACATTTATGGACTTTACCATGAGTTTGTGTGTTTTTCTGTGACTTCAGGTATTTTCTGGCTGAAATTGAGGGACCTGAGCAAAAATCTGATTCAGAGGCTGAAAAAGGATTGCAGATACTGTTGGATTCTGACCTTCCTGCACTCGAAATGGATTTTCTGGAGCTACAGAAGCCCAATTGGCGTGCTCTTAACAGCGTTGGAAAGTAGACATCCTGGGCTTTCCAGAAATATATAATAGTCTATACTTTTTCCGAGTTGAGATCATGCAAACTGGCGTTTAACGCCAAGTCTCTACCCGATTCTGGCGTTAAACGCTAGAACTGGCATAAAAGTTAGAGTTAAACGCCCAAACTGGCACAAAAGCTGGAGTTAAACGCCAGGAGCAGCCTATGCACTTGAAAGCTTCAATTCTCAGCCCAAACACACACCAAGTGGGCCCCGGAAGTGGATTTCTGTACTATCTATCTTAGTTTACTCATTTTCTGTAAACCTAGGTCACTAGTTTAGTATAAAAACTACTTTTAGAGACTTACTATGTACTTCCTGACATTTTTACATCAGAACTTGTATTCTCTACGGCATGAGTCTCTAAACTCCATGGTTGGGGGTGAGGAGCTCTGCTGTGTCTCGATGGATTAATGCAATTACTACTATTTCTCATTCAATCACGCTTGTTTCTATTCTAAGATATTCATTCGTACTTCAACATGCGAATGTGATGATCCGTGACACTCATCACCATTCTCAACCTACGAACGCATGCCTGACAACAACTTATGTTCTACCTTAGATTGAATGTATATCTCTTGGGTTCCTAGTTTACGAGTTTGACTACCTCTCCTCACAACAGAGCATTCAACTCCGTGGGATCATAGTCTTCGTGGTATAAGCTAGAATCAATTGGCAGCATTCTTGAGATCCGGAAAGTCTAAACCTTGTTTGTGGTATTCCGAGTAGGATCCGGGAAGGGATGACTGTGACGAACTTCAAACTCATGAATGCTAGGCGCAGTGACAGTGTGCAAAAGGATCAATGGATCCTATTCCAACATTAGTGAGAACCGACAGATGATTAGCCATGCACATGGACCCTTTTCACTAAGAGGACGGCTGGTAGCCATTAACAACGGTGATCCACCAATATACAGCTTACCATGGAAAGAAACCTGTATGCGTGAAGAAGAAGAAGACAGTAGAAAAGCAGAAATTCAGAAGACAGAGCATCTCCAAAACCTCAACCTATTTCTCATTAATGAATCACAAGTTCTGTTTAATTTATGTTATTTATTTTTCATAAATATAACCACTCTTATCATTAATCTCCTGACTAAGATTTACAAAATAACCATAGCTGCTTCAAGCCGACAATCTCTGTGGGATCGACCCTTACTCACGTAAGGTATTACTTGGACGACCCAGTGCACTTGCTGGTTAGTTGTGTGGAATTGCAAAAGTGTGATTGTGATTTCGTGCACCACCCGACTTCTTTGAATGAAATCCAAGAAATGGTAGAAAAATACATCAACATGGAGGAAAATTCCTGACTCAGGGAACCTCTTTCACGATCAAACTTACCCTACCATCAAACTAGGGACAAAGAAAGGTGTTCATACCCTGGGTCGAGCTGTCCGACCCGGGATGCTTAGCGACAAGGCGACCGACCTCTTCATGTCCGACTATACGACCTCTTCTCAAAGAGCTCGGCCAAACCGACAGGAAATCCCAAAAGGGGCCCAACTCAAGGATCACGACCTAGACCATGAGGCGGCCTAAGCCTATAGGGATAAGGGCGGTTCCCTTGAAGATAAGCTGACCTCACCCAAAGGATAAGATAAAGATAAGATAACTAACTTATCTTATCTAAAAAGGTCACTCTACACCATTATAAATACACTAGAGCACCCAGGTATAATTCATACTCTGATTCTACATAAAAACCTACTAATACCCTTGCTAACTTAAGCATCAGAGTCCCTTGCAGGTACCCCCACCCTCTGGTGACGAAGGATCAGCAGTGCAGCTAGTCCCACAAGTCGGACACGACAGCTCTGGCCGCCACCCACCAGCTGGACATATCATCTCCGACAAGCACAGAAGATCTCGTCCGAGATCGACCTACAGTTTCAGGTAACCCCCGAAACATTGGCGTCGTTGCCGGGAACTCGGAAGTCATCTCGTCACCATGGCAGACGATCATGACAACGATCACAACTCAGATCTGAAAGATAGAACGCCGCACAAGAACACGGATACCACAGCAAAAGATACTCCTCAACCTAACAAAAACGGCAATTCACCAACTATGGAAGCCATGGAGGCACTCCAGGATCGCTTGAAGCAACTCGAAAAAGGGGCGGAGCATCAACGGGAAGCTGAGAAAAACCTACAAAGGAAAATAAGACGACGTCGGGATTTGGAGGACAAACTCCTAAAAATCGAAGCCGATCTCAAGGCCAAAGATAATCAATCCTTTCATAAGGATAGCTCCCGCAAGGATCAAGATCCATTCACCAAGGAAATCATGAAGACCAAAATCCCGAAGGACTTTAAGCTCCTGGATATTACTTTGTACAATGGCACTACAGATCCCAACCATCACCTCAGCAATTTCAGAAGTAGAATGTACATCACCGACGCCTCAGATGCAGTTCGCTGCAAAGCCTTTCCAACAACTCTAACAAAGACAGCGATTAGATGGTTCGACAATCTACCTCCTAGGTCCATCTCGAGCTTCGACGACTTAGCCAAAAAGTTCCTGGCTAGATTCTCCATCCAAAAAGATAAGGCTAAATACGCCCCCAGTCTATTAGGAATCAATCAAGGAGATCGGGAAAGTCTTCGCAACTACATGGAAAGATTCAACAAAACATGCCTAGACATACAAAGCCTACCAACAGAGGCCGCCATCATGGGCCTCATCAATGGCCTACAAGAGGGACCTTTTAGCCAATCTATATAAAAAAAATACCCAGCAACTCTGAACGAAGTGCAAGAACGAGCGGAGAAATGCATCAACATGGAGGAAAATTCTCGACTAGGAGAGACCTCAAAATCTGGATTCCCCTATCCCCCCTGGGACAAGGATAAAGAATCCAAAAGGAAGGAAGATTGACATGGGGAAAAAATAAAAAAATACCACAATTACACCCCCTTCGGGTGTCCCTTGTGGACGTCTATAAAGAAGTCTGTCACACAGAAAAAATACCCCCCAGCTCGACCACTCAAAGGCAAAAAAGGAGGAGGAAATCGGACCGAATATTGTGAATACCATAGAATCCGTGGGCATTCCACCAACGAATGTTTTGACTTAAAAAATGTCATAGAAAAATTAGTAAGAGAAGGAAAATTAGATCGGTATCTGGCTACCCGAGACGATGAGCAAAGAAAAAGAAGAAGGGATGAGGATGTCGGACGAACTGAGCGATCACCTCACACGCCAGAAAGGCATGTCCATATGATACACGGAGGGTTTGCAGGAGGAGGAATCTCCAAATCATCTAGCAAAAGATATCTCAAATAAGTATATCATGTCGAGGGAAAGGAGGAAGCACTCGACATCCCTGCCATTACCTTCACTAAAGAAGACGCATCCGGTGTCATCTCAGGACACGATAATCCCATGGTCATCACCATTATACTGGCAAATGCAAATCTCCACCGCACACTGATAGACCAAGGGAGCTCCGCCGACATCTTGTTCAAAACTGTCTTCGACGAGCTCGGTCTAGAAGAAAAAGAACTTAGAGCATATCCGAACAGTCTGTTCGGACTGGGAGACACCCCAGTGCAACCACTCGGATACATCTCATTACATACAACCTTCGGGAAGGGAAACCAATCAAGAACGCTCAAAATAGACTACATCGTGGTCGACGTAAGATCTGCCTACAACGCCCTAATAGGTCGGACAATATTGAATCAGCTCAGCGCAATAGTCTCGACTCCACATCTGTGCATGAAATTCCCAACTACAGAAGGGATAGCTACAATAAAAGCAAACCAGAAGATGGTGCGCCGCTGTTACAACAAAAGTCTAAATCTCAGAGGCAGAGGAGAAGAATTCCACACAATTGAACTCGGTGAAGTTCAGAGGCAGGAAGAGCTCTGCCCACAACCCGAAGGTGAAATAGAAAAAATCCAGATTGGAGATATCCCGGACCAAACAACCAATATTGGTACGAACTTAAAGAGAAACATAAAAGAATCAATCATACAGTTCTTACGAGATAATGTCAACCTCTTTGCATGGAAAGCAGCAGACATGCCGGGTATAGACCCCAAATTAATGTGCCACAAGTTGGCGATCTACCCGAGGTCTCGGCCAGTACAACAAAGGCGAAGAAAGCTCGAACCAAAACGATCCCGAGCTGTGGAAGAGCAGGTACAAGCTCTACTAGAGGCAGGATTCATAAGAGAAGTTAAGTATCCATTATGCCTAGCTAACGTCGTCTTGGTGAAAAAATCAAATGGGAAATGGCGAATGTGCACCGATTACACCGATCTCAACAAAGCCTGCCCAAAAGATCCTTATCCACTTGGTGCACAAAATTGTGATTCACACTTTTCACAACTCCGTACCACTAACCAGCAAGTGCACTGGGTCGTCCAAGTAATACCTTACGTGAATAAGGGTCGATCCCACAAAGATTATTGGCTTGAAGCAATCTATGGTTATCTTGTAAATCTTAGTCAGGAGATTAATTATGATTATCAGTCTGAATTGCGAAAAATAAAAGAGCATGAAATAAATACTTGTTATGCAGTAATGGAGAATATGTTGGAGTTTTAGAGATGCTTTGTCTTATGAATGTCTGCTTTTCCCCTGTCTTCTTCTTCACGCACGCAAGGTTCCTCTTATGGAAAACTACGTGTTGGTGGATTACTGTTGTCAATGGCTACCATCCGTCCTCTCAGTGAAAATGGTCCAGGTGCGCTGTCACCGCACGGCTAATCATCTATCGGTTCTCACTCATGCTGGAGTAGGATCCATTGATCCTTTTGCGTCTGTCACTACGCCCAACCCTTGTGAGTTTAAAGCTCGTCACAGTCATTCAATCCCTGAATCCTACTCAGAATACCACAGATAAGGTTTAGACTTTCCAAATTCTCAAGAATGCTGCCAATGGATTCTAGCTTATACCATGAAGATTTTGATTAAGGAATCCAAGAGATACTCATTCAATCGAAGGTAGAACGGAGGTGGTTGTCAGGCACGCGTTCATAGGTTGAGAATGGTGATGAATGTCACAGATCATCACATCCATCATATTGAAGTGCGAATGAACATCTTAGATAGAAACAAGTGTGTTTGAATAGAAAACAGAACTAATTGCATTAATTCATCGGGACACAGCAAAGCTCCTGATGCACGGAAACTTGTCTCTTAACAAATCTCCCTCGGCAAGTATACCGAATTGTCGTCAAGTAAAAACTCACAATAGAGTGAGGTCGAATCCCACAGGGATTGATTGGTCAAGCAACTTTAATTGAAAAAATGTTCTGGTTGAGCTAAGCAGAATTTGGTTTGAGAGTTGTAGGAAATTAAATGGTGGGAAAGTAAATAGCAGAAAATGTAAATGCTGGAAATGAAGAGCTGAAAATAGATGACGGGAAATAAATTACAGAATCTTAAATGGGAATGGGGAAGATGATCATAGAAGTAACTGGCAGAAATTAAAGAGAATGGGTAAGATCAGAAATGGGGAGTTCGTTGGGCTTAGGAGATGTTGTATCCTCCGGATCAAGTTCATTTTCATCTTTTCCTCAATCAATGCATTCATTGATCTCCTTGGCAATCTTAAGTGATTGAATTCCAATTCCTTGGTAATTCAATCTCTCAAATCTTGATCAATAGTCAATTCCTTGGTCCAATTGCTCATGAGAAGAGATGAGGTATGGTCACTGATTATACCACATGTATTTCCAAATCAAAGTGTTGGTAGGATTATATGTCACTGTATCCATCCAAACCGCAATTTGGTCCAACATGAGAAAGCATTTCTAGCATGATCTCTTCATTCCTCTTCCAAGGTTCCGAAGAGATCCAAGTATGAATAGCTTCTTTTCCAAGATAACTACTCAATTGGATGAAGATTGAAAGCTTTCTAGTAAAATCAAGAGAAAAGAAAGAAGAAGAATAATGAAAACTATTATTGATCCATCAAATTACAACAGAGCTCCCTAACCCAATGAAAGGGGTTTAGTTGTTCATAGCTCTGGGAATGGAAAACAAAGATGGAGAATGCATTCTGAAAAGTTAAACTAGAAGTTACAGAGAAAGTAAAAAATACAAAGAGTAATTCTAATAATCCCCCAAAAGCCCCTTTCTAGTTCAAAGTTCTCCCTATTTATACTATTCTTCTGATCTTCTAGTTGCTTCTTCAAGTCTTGGATATGGGCCTTTGGATCTTGAGTTGAATCAGTTATCTTCTTTAGTGGGCTCAGCTTTACTTGCAGAGAAAGTGTGCAGTAGGTATGGACTTTAGCTTGGGGCGTTAGTGGTGTTAATGTTAAGTGAACCTGTGGGGTCGAGAACGTTAGTGACAATCACCTTTTTCACTAACGTTCCTAACCCAAAAATGGTCCACGTTAACTTCAACGTTAGTGGCACTAACGTGACCACTAACGTTGCTTCTTGGCCCTTTGTAAACGTTAATGGGGTTTACCTTTTCCAATAACGTTGAGAGTACCCCTTTCTCCCTATGTTAGAGTTCACGTTAGTATAGTTAACGTGGCCTTTAACGTAGGCTTGCCAAATCTTCGAGAGCGTTAGTGACACTTACCTTTGTCCCTAACGCTTCAAAACGCCCCTACTTCCTACGTTAGAGTTCACGTTAACTAGGTTAACGTGACTTCTAACGTGGTATTGATAGCCATCTCTAACGTTAGTGACAAAGGTGAGTGTCACTAACGTTGGCTCATCATCCCTCTTCTCCACGTTAGCTTCCACGTTAACGTGGTTCTTCCTTGCTTCCTTTGTCCTAAAATCAAGCAATAAAGTGCATCAAAGCTCTAATCCAAGTTATGAGACATGCATTATTCAATTTTGTCATTTAATTCATGCATAATTCTCATGAAATCATGTAAAATTCACAATGTTTGCTTGAATCAAGATGTAAGTGATTATTTACCCAAAACTTGCTTATTTCCTAAGAAAATGCATGAAACTACCCTAAAACCATAAAGAAAAGGTCAGTGAAACTGGCCAAAATGCCCTGGCATCACAACACCAAACTTAAAGCTTGCTTGTTCCTAAGCAAGTACTGGAACAAGAGAATGATGAATGAAATGACAAGATGAATGAATCATTCTTGTGGAAGTCATGTCCTTGGTTTTATGGGGTTTCATGCACAGCAACTTAGGTTCATTCCTTTACTGGCTTTCAGACCTTTATCATGCCTTGGAATACTCACTTGATGGCACCCTTTGAGACTGTTATTTATTGATCCCTTTGTCTTTCCAAGGTTTATTGCATCCTTAGGCTAAGTGTTCTGTGAGAGGGCGACTCTTTAAGATATGTTTTTAGCCAACACTCCCGAACCAGTTGGTTCAAGGTACTAGGTGTTGAGACACCCCTAAAGACTTACTCCCTCAAGTCTCTCTCCCCCATACATGCACACCACAGGCACATGGTTTGTTATTTTCTTTCCTTGAGGTCTTGGTGTCCAGCACCTCTTTGGGTTACTAAATGTTCTGTAGCAAGGTTGCTCTTGATAGTGGATTTTCAGTTGATAATCCCGGGTTAGTTAACCCAAGTTACCAAGTGATGAAGCACTCCTAAGAACTTATTCATCCAAGCAGATCCTTGGTACAAGAGCACCACAGACACATCCCTCAAGGTTCAAGCCCTTGGTGCCTAGCCTTATTCTTTATTACCTTTCTTTCTTTTTCAACTCTTAGTGTTCTTTTCCTTTTTCTTACTGGGATCTTATTATTTAGCTAGTCTCATGGGGTGTGTTTCAAGCATATGATTCAGGACAGATAGTTGCCTTCCCACCTTGTTGGTGAACCAACTTAGCTAAGTGATTACTACACCACAAATTTAAGGACTTACTCCACAAATTGAACTCCACTCTGGTCTTTCATAACGTCTCTTTTTATTTAGCTTAAAAGGACAAACATACAATAAGCAAGATGCAGATGAAGATAGGTAACTTGAACCAGCACACCTATGAAAAGGGCAAGAAAAATACTAAAGACAGCATTGAAAATTCCTAAGCTACTATGGAAGCATGTTCTATCTCATACATGATTTTCCTTATTTAAAACTTGAAAAAGATGGGATAATGAGGGAACTCCACCACCTTTTACTCATGGAATTCCTCATGCTCTCCCTCTTGTTTGTCCTTTTTGTGTTTTTCTTGAGTGCTTGAACTCCCACTTCCCTTTCCTTTTCCAATCAACTTTTTCCAGAAGCCAGCATCTTCCATCTTCTTTTTCAATTTTTCCTTCTGCTGTTTCACCTTCCTTTCCTCTTGTTCTGTTAGCTCTTTTTGGACTTCATTATACCTAGGGATTGCAGAGTGCTGATTATGCATATAACCAGACATATAGTTCAACTTGGCTTGAGTGTTTATGTTGAACTCCTCCCTATGTAGTTGTCGTCCTTCATTCAGTACGCTGAACTCATTGAATGCCTTCGTCTGAGCTAGCTGTCGTTAGTTGAGTTCTTGAAGGCATTTGTCTTGACGCTCTTGCCTTTCAGTCACTTGATTGATGGCTTGAGTGAGCTGGGAGTAGTGTTCCATTTGCTGTTTCTGCCACTCTCCTTGTTGATTCATCCAATTAGAAAGCAGTTCTTCTTGACGATCCATCCTTTGGGCTTGAATGTGCAGTTATTGTTTCTGCCACCTCTGTTCCTCTCACATAACTTTTGAAGGTGGGGCCTTAGTTTTGTCTTCTCTGACCACATTTGCATAGAACTCTTTGATGAGGTTTGTATTTATCTTTGCTTCTAGGTTCGTGAGCCTTTGCCAACCCCTTTGTTCGATCTTCTCTCGAATCTATGGGCATTCATCCTCGTTGAACTGGAATGTTAACTCAGGCAATATCTTTTTGAGCTTTATCCGTTCAAATTCAAGTTCATGGAATGCAGTTTTGAATTTCCCTTCATCAAAAGGGCTGCCCTCAACCGGTTCCTTTCTCTTTTGCCTCTTGGAGCTCAATGATGCCATGAGTAAGAGTTGATGTGTGAAAGTGTTGAGGGGTTGTGGATAAATGGTGGAATTTGGTTGGGTTTGGATAGGGTAAGATGAAGGGATTTGGGTTTCGAAGGTGTGAAGTATAAAGAATGGGAATTGGAATGTGAAGGGGAGTACGGACTAGGAATCACTTATATAGGAAAGTGATGAGTGAATGAAAGGTGTGGATTGATGGAGTGGTTTTCTGATGGACGGATGGGGTTTAGCAATGGATGAGCACAAGGATCATCAACTTTATAATGGGGTTGGTTCAGTTTCCAAGCTTGTTCTTCTTCCAATGTTACATGGCAACAATTCCCAATGCAATCCCCTTGAAGACACGTGTATAGTCCTCTCTTTTTGTGGTGGCCGAATCCTCCTTCAGTTGTCCCATTAATTCTCCTACAAAATAAAAGAAATATGATTAATAAAATTGTGGAAATTGGCAGCAAAATTTAAAAAAAAAGAAGAGAAAGAGTAACTACTTTTTAAAATTTTTGTTTCTAGTTACTAATTGCTATTCATGAGTGCAAACCAACTAACCAACTAAATGTCCATGTATGCAACATTGGTGACACCAAACTTAGTTTGTGACACTGTGGTGTAAGAAGATTTGTTCAAGGTGCTAAGAGTGACATGCTATGAGTTACATTCATGTTCTCTTAGTGTGCCTTGAACACCAAACTTGTTCTTCACTATATGTTGCATTCAAGGATATGTCAAAGTGGATTTGAATTTCATGAACCTTATTTTATTAACTACTTTAAAAGCATGTAAAACATGGGTTGCCTCCCATGAAGTGCTTCTTTAGCGTCACTAGCTTGACGTTCTGCCATTTGTCAAGGTGGCTGGTAGTGCTTCAAATCTTCTCCTCTTGCAGTAAACCTATATCCATTGGCTTCATCAAGAATCTCTACATATTCTAGGGAGAGAACTTTGTTGATGGTGAAAACCTTGGGTAGGTGAGATGGGATGGTGGGGAGATGAGGTGGGATATTTGGGAAGTAAGCTGAGATCACTTTATCCTCTAGAGAGAAATCTTCTGTAGGGATCTTCTTGTTCCTCCATCTCCTTGGTGCCTTCTTCTTTGTTTCTTTTGCTGTTATCCTGCTCTTTGTGGTCTCTTTTCCTAGGGAGATTTTGTTGCTGGTCTCATATGATTCTGGTGGTTTTGGCTCCACTTGAGTTTCCTTTAGCTGTGACACCTTCTGGCTGTTTTGCTTATCAACCAAGGGGATTCCCAGGTGTACATTTTGTGCTTCAGTGCTTGTTTCTTCCACCAGTGCTTTGTTGTGATTTTCCCTTGGTTCCTTGTTTTCCTGGTCTGCTTCTTGTGAGGGTTTGAAGACATTGAATGCGAGTTGTTCATCATGTATCCTCAGTATTAGCTCTCCTCGCTCCACATCTATGAGTGCTCTGGCTATAGCTAGGAACGGTCTTCCCAATATGATTGGGTGGATGGGACTCTCTTCTATTTCCAATATGACAAAATCTGTGGGGAGGAAATAGTTTCCCACTTTTACCAACACATTTTTAACCACTCCCACTACTTGTTTTTGAGTTTTGTCAGCCAGCCTGATGACTACGTCTGTGGGCATTAGCTCATTGATCTGCAGCTTCTTCATTAGAGATAGAGGCATTAAGTTGATACTTGCTCCCAGGTCACAGAGTCCCTTATCAATCAGTATTTCTCCTATGGCATAGGGGATGTGAAAACTCCCTAGATCCTTCCTTTTTGTAGGCAACTCTGTTTGAATGAGAGCACTGCACTCCTTATTCATCACTATTGTTTGTCCTCCCTTGAGTGAGCTTTTCCTGGTTAGCAGCTCCTTCATATACTTAATGTATGAGGGCATTTGTTGGAGGGCCTTGATGAATGGTATGTTTACATGGAGAGATGCAAACATGTCAAGAAACCTTGAGTATATTCTCTTCTCTACACCACCATTGAGTATTTGGGGAAAGGGTGCATAGAGTCTCAGCAGCTCCTTCTGTGTGACTGTGGTTTCTTGATGATTCTCTTCCTGCTTTCCTGCTGATGTATCTTCAGGTTGTTCTAATTGTTTGTTCGGCTCTTCCTCAGTCTCCTTATCACTTATAGTAACCATCTTCCAATCTTCCCATCTGACCTTCTTTGCTTCACCTCTCGGATTTTTCTCTGTGTCACTTGGGAAGCTATCAGTAGGTTTGGGGATTGATGCCAAGGCATCATAGGCTAGTTTCACTGGCATTTTTCTGTTAGTTTTAGTTATTTTATGCATTTTCTTGAGCTTAAAGTAACCAAAAATGGTTAAATGAAGAACAAAGTAATGAACCATCCAAACAATATGATTTTGATGCAAATTCCATGAGTTTTAATTATATTACTTAAATGCTATGAATGAAAGATTTCTCATGAAATTTTGCAAGACTTTGATGCAATTGTTTGGATGATTTCAGGGAAGAAGAGGCTAAGCAAGGAAGCAACAAAATCAATAAAGGAAGCTTGAATATCACATGTGGAGTTTAAGTTCCAGTTTAAGCCTAAACTGGAGCTTAAATGCCAAAATCATGAAGGATAAGAAATGCTGGAATTGAAGTTTAACCTCCAGTTTGACCTCAAACTGGAGGTTAAACGCCAGAATGAAAAGCCTCACTTAAGGAGCATTCCACGTTTAACCTCCAGTTTGACCTCAAACTGGAGGTTAAACGCCAGAATGAGTATGCCACCCAGGGAGGAGTTCCACGTTTAACCTCCAGTTTGACCTCAAACTGGAGGTTAAACGCCAGAACCAGGAAGAGTACCAGGGGCCATTCCACGTTTAAGCTCCAGTTTGACTCAAACTGGAGCTTAAACGTGTTCGATAGTTTTTTCACTCCAGGGTTGCTCTCTCCATCTCCACGTTTAACCTCCAGTTTGACCCCAAACTGGAGGTTAAACGTGTTCGACACCTCCAGGGCCACCATTCCAAGCTTCCACGTTTAACCTCCAGTTTGACCTCAAACTGGAGGTTAAACGTGTTCGACCTCTAGGGCTGCCCTTCCTATCTCCACGTTTAAGCTTCAGTTTAACCTTAAACTGAAGCTTAAACGTGTTCGACTACATGACTCTCCAGGGCTACCTTCTTCCATTTCCACGTTTAAGCTTCAGTTTAACCTTAACTGAAGCTTAAACGTGCTTCTACAAATGGCATCACTGGAAGTGTCTGGCGTTTAAGTTGCAGTTTAAGCTTAAACTACAACTTAAACGCCACTCTTGAAAAAAGGTTTCTGGGCCAAAAATATTGTGATTTAAGTTAGTCTTTGAGCACAATTATTAACTTAAACTTACTTTGGTATGAAACCCAATTGAATATCATGGTTTATGGGATTGGGCCTGAGGGATTGATGAGTTTGAAATCTCATTTATTGAGTCATGTGCCATTATTTGATTATCACTAAGTTGGCTCAATAAATGTTACAGGATTTGGATCAACAACCTCATCAAGATTATGGATCATAAACCCAAGACAAAAGGAAAGCAAGGAGAGGCCTCAAAGCCCAAGAAGCACAACTGAAGCTCAATATAGAAAGTGTATAAATAGGATAGAAGTTAAGTTAGAAAGGGACTTTTACTTTCACTTTTAGCTAGTTTCTTTTTCTTTGTAATTGAATTCAGAGCTATGATTCACTAAACCCCCTTTCATTGGGTTAGGGAGCTCTATTGTAATTCAATGAATCAATAATAGTTTATCTTCTTCTTCAATCTTTTCTCTTGAATTTTGTTAGAAAGCTTCTCGATCTAATTCCATTGAGTAGTTGTCTTGGGAAAGAAACTACTCATACTTGGAATCCTTCGGAGCCTTGGGAAAGGAATGGAGGATTCATGCTAGAGAAGCTTTCTCACAGTGGATTGGATTGGGGTTTGGATGGATATTGTGACATGTAATCCTACCAAATTGTGGTTCATGAAATTGTGTGGTATAATCAGTGATCAAGCATCATCTCTTCTTATGAACATTTAAACCAAGGGATTGGGAATTTGTTTGTTTTTAGAGAGCATTGGTGAGCCAAGGAATTGGGATCCAATCATATAAGATTGCCAAGCAAAATTCAATGAATGCATTGGTTGAGGAAGAGATTTACATGTTTTGATTCGGAGATTTCAATATCTCCTAAACCCAATGAATTCCCCATTTCTGATTTCCACTTTCTCTTTACATTCTGCAATTCAATTCTTGCAATCATCCACATTCCCTTTTAATTTCAGCAATTTACATTCTGCTCTTTAATTCATGCAATTTAAGATTCAGCCATTTAATTTTCTTGTCATTTACTTTTTCCACCAATTTTACATTCCGCAATTCTCATCTCAAATCTTGATTCCGCTCAACTAGAACACACTTCTAATCCGAATTGCTCACTCAACCAATCCTTGTGGGATTCGACCTCACTCTATTGTGAGTTTTTACTTGACGACGATAACCGGTGCACTTGCCGGAAGGAATTTTGCCGATCGTGCAATTTCCTAAATCGTAGCATAACACGTTTATGCGCATCAGGGATCTTCTCAGAAAGGTATCCCACTTGAAACTCCAGCCTCTTGATGGTGTCTCCCTGATTCTTGATATTGGCTCGCACCTCCTCCTTGAACACCTTGTTATCTTGGATTTCCTTACATATGCCCTCAAGTAGAGTCTTAATCCTTGATAGTCTTTCTTTCGATGATGGAGAGTTGAGATTGGAAGGATGAGAAGGGCCATTTTAACTTTGGTATGGATGTTGAGAGGTGTTGTTAGGTGGGTGTTGATATGACCTCTGTGTGGAGTGTTGGTGAGCTGCATTGTTGTTGGGGTTGTGGCGTCTCTGATCTTGGCCTTGATCCTGTTGGTTTCCCCACCCAAAGTTTGGGTGGTTCCTCCAACCAGGATTATATGTTTTGGAGTATGGGTCATGGTGCTGCCTAGGTGAATTTCCAATGTAGTTGGCTTGTTCCTGATCACCCTCTGCTTCTTCATTCACTCCTTCTTGAGCTGCTGCTGAGGTGGTGATTGCTGCCACTTAATTCCTCTCCATCTTTTTGGTAAGGTCAGCCAACTGATTGGTAATAAGCTTGTTTTGAGCTAGTAGTGCATCCACATTGTTCAGCTTCATCACTCCTCTAGTGTTGCCTCTTTCAGAAGCATAGAAATAGTCATTCTCTGCTACAGTCTTAATGATATCTATGGCTTCTTCAATGGTCTTCTTCTTGTTCAGAGATCCCCCGGATGAGTGGTCTACTGCCTTCTTTGATTCATACGAAAGGCCTTCATAGAAAATGTGCAACTGCACCCATTTATTGAACATATCTGGCGGGCATCTTCTTGTCAGGTCCTTAAACCTCTCCCATGTTTCATATAGAGTCTCACTATCTTGCTGCCTGAAGGTTTGTACCTCAGCTCTCAACCTGTTGATTCATTGAGGAGGATAGAATCTTGCAAAAAATTTGTTCACCACGTCTTCCCAGGTTGCTAAACTCTCCTTTAGAAAGGATTCCAGCCATTTAGATGCCTTGTCCTTGAGTGAGAAGGGAAACAGAAGTAGTCTATAGGTGTCAGGGTGAACACCATTAGACTTCACAGTATCGCATATCCTCAGGAAGGTGGTTAGATGTTGATTGGGGTCTTCTTGGACACTTCCTCCGAATGAACAATTGTTCTGAACAAGGGTGATGAGCTGTGGCTTTAGTTCAAAGTTGTTGGCATGTATGGTTGGCCTTTGGATGCTACTTCCACAGTTTCCTGGATTTGGTTTGATGTAAGAACCCAAAACTCTTCTCTCTTGTCTAGCCTGATGCGCTGGGCCTTCTCTGCCATGGTTGTGAGCCTCTTCTTTATGATGGTTCTCCATATTCTCATCCATGTCTGGTTCAAAGTACTCCTCCTCTTCCTCAGCACCAACTACTCTCTTCCCTCTTGTTTCCCTCCTTAATCTAAGGAAGGTCCTCTCAGGCTCAGAATCAAAGGAAGTTGAAGCCCTACTTCTTCTACCTGTCATACACCCAATAAGGCATAAGCAAGAAAGGTAAATGCAGACAATATTTTCTGCAGAAATGCTGTTAGTGTGAGTGATGTAATATATCAAACAGTTAGTGGGTCAGTGAACCAAATATTAAAACAAAATGCAGGTGACACCACTAATGGGTGAAAGGTAAAGGGAAAGTAATAACTAAAACTGAAAGTAAATTACCCAGATGAAACTAAATCAAACAAAAGGAAAATGCTCAATCTAGTTATCCACCAATTTAATCATTGTTGATACAAAATCAATCCCCGAAAATGGCGCCATAAACTTGATGCACGGAAACTTGTCTCTTAACAAATCTCCCTCGACAAGTATACCGAATTGTCGTCAAGTAAAAACTCACAATAGAGTGAGGTCGAATCCCACAAGGATTGATTGGTCAAGCAACTTTAATTGAAAGAATGTTCTAGTTGAGCTAAGCAGAATTCGGTTTGAGAGTTGCAGGAAATTAAATGGCGGGAAAGTAAATAGCAGAAAATGTAAATGTTGGAAATGAAGAGCTGAAAATAGATGACGGGAAATAAATTGCAGAATCTTAAATGGGAATGGGGAAGATGATCATATAAGTAATTGGCAGAAATTAAAGAGAATGGGTAAGATCAGAAATGGGGAGTTCATTGGGCTTAGGAGATGTTGCATTCTCCGGATCAAGTTCATTTTCATCTCTTCCTCAATCAATGCATTCATTGATCTCCTTGGCAATCTTAAGTGATTGAATTCCAATTCCTTGGTAATTCAATCTCTCAAATCTTGATCAATAGTCAATTCCTTGGTCCAATTGCTCATGAGAAGAGATAAGGTATGGTCACTGATTATACCACATGTATTTCCAAATCAAAGTGTTGGTAGGATTATATGTCACTATATCCATCCAAACCGTAATTTGGTCCAATATGAGAAAGCATTTCTAGCATGATCTCTTCATTCCTCTTCCAGGGTTCCGAAGAGATCCAAGTATGAATAGCTTCTTTTCCAAGATAACTACTCAATTGGATGAAGATTGAAAGCTTTCTAGTAAAATCAAGAGAAAAGAAAGAAGAAGAATAATGAAAACTATTATTGATCCATCAAATTACAACAGAGCTCCCTAACCCAATGAAAGGGGTTTAGTTGTTCATAGCTCTGGGAATGGAAAACAAAGATGGAGAATGCATTCTGAAAATTTAAACTAGAAGTTGCAGAGAAAGTAAAAAATAGAGAGAGTAATTCTACTAATCCCCCAAAAGCCCCTTTCTAGTTCAAAGTTCTCCCTATTTATACTATTCTTCTGATCTTCTAGTTGCTTCTTCAAGTCTTGGATATGGGCCTTTGGATCTTGAGTTGAAGCAGTTATCTTCTTTAGTGGGCTCAACGTTACTTACAGAGAAAGTGTGCAGTAGGTATAGACTTTAGCTTGGGGCGTTAGTGGTGTTAACGTTAATTAAAACTGTGGGGTCGAGAACGTTAGTGACAATCACCTTTTTCACTAACGTTCCTAACCCAAAAATGGTCCACGTTAACTTCAATGTTAGTGGCACTAACATTGCTTCTTGGCCCTTCGCAAACGTTACTAGGGTTTACCTTTTCCAATAACGTTGAGAGTACCCCTTTCTCCCTACGTTAGAGTTCACGTTATTATAGTTAACGTGGCCTTTAATGTAGGCTTGCCAAATGTTCGAGAGCATTAGTGACATTTACCTTTGTCACTAACGCTTCAAAACGCCCCTACTTCTCACGTTAGAGTTCACGTTAACTAGGTTAACGTGACTTCTAACGTGGTATTGATAGCCATCTCTAATGTTAGTGACAAAGGTGAGTGTCACTAACGTTAGCTCATCATCCCTCTTGTCCACGTTAGCTTCCACGTTAATGTAATTAACGTGGCAACTAACGTGGCTCATAGTGGCTTAATCCAATGTTAGTGACAAAGGTGAGTGTCACTAACGTTGGTGATTCCTTGCTCCCTCCACGTTAGAGTCCACGTTAACTAGGTTAACGTGACTTTTAACGTGGCAAATATGAGCTTAGTCCAACGTTACTGACAAAGGTGAGTGTCACTAACGTTGGCATTATCTTCCTCATCCACGTTAGAGTTCACGATAATTGAGTTAACGTGACTCTTAACGTGGCCAGCTGCCACTTTGGAACGTTAGTGGCACTTACTTTTACCACTAACGTTGGAGTTCTACTTCTCCTCCACGTTAGCTTCCACGTTAACATAGTTAACGTGGCAACTAACGTGGGCTATGATGGCTCATGAAGGAGTTAATAGCGATCACTTTTCTCATTAACGTTGCAAGCTAGCCTCTATTCCACGTTAGTCGTCACGTTAGCTAGACTAACGTGGCTACTAACGTGGTTCTTCCTTGCTTCGTTTGTCCTAAAATCAAGCAATAAAGTGCATCAAAGCTCTAATCCAAGTTATGAGACATGCATTATTCAATTTTGTCATTTAATTCATGCATAATTCTCATGAAATCATGTAAAATTCACAATGTTTGCTTGAATCAAGATGTAAGTGATTACTTACCCAAAACTTGCTTATTTCCTAAGAAAATGCATGAAACTACCCTAAAATCATAAAGAAAAGGTTAGTGAAACTGGCCAAAATGCCCTGGCATCAGCTCCTCAGCCCCAACAATGGAGTTTAGAGACTCATGCCGTCAAAGAGTACAAAGTTCAGATCTAAAAGTGTCATGAGGTACAAAATAAATCTCTAAAAGTTGTTTAAATACTACACTAGTAACCTAGGTTTACAGAAAATGAGTAAACTAAGATAGATAGTGCAGAAATCCACTTCTGGGGCCCACTTGGTGTGTGCTGGGGCTGAGACTTGAGCTTTACACGTGCCTAGGCTGTTTCCAGAGTTAAACGCCAGGTTGTAACCTGTTTCTGGCATTTAACTCCAACTTGTAACCTGTTTCTGGCGTTTAATGCCAGAATGCAACATGGAGCTGGCGTTGAACGCCAGTTTACGTCATTTATCCTTGAGCAAAGTATGGACTATTATATATTTCTGAAAAGCCCTGGATGTCTACTTTCCAACACAATTGAGAGCGTGCCATTTGGACTTCTGTAGCTCCAGAAAATCTATTTTGAGTGCAGGGAGGTCAGAATTCAACAGCATCAGCAGTCCTTTTTCAGCCTGAATCAGATTTTTTGCTCAGCTCCCTCAATTTCAGCCAGAAATTTCCTGAAATCACAAAAAAACACACAAACTCATAGTAAAGTCCAGAAATGTAATTTTTATTTAAAAACTAATAAAAAATATAATAAAAAGTGACTAAAACATATTAAAAACTACCTAAAAACAATGCCAAAAAGCGTATAAATTTTCCGCTCATCACAACACCAAACTTAAATTGTTGCTTGTCCCCAAGCAACTAAAAACAAAGTAGGATAAAAAGAAGAGAATATACAATGAATTCCAAAAACATCTATGAAGATCAGTCTTAATTAGATGAGCGAGCCTATTAGCTTTTTGCTTCTGAACAGTTTTGGCATCTCACTTTATCCTTTGAAGTTCAGAATGATTGGTATCTATAGGAACTCAGAATTTAGATAGTGTTATTGATTCTCCTAGTTCAGTATGTTGATTCTTGAACACAGCTACTTTATGAGTCTTGGCCGTGGCCCTAAGCACTCTGTTTTCCAGTATTACCACCGGATACATACATGCCACAGACACATAACTGGGTGAACCTTTTCAGATTGTGACTCAGCTTTGCTAAAGTCCCCAATTAGAGGTATCCAGGGTTCTTAAGCACACTTTGTTTTTGCTTTGGACCTCAACTTTAACCGCTCAGTCTCAAGTTTTCACTTGACACCTTAACGCCATAAGCACATGGTTAGGGACAGCTTGGTTTAGCCGCTTAGGCCAGGATTTTATTCCTTTAGGCCCTTCTATCCACTGATGCTCAAAGCCTTGGATCCTTTTTATTACCCTTGCCTTTTGGTTTTAAGGGATATTGGCTTTTTTCTCTTGCCTTTTGGTTTAAAGAGCTTTTGGCTTTTTCTACTTGCTTTTTCTTTTTCTTGCTCTCTTTTTTTTCTTTTTTTTTTTCGCATTTTTTTTTGCAAGCTTTGTTCTTCACTGCTTTTTCTTGCTTCAAGAATCATTTTTATGATTTTTCAGATTATCAAATAACATTTCTCATTTTTCATCATTCTTTCAAGAGCCAACAATTTTAACATTCATAAACAACAAATTCAAAAGACATATGCACTGTTCAAGCATTCATTCAGAAAACAAAAAGTATTGCCACCACATCAAAATAATTAAACTATTTTAAAATTCGAAATTCATGTACTTCTTTTTCTTTTCAGAAAACATTTTTTATTTAAGAAAGGTGATGGATTCATAGGACATTCATAACTTTAAGACATAGACACTTAAATACTAATGATCCTGTAATAAGACACAAACGTAAACATAAAGCATAGTAAATGAGAAACAGAGAAAAATAAATAGACAAAGAGATTAAGGAACGGGTCCACCTTAGTGAGGTTGGTGTCTTCCTCTTCTTGAAGAACCAATGGTGCTCTTGAGCTCCTCTATTTCTCTTCCTTGCCTTTGTTGCTTCATCCCTAGTGATTTTGGTGCTCCTATCATTAGTTGCTCCCAATAGTTGTGTGAAGGAAAATGTATCCCTTGAAGCATCTCAGGGATTTCTTGGTGAGGGAATTCCTCATGCTCTTGTTGAGGTCCATGAGTGGGCTCTCTTGTTGTGCAGTCAAATGCTTTACTACTGAGCTATGGACCCTTGAGATGAATCTTTCCATCTCCCATGACTCGGAGGTAGAAGCTTTTGTCTTCCCTTGCCTCTTTCTAGAGGTTTCTCTAGCCTTAGGTGCCATAAATGGTTATGGAAAAACAAAAATCAATGCTTTTACCATACCAAACTTTGAAGGTTTGCTCGTCCTCGAGCAAAAAAAGAAAGAAGTGAGTTGAAGAAGAAGAAAATGGAGGAGATGGAGGTGTGTGAATGGTTTGAATTTGAGTATGTGGGTGTAGGTGGGTTGTATGATGGTTTTGGAGGAGTAATGGAGGTGATTGGTGAAGGGTATTTGGGGAAGAGTGTTATGAAAAGGTAGGAAGAGTAGATAAGAAGAGGTGGAGTAGGTGGGGATCCTGTGGGTCCACAGATCCAGTGGGGTCAAGGACTTCACATCCCTGCTCTAATTAGGCGTGTAAAATGCCCTTAGCATGCATTTCTGGCGTTAAACACCAGCTTGCTGCTTGTTTTTGGCGTTAAACGCCCAAATATAGCCTGTTTCTGGCGTTTAACGCTAGGTTGATGCTTGTTTCTGGCATTAAACACCAGACAAATGCTTGTTTTTGGCGTTTAAACGCCAGAGTGCTCCTCCTCCAGGGTGTGCTATTTTTGATTCTGCTTTTGATTTTTCAGTAGTTTTTGTGACTTCACATGATCATCAACCTAAAGAAAACATAAAATAGCAATGGAAAATAAATAGATATAATTAAATAACATTGGGTTGCCTCCCAACAAGCGCTTCTTTAATGTCTTTAGCTGGACCTTGCTGAGCTTTTAATCTAGCCTCAGCCTTAAGCATTCTTGCTCAACATTGCCTTCAAGATAATGCTTGATTCTCTGTCCATTAACAATGAACTTCTTATTAGAATCAATGTCTTGAAGCTCCACATAGCCATATGGTGACACACTTGTAATCACATATGCTCCCCTCCACCGGGATTTCAGTTTCCCAAGGAATAGCCTGAGCCTAGAGTTAAACAGTAGAACCTTCTGTCCTGGTTCAAAGACTCTAGATGACAGCTTTCTGTCATGCCACCTTTTTACTTTCTCTTTGTAAAGCTTGGCATTTTCGAAAGCAGTGAGTCTGAATTCCTCTAGCTCATTCAGCTGGAGCAATCTTTTTTCTCCAGCTAATTTGGTATCAAAGTTTAGGAATCTGGTTGCCAAGTAGGCTTTGTGCTCTAGTTCCACGAGCAGATGACAGGCCTTACCATACACAAGCTAGTATGGAGAGGTCCCTATAGGAGTCTTGAATGCTGTTCTGTATGCCCACAGAGCATCATCCAAGCTTCTTGCCCAATCCTTTCTACGGGTACTTACAGTCCGTTCCAGGATTCTTTTTAGTTCTCTGTTAGAGACTTCAGCTTGCCCATTTGTCTATGGATGATATGGAGTTGCCACCTTGTGGCTAATTCCATACCGGACCATGGCAGAGTAAAGCTGTTTGTTGCAGAAGTGGGTGCCTCCATCACTGATTAGTACTCTAGGGACACCAAACCTGCTGAAGATATGTTTCTGGAGGAACTTCAGCAGTATCTTAGTATCATTAGTGGGTGTGGCAATGGCCTCTACCCATTTGGATACATAGTCCACTACAACTAGAATATAAGTGTTTGAGTATGATGGTGGAAAAGGCCCCATGAAGTCAATACCCCATACATTAAACAACTCAATCTCCAAGATCCCTTGTTGAGGCATGGCGTAACCATGAGGCAGATTACCAACTCTCTGGCAACTGTCACAGTTACGTACAAACTCTCGGGAGTCTCTATAAAGGGTAGGCCAGTAGAAGCCACTTTGAAGGACCTTGGTGGCTGTTCGCTCACCTCCGAAGTGGCCTCCATATTGTGACCCATGGCAATGCCATAAGATCTTCTGTGCTTCTTCTCTAGGCACACACTTTTGGATTATTCCGTCTGTACATCTCTTAAAGAGATAGGGTTCATCCCACAAGTAGTACTTTGCATCAGTAATTAATTTTTTCTTTTGTTGCCTGCTGTACTCCTTGGGTATGAACCTTGCAGCTTTATAGTTTGCAATGTCTGCAAACCATGGTGTTTAACAAATGCTCATCCAGAAAGGTTTCAGAGATCTCATTAGAGGGAAAGGACGCCCCTTCTACTGGCTCTATCCGGGACAGATGATCAGCCACTTAGTTTTCTGTCCCTTTTCTATCTCTTATTTATATATCAAACTCTTGCAGAAGCAACACCCATCTTATGAGCCTAGGTTTTGAATCCTGCTTTGTAAGTAGATATTTAAGAGTAGCATGGTCAGTGTACACAATCACTTTTGATCCTACTAAGTATGATCTAAACTTGTCAATGGCATAAACCACTGCAAGCAATTCCTTTTCTGTAGTTGTGTAATTTTTTTGGGCATCATTTAAAACACGGCTAGCATAATAAATGACATGCAGGAGCTTGTCGTGCCTCTGCCCCAATACTGCACCAATGGCATGGTCACTGGCATCACACATTAATTCGAATGGTAATGTCCAGTCTGGTACAGAAATAACTGGTGCTGTGACCAGCTTAGCTTTCAAGGTTTCAAACGCCTGCAAACACTCTGTGTCAAACACAAATGGCATGTCAGCAGCTAGCAGATTGCTCAGAGGTTTTGTGATTTTTGAAAAATCCTTTATAAACCTCCTATATAATCCTACATGCCCTAGAAAGCTTCTGATTGCCTTAACATTGGCAGGTGGTGGTAATTTTTCAATTACTTCCACTTTAGCTTGATCCACCTCTATTCCCTTGTTTGAAATTTTATGCCCAAGGACAATCCCTTCAGTCACCATAAAGTGATATTTTTCCCAGTTTAAAACCAGGTTAGTCTCTTGGCATCTTTTCAGAACCAGTGTCAGGTGATCAAGACAGGAGCTGAATGAGTCTCCATATACTGAGAAGTCATCCATGAAGACTTCCAGAAATTTTTCCACCATAGCAGAAAAAATAGAGAGCATACATCTCTGAAAGGTTGCAAGCGCATTACACAGCACAAATGGCATCCTTCTGTAGGCAAATACTCCAGATGGACATGTAAATGCAGTTTTCTCTTGATCCTGGGGATCTACTGCAATTTGGTTGTAACCTAAATAGCCATCCAAAAAGCAGTAAAAATCATGACCTGCTAGTCTCTCTAGCATCTGGTCTATGAATGGTAAAGGAAAATGATCCTTTCTGGTGGCTGTATTGAGCCTTCTGTAGTCAATACACATGCGCCACCCTGTAACTGTTCTTGTAGGAACCAGTTCATTTTTTTCATTATGAACCACTGTCATGCCTCCCTTTTTGGGGAAAACTTGAACAGGGCTCACCCAGGGGCTATCAAAAATAGGATAAATAATCCTAGCCTCCAGTAACTTGGTGACCTCTTTCTGCACCACTTCCTTCATAGATGGATTTAACCGTCTCTGTGGTTGAACCACTGGCTTAGCATCATCCTCCAATAGGATCCGTTGCATGCATCTAGCTGGGCTTATGCCCTTAAGGTCACTTATGGACCACCCAAGAGCTGTCTTGTGTGTCCTTAGCACTTAAAGTAGTGCTTCCTCTTCCTGTGAATTCAAAGCAGAGCTTATGATCACTGGAAAAGTGTCACCTTCTCCCAGAAATGCATATTTCAGGGATGGTGGTAATGGTTTGAGCTCGGGTTTAGGAGGTTTTTCCTCTTCCTGAGAAAGTTTCAGAGGTTCTTTCAATTCCTCTGAATCCTCCAGATCAGGCTGAACATCTTTAAAGATATCTTCCAGCTCTGATTTGAGACTCTCAGCCATGTTGATCTCCTCTACTAAAGAGTCAATAAGATCAACTTTTATGCAGTCTTTGGGTGTGTCTGGATGCTGCATGGATTTGACAGCATTCAACTTAAACTCATCCTCATTGACTCTCAGGGTTACTTCCCCCTTTTGGACGTCAATGAGAGTTCGTCCAGTTGCTAGGAAAGGACTTCCTAGGATGAGAGTAGCACTCTTGTGCTCCTCCATTTCCAGCACTACAAAGTCAGTGGGGAAGGCGAATGGCCCAACCCTGACAATCATATCTTCAATCACGCCTGATGGGTATTTAATGGAGCCATCAGCAAGTTGGAGACATATCCGGGTTGGTTTAACTTCTTCAGTTAATCCAAGCTTTCTGATAGTGGATGCAGGTATTAGGTTGATGCTTGCCCCAAGATCACATAAAGCTGTCTTGGTGCAATCACCCTCTAATATGCATGGTATCATAAAGCTCCCGGGATCTTTAAGCTTTTCTGGGAAGCTTTTCAGAATGACTGCACTGCATTCTTCAGTGAGGAGAACTCTTTCAGTTTCTCTCCAATCCTTCTTATGGCTCAAGATCTCTTTCATGAACTTGGCATAAGAAGGTATTTGCTCAAGTGCCTCTGTAAACGGAATCTTTATTTCAAGAGTCCTGAGATAGTCTACAAAGCGGGCAAATTGCTTATCCTGCTCCTCCTGGCAGAGTTTTTGAGGATAAGGTATCTTGGCTTTGTATTCCTCAACCTTAGTTGCTGCAGGTATATTTCCTACAGAGGTGGTTGGAGGAGCCTTTTTAGAAGGGTTGCTATCAGCACTTGTGTGTGTCTGATCCTTCATTGGCGTTTGGATGCCAGGGTTAGAAGCTTAATTGGCGTTGGACGCCAGCTTCTTACCTGTTCCTGGCATTTGAATGCCAGAACTGAGCTTCCATTGGGCGCTTAACGCCAGCTCCTTGCCTGTTTCTGGCGTTTGAACGCCAGAATTGTTTCTCTCTGGATTCTTACTGTCCTCAGAGGGATTTTGGATGATATTTTGCTCATCCTCTGTCAATTATTCTTTCCTTGGCTTTCTGCTGCTCTGAAGCAAGGTATTTAATATTTTCCCACTTCTTAATTGAACTGCCTGGCACTCTTCTGTTATCTGCTTTGATAACTGCTGTTTTGTTTGATTCAATTGTGCCTCCATATTTTTATTAGCATTTTTAGTGTCTTGTAGCATCTCCTTGAATTCTGCTAGCTGTTTTGTTAGAAAGCACAATTGTTGATTGAGTTCAACAACTTGTTCTGGAGGACCAAGTTCAGTAGACACTGCTTTGTCTTCTTCTTTTATGGAGGACCCATTACTTATGTACAGATGCTTTGTCTTCAATAAGCTCTTGAGCCTCTTCAATAGTTTTCCTCATGTGTATAGATCCATCAGCTGAGTGGTCTAAGGACATCTAAGCTCCTTCTGTAAGCCCATAGTAGAAGATGTCTAATTGCACCCACTCCAAAAACATTTCAGAGGGGCATTTCTTTAGCATCCCTCTGTACCTCTCCCAGGCATTATAAAGGGATTCATCATCCTTTTGTTTAAAGCCTTGGATGTCCAGCCTTAGCTGTGTCATCCTTTTTGGAGGGAAATATTGATTCAAGAATTTGTCTGATAACTGTTTCCATGTCCTTATGCTTGTTGTGGGTTGGTTATTTAACCACCTTTTAGCTTGATCTTTTACAGCAAATGGAAACAGTAACAGTCTGTATACATCTTGATCTACCTCCTTGTCACGTACTGTGTCAGCAATTTGCAAGAATTGTGCCAGAAACTCAGTAGGTTCTTCCTGTGGAAGACCGGAATACTGGCAATTTTGCTGCACCATGACAATGAGCTGAGGATTCAGCTCAAAGCTGCCTGCTTTGATGGGAGGTATATAGATACTACTCCCATATGCAGCAGTAGTGGGATTAGCATATGATCCCAGAGTCCTTCTGGACTGTTCATTTCCACTTAGATCCATGATGGAGAAAAGGAAATGATGCAGATTGCAAATAATTTTCTTTTTGAAAACCGAAAATAAAATAAAATAAAATAAATGAAAAATTGACTATAATTTTGAAAATTTGAAGAAAAAGAAATAAAAGAAAATTGAAAACTAAATCAATTAATTAAAAAGATTTGAAAAAGATGTAGGTGAGGATTTTCAAAAAAAAATTGAAGAGAGAGAAATTGGTTAGGAAGTTTTGAAAAAGATATGTCTTAAAATTAAATATACTTGTAAGAAAATAAAATAAAATAAATAAAAGGAAAAGATGTGAAAAAGATTTGAATTTAAGATTTGAGATTAGAAAAGATAAGATAAGCTAGGTAAGAGAAGATAAGAAATTTAAATTAATAAGTTTCGAAATTTAAATTTTAAATTTGAAAATTAAATTTTGAAATTTGAAATTTGAAATTTGAAAGTTGAAATTTGAAAATTGAATTTGAAATTTCGAAAAAGTCAACAATATAAGATAAGGATTTGAAAAATATTTAAATTTTGAAAAGATTTTATTTTTAAATTTGAAAATTAGATTTTGAATTTTAAATTTTGAAATTTGAATTTTGAAATTTTGAAAGTTGAAATTTGAAATTTGAAATAAGATAAGATAAAATTTTGAAAAAGATATGATTTTTTTGAAAAAAAAATTTGAATTTTGAAATTTTTAAAACTAAGATAAGATAAAATAGAAATTTTAAAATAAAAATCTGAATTTTTAAAGGAAAATTTCAAAAATCAATTAGAATAAAAAGGGAAAATATTTTTGAATTTAATGAAGAAAGAGAAAAACAATAAAAAGACACAAACTTAAAAATTTTTTAGATCTAATCCTCCTTATTTTCGAAAACTTTGAGGAAAAATACCAAGGAACACCAAACTTAAAAATTTTAAGATCAAAACACAAGGAAGACTCAAGAACACTTTGAAGACTCACAAGGATAAGAAGAACATGAAGATAGAACACCAAACTTAAAATTTTTAGAAAACCAAAATAAAATTTTTGAAAACCAAAGAAAAATTAACAAGAAAACACCAAACTTAAAGTTTGGCACACGATTTAATCAAAGAAAAATTATTTTTGAAAAAAGATTTTAAAAGGGAGATATCCAATTACCAAGAACATAAGCACAATGCTCTAGCCAATTGAGCTATAAATTTAACGTGTTTTAACAAGGTATTTAATAAATAAAAATTTTTTGAAAACTGATATTTTGAAAAAAGCACAAGAAAAACAAGAAAATACACAGAACAGGAAAAACTAAAGATCAAACAAGAAAAATAGCAAGAATAACTTGAAGATTAAGAAAGAACAATGAACACAAATTCGAAAATTTAACAGAAAATAAAAACATGCAATTGACACCAAACTTAAAATAAGAAACTAAACTCAAACAGAAAAAACTCAATTATTAGTTTATAAAAATTTTCGAAAAATATAAAAAGAGAAAATAAGGATTAAAAAGAAAATTTAAACCAAAAATAATAATAGAAGACGCAATTTTAGTGACTCTAAACTAAAAAGATAATTTTTTCCTAATCTAAGCAACAAAATAAACCGTCAGTTGTCCAAATTCGAACAATCCCCGGTAACGGTGCCAAAAACTTGGCGCATGAAATTGTGATTCACACTTTTCACAACTACGTACCACTAACCAGCAAGTGCACTGGGTCGTCCAAGTAATACCTTACGTGAGTAAGGGTCGATCCCACGGAGATTGTTGGCTTGAAGCAATCTATGGTTATCTTGTAAATCTTAGTCAGGAGATTAATTATGATTATCAGTCTGAATTGCGAAAAATAAAAGAGCATGAAATAAATACTTGTTATGCAGTAATGGAGAATATGTTGGAGTTTTGGAGATGCTTTGTCTTATGAATGTCTGCTTTCCCCCTGTCTTCTTCTTCACGCACGCAAGGTTCCTTGGTGCGCAGAAATTGTGATTACACTTTGATTATGTAAAATTCATCGCTCTTTCTTTCCCTGGTAATGGCGCCAAAAACATGATGCCAATACCATGGTTCACAACTTCGCACAACTAACCAGCAAGTGCACTGGGTCGTCCAAGTAATACCTTACGTGAGTAAAGGTCGAATCCCACGGAGATTGTTGGTATGAAGCAAGCTATGGTCACCTTGTAAATCTCAGTCAGGCGGATATAAAATAGTAATGGGGTTTTCGAAAATAATTAATAAAATAGTGATAGAAATACTTATGTAAATCATTGGTGAGAATTTCAGATAAGCAAATAGAGATGCTTTCGTTCCTCTGAACCTCTGCTTTTCTGCTATCTTCATCCAATTAGTCTTACTCCTTTCCATGGCTGGCTTTATGTAATGCATCACCATTGTCTATGGCTACTTTCGGTCTTCTCTCGGGAAAATGATCCAAATGCCCTGTCACGGCACGGCTAATCGTCTGGAGGCATCACCCTTGTCAATGGTTACATCCTATCCTCTCAGTAAATATGGTCAACGCACCCTGTCACGGCCCGGCTATTCATCTGTCGGTTCCCGATCATGCTGGAATAGGATTCACCCTCCTTTTGCGTCTGTCACTACGCCCAGCACTCGCGAGTTTGAAGCTCGTCACAGTCATTCAATCATTGAATCCTACTCGGAATACCACAGACAAGGTTTAGACTTTCCGGATTCTCTTGAATGCCACCATCATTCTAGCTTACACCACGAAGATTCTGATTAAGAGATCTAAGAGATACTCATTCAATCTAATGTAGAACGGAAGTAGTTGTCAGGCACGCGTTCATAGGGAATGATGATGATTGTCACGTTCATCACATTCAGGTTGAAGTGCGAATGAATATCTTAGAAGCGAAATAAGATGAGTTGAATAGAAAATAGTAGTACTTTGCATTAATCTTTGAGGAACAGCAGAGCTCCACACCTTAATCTATGGAGT
Organism: Arachis hypogaea; assembly: GCF_003086295.3. Classification (NCBI taxonomy): domain Eukaryota; kingdom Viridiplantae; phylum Streptophyta; class Magnoliopsida; order Fabales; family Fabaceae; genus Arachis; species Arachis hypogaea. The sequence goes on from NC_092052.1 coordinate 52,674,136, forward strand.
GCAGAAACTCTACCGTTGGAAATACATAAGTGAAAGGTCCAGGCATGGCCGAGAGGCCAGCCTTCAAAACGTGATCAATAGTCTCCTAAGATGAACAATGGATTAAAACTGAGACCAAAGATCTCTAATACAATAGTAAAAAGTCCTATTTATAATAAGCTAGCTACTAGGGTTTACAGAAGTAAGTAATTGATGCATAAATCCACTTCCGGGGCCCACTTGGTGTGTGCTTGGGCTGAGCTTGAGTGTTACACGTGTAGAGGTCATTCCTGGAGTTGAACGCCAGTTTGGGCGTTGAACTCCACTTTGCAACTTGTTTCTGGCGCTGGACGCCAGAATTGGGCAGAGAACTAGCATTGAACGCCAGTTTGCGTCATCTAAACTTGAGCGAATTATGGACTATTATATATTGCTGGAAATCCCTGGATGTCTACTTTCCAACGCAATTGGAAGTGTGCCATTTCGAGTTCTGTAGCTCCAGAAAATCCACTTTGAGTGCATAAAAGTAACTAGATCCTACTAAAAACATACTAAAAACAATGCCAAAAAGCGTATAAATTATCCGCTCATCACAACACCAAACTTAAATTGTTGCTTGTCCCCAAGCAACTGAAAATCAAATAGGATAAAAAAGAAGAGAATATACTATAAATTCCAAACTATCAATGAAACATAGCTTCAATCAGATGAGTGGGACTTGTAGCTTTTTGCCTCTTGAATAGTTTTGGCATCTCACTTTATCCATTGAGGTTCTGAATGATTGGCATCTATAGGAACTCAGAGTTCAGATAGTGTTATTGATTCTCCTAGTTCAGTATGATGATTCTTGAACACATCTATTTTATGAGTCTTGGCCGTGGCCCTAAGCACTTTGTTTTCCAGTATTACCACCGGATACATAAATGCCACAGACACATAATTGGGTGAACCTTTTCAGATTGTGACTCAGCTTTGCTAAAGTCCCCAATTAGAGGTGTCCAGGGTTCTTAAGCACACTCTTTTTTTGCTTTGGACCTTGACTTTAACCGCTCAGTCTCAAGTTTTCACTTGACACCTACATGCCACAAGCACATGGTTAGGGACAGCTCGGTTTAGCCGCTTAGACCAGGATTTTATTCCTTTAGGCCCTCCTATCCACTGATGCTCAAAGCCTTGGGATCCTTTTTATTTTCCCTTGCCTTTTGGTTTTAAGGGTTATTGGCTTTTTGCTCTTGCCTCTTGGTTTTAAGAGCTTTTGGCTTTTTCTGCTTTTTTTTTTCTATTTTTTTTGCCTATTTCATTTTTTTCTGCAAGCTTTGTTCTTTGCGGCTTTTTCTTGCTTCAAGAATCATTTTTATGATTTTTCAGATTATCAAATAACATGTCTCCTAGTCATCATTCTTTCAAGAGCCAACATATTTAACATTCTTAAACAATAACTTCAAAAGACATATGCACTGTTCAAGCATTCATTCAGAAAACAAGAAGCATTGTCACCACATCAATATAATTAAACTAAGTTCAAGAATAAATTCGAAACTCATGTACTTCTTGTTCTTTTGAATTAAAACATTTTTCATTTAAGAGAGGTGATGGATTCATAGGACATTCATAACTTTAAGACAAAGTTACTAACTACTAATGATCATGTAATGAAGACACAAACACAGATAAGCACTTAACATAGAAAACAAAAAACAGAGAATGTAAGAACAAGGAATGAGTCCACCTTTGTGATGGTGGCGTTTTCTTCTTGAGGAACCAATTATGTCCTTGAGCTCTTCTATGTCTCTTCCTTGTCTTTGTTGCTCCTCCCTCATTGCTTTTTGATATTCTCTTATTTCATGAAGGATGATGGAGTGCTCTTGATGTTCCACCCTTAGTTGTCCCATATTGGAACTCAATTCTCCTAGGGAAGTGTTGATTTGCTCCCAATAGTTTTGTGGAGGAAAGTGCATTTGAGGCATCTCCGGGATCTCATGGTGATGAGCTTCATACACCTCTTGAGCTCCATGAATGGGCTCTCTTGCTTGCTCCATCTTTCTCTTAGTGATGGGCTTGTCCTCTTTAATGAGGATATCTCCCTCTATGTCAATCCCAGCCGAATTGCATAGGTGGCAAATGAGGTGAGGAAAGGCTAACCTTGCCATAGTGGAGGACTTATCAGCCACCTTGTAGAGTTCTTGAGGTATAATCTCATGAACTTCCACCTCTTCTCCAATCATGATGCTATGGATCATGATGGCCCGGTCTATAGTAACTTCAGACCGGTTGCTAGTGGGAATGATTGAGCATTGAATGAACTCCAACCATCCTCTAGCTGCAGGCTTAAGGTCCAGTCTTCTTAGTTGAACCGGTTTGCCTTTTGAGTCAATCTTCCATTGAGCTCCTTCTACACATATGTCCATGAGGACTTGGTCCAACCTTTGACCAAAGTTGACTCTCCTTGTGTAGGGGCGTGCGTTCTCTTCCATGTTTGGCAAGTTGAACGCCAACCTCACATTTTCCGGACTAAAATCTAAGTATTTCCCCCGAACCATTGTAACATAGTTCTTTGGATCCGGGTTCTTACTTTGATCATGGTTCTTGGTAATCCATGCATTGGCATAGAACTCTTGAACCATTAGGATGCCGACTTGTTGGATGGGATTTGTTTGAACTTCCCAACCTCGTCTTTGAATTTCATGTCGGATCTCCGGATACTCATTTCTTTTGAGTTTGAAAGGGACCTCGGGGATCACCTTCTTCTTGGCCACAACATCATAGAAGTGGTCTTGATGGGCTTTGGAGATGAACCTTTCCATCTCCCATGACTCGGAGGTGGAAGCTTTTGTCTTCCCTTTCCCATTTCTAGAGGATTCTCCGGTCTTAGGTGCCATCAATAGTAATGGAAAAACAAAAAGCTTATGCTTTTACCACACCAAACTTAGAATTTTGCTCGCCCTCGAGCAAGAGAAGAAAGAATAGATGAAGAAGAAGAAGAAAAAATGGAGGAGAGGGAGAAGGGGTTGTGTTTCGGCCAAGAAGAGAAGAGAGGGTTGTGTTGTGTGAAAATAAGGAAGAATGGAAGGCTTTATATAAGGGAGGGAGGGGGGTTAAGTTTCGGCCATATAGGGTGGGTTTGGGTTAGAAATTGATTTTGAATTTTGAAGGTAGGTGGAGTTTATGAGGTAGGTTTATGGGGAAGAGTGGATGGATGTGAGTGGTGAAGAGGTGATGGGGAAGAGGGATGGAGGTGATTGGTGAAGGGTTTTGGGGAAGAGTGTTTATGGGATTGTGTGAAAGAGAGTGGTGAGGGATGAGAAGAAGTGAGTGGAGGTAGGTGGGGATCCTGTGGGGTCCACAGATCCTGAGGTGTTCAAGGATTTACAACCATGCACCAAATTAGGCATGTAAAATGCCCTTGCACACAACTCTGGGCGTTCAGCGCCAGGTTGGTGCCCATTTTGGGCGTTCAACGCCCATTTGTTGCCCATTTCTGGCGTTGAACGCCAGAACCATGCTTGTTCTGGGCGTTCAGCGCCAGCTCCTCTCCAGGGTGCAATTCTGGCGTTCAGTGCTCAGATGATGCCCATTTTGGGCGTTCAGCGCCCAGATACTGCCCATTTTGGGCGTTCAGCGCCAAAACCATGCTCTGTTCTGGCGTTGAACGCCAGGCAGATGCTTCCTCCAGGGTGTGATTTTTCTTCTGCTGTTTTTGATTCCGTTTTCAATTTTTATATTTATTTTGTGACTCTACATGATCATGAACCTATAAAGACATATAACTAAGAAAAATATAGTTAGATAAATAAAAATTGGGTTGCCTCCCAACAAGCACTTCTTTAATGTCAATAGCTTGACAGTGGACTCTCATGGAGCCTCACAGATGTTCAGAGCATTGTTGAGACTCTCCAACACCAAACTTAGAGTTTGGATATGGGAGTTCAACACCAAACTTAGAGTTTGGTTGTGGCCTCCCAACACCAAACTTAGAGTTTGACTGTGGGGGCTTTGTTTGACTCTGCTTTGAGAGAAGCTTTTTATGCTTCCTCTCCATGGATGCAGAGAAAGATCCTTGAGTTGTAAACACAAGGTTGTCCTTATTCAATTGAAGGATTAATTCTCCTCTGTCCAGATCAATCACAGCTCTTGCTGTGGCTAGGAAAGGTCTTCCTAGGATGATGGATTCATCCTCTTCCTTTCCAGTATCCAGGACTATGAAATCAGTAGGGATGTAAAGGCCTTCAACCTTTACTAACACGTCCTCTACTTGTCCATAAGCCTGTTTTCTTGAATTGTCTGCCATCTCTAATGAGATTTTAGTAGCTTGCACCCCATAGATTCCCAGTTTCTCTATTACAGAGAGGGGCATGAGGTTTATTCCTGAACCAAGGTCACACAGAGCCTTAAAGATCATGGTGCCTATGGTACAAGGTATTATGAACTTTTCAGGATCCTGTCTCTTCTGAGGCAATGTCAGTTGATCCAGATCACTTAGTTCATTGGTGAACAAGGGAGGTTCATCTTCCCAAGTTTCAATACCAAATAATTTGGCATTCAGCTTCATGATTGCACCAAGAAACTTGGCAGTTTGCTCTTTAGTAACATCCTCATTCTCTTCAGAAGAGGAATACTCATCAGAGCTCATGAATGGTATAAGGAGGTTCAATGGAATCTCTATGGTCTCTGGATGAGCCTCAGAGTCCTTTGGTTCCTCAGAGGGAAGCTCCTTATTGATCACTGGACATCCCAGGAGGTCTTCCTCCTTGGGATTCATGTCCTTTCCTTCCCTAACAGGTTCGGCCATGGTGCTTATGTCAATGGCCTTGCACTCTCCTTTTGGATTCTCTTCTGTATTGCTTGGAAGAGTACTAGGAGGGATTTCAGTGATCCTTTTACTCAGCTGGCCCACTTGTGCTTCCAAATTTCTAATGGAAGACCTTGTTTCATTCATGAAACTCACAGTGGCCTTATATAGATCAGAGACTAAATTTGCTAAATTAGAAGTATTTTGTTCAGAGTTTTCTGTCTGTTGCTGAGTGGATGATGGAAAAGGCTTGCTATTGCTAAACCTGTTTCTTCCACCATTATTAAAGCCTTGTTGAGGCTTTTGATCCTTCCATGAGAAATTTGGATGATTTCTCCATGATGGATTATAGGTGTTTCCATAAGGTTCACCTAAGTAATTCACCTCTACTATTGCAGGGTATTCAGGATCATAAGCTTCTTCTGCATAAGAAGCCTCTTGAGTACTGTTGGATGTAGCTTGCATTCCATTCAGACTCTGAGAAATCATATTGACTTGCTAAGTCAATATTTTGTTCTGAGCCAATATGGCATTCAGAGTATCAACTTCAAGAACTCCCTTCTTCATAGGCGTCCCATTACTCACAGGATTCCTCTCAGAAGTGTACATGAACTGGTTATTAGCAACCATGTCAATGAGTTCTTGAGCTTCTGCAGGCGTTTTCTTTAGGTGAATGGATCTACCTGCAGAAGTATCCAATGACATCTTTGATAACTCAGACAAACCATCATAGAATATATCCAGGATGGTCCATTCTGAAAGCATGTCAGAGGGACACTTTTTGGTCAACTGTTTGTATCTTTCCCAAGCTTCATAGAGGGATTCACCATCTTTTTGTTTAAAGGTTTGAACATCTACTCTAAGCTTGCTCAGCTTTTGAGGAGGAAAGAACTTGGCTAAGAAAGCCGTGACCAGCTTATCCCAAGAGTTCAGGCTATCTTTGGGTTGAGAGTCCAACCACACTCTAGCTCTGTCTCTTACAGCAAAAGGGAAAAGCTTGAGCCTGTAGACTTCAGGATCTACTCAATTAGTCTTAACAGTATCACATATCTGCAAGAATTCAGTTAAGAACTGAAAAGGATCTTCAGATGGAAGTCCATGAAACTTGCAGTTCTGCTACATCAGAGAAACTAGCTGAGGTTTCAGCTCAAAGTTGTTTGCTCCAATGGCAGGAATGGAGATGCTTCTTCCATGTAAATTGGAATTAGGTGCAGTAAAGTCACCAAGCATTCTCCTTGCATTATTGTTGTTAGGTTCAGCTGCCATCTCCTTTACTTGTTCGAAATTTTCAATAAGGTTGTCTCTGGATTGTTGTAATTTAGCTTCTCTTAGTTTTCTTTTCAGAGTCCTTTCAGGTTCTGGATCAGCTTCAACAAGAATGCCTTTTTCTTTGTCCCTGCTCATAAGAAAGAGAAGAGAAAAAGAAAAGAAGAAGAATCCTCTATGTCACAGTAAAGAGGTTCCTTATTGTTAGTAGAAGGAGAGAAGAGGAAAAATTCGAACACAGATAGAAGAGGGGGTTCGAATTTGGTGAGTGATATGAGGAAGAGATGTTAGTAAATGAATAAATAAATAGAATAAGATGAGAGAGGGAGAGGATTTTCGAAAATAATTTTTGAAAAAGAGTTAGTGATTTTCGAAAATAGTTTTTGAAAAAGGTTAGTGGTTTTTGAAAATTAAGATTTAAAAATTAAAATAATTAGTTAATTAAAAAGAAATTTTGAAAAAGAGGGAAGGGATTTTCGAAAATGAGAGAGAGAGAGTTAGTTAGGTAGTTTTGAAAAAGATAAGAAATAAACAAAAAGTTAGTTAGTTAGTTGAAACAAATTTTGAGAAGATAAGAAGTTAGGAAGTTAGAAAAGATATTTTGAAATCATATTTTTGAAAAAGATAAGATAAGAAGATATTTTTGAAAAGATATGATTGAAATTTGTTTTGAAAAAGATTTGATTTTTAAAATCACAATTAATGACTTGATTCACAAGAAATCACTAGATATGATTCTAGAACTTAAAGTTTCAATCTTTCTTAACAAGTAAGTAACAAACTTGAAATTTTTGAATCAAAACATTAATTGTTATTGTTATTTTCGAAAATTTGATATAAAAATAAGAAAAAGATTTTTGAAAAATATTTTTATAATTTTCAAAAATAACTAAGAAAAATGAAAAAGATTTGATTTTTGAAAAAGATTTTGAAAAAGATAAGATTTTTAAATTGAAAATTTGATTTGACTCATAAAAACAACTAGATTTTAAAAATTTTTGAAAAAGTCAAATCTAATTTTTGAAATTTTGAGAGAGAAGAAGGGAAAGATATTTTTTTTATTTTTGAATTTTTAGTGAAGAGAGAGAAGAAAAACAAGAAAAATGATGCAATGCATGCAAGTTATGGATCAAAACAATGAATGCATGCAAGAATGCTATGAATGTCAAGATGAACACCAAGAACACTATGAAGATCATGATGAACATCAAGAACACATTTTTGAAAAATTTTTAATGCAAAGAAAACATGCAAGACACCAAACTTAGAATTCTTTAATGCTTAGACACTAAGAATTCAAGAATGCATATGAAAAACACCATACAACACAAAACAAGAAAACATCAAGATCAAACAAGAAGACTTACCAAGAACAACTTGAAGATCATGAAGAACACCATGAATGCATGAATTTTCGAAAAGTGCAAAATGAATATGCAATTGACACCAAACTTATAACATGACTCAAGACTCAAACAAGAACACAAAAATATTTTTGATTTTTATGATTTTATAAATTTTTTTATATTTTTTCGAAAATTATTTGAAAAACAAAAATAAGGATTCCAAAATTTTTAATATGAATTCTAGGAATCTTATACTTTTTAGTCTAAAGCTCCAATCAAAGGGTCAGGCATGGCTTAATAGCCAGCCAAGCTTTAGTATGTAACTCAGACATGACACGCCTGACATATCCTATCCAGAAGGATTGGGCATGGCTCCATTGAGGTGATTAATTGAAGACCAATCCCAAAGCAGTTTGGGTATGGCTTTACAGCCAGATAGGCTTCAACATGCTTCATGAAACACTAGAATTCATTCTTAAAAATTCTGAAAAAAAATATTTTTTTGAAAACATTTATTTAAAAAAAAATTTTTTTTTCGAAAACAAAGGAGAAAATTTTGAAAACTTTTTGAAAATAAAACAAAAAGAAAATTACCTAATCTGAGCAATAAGATGAACCGTCAGTTGTCCAAACTCGAACAATTCCCGGCAACGGCGCCAAAAACTTGGTGCGCAGAAATTGTGATTACACTTTGATTATGTAAAATTCATCGCTCTTTCTTTCCCTGGTAATAGCGCCAAAAACATGATGCCAATACCATGGTTCACAACTTCGCACAACTAACCAGCAAGTGCACTGGGTCGTCCAAGTAATACCTTACGTTAGTAAGGGTCGAATCCCACGGAGATTGTTGGTATGAAGCAAGCTATGGTCACCTTGTAAATCTCAGTCAGGCGGATATAAAATAGTAATGGGGTTTTCAAAAATAATTAATAAAATAGTGATAGAAATACTTATGTAAATCATTGGTGAGAATTTCAGATAAGCGAATAGAGATGCTTTCGTTCCTCTAAACCTCTGCTTTCCTGCTATCTTCATCCAATCAGTCTTACTCCTTTCCATGGCTGGCTTTATGTAATGCATCACCATTGTCAATGGCTACTTTCGGTCTTCTCTCGGGAAAATGATCCAAATGCCCTGTCACGGCACGGCTATTCATCTGTCAGTTCCCGATCATGCTGGAATAGGATTCACCCTCCTTTTGCGTCTGTCACTACGGCCAGCACTCGCGAGTTTGAAGCTCGTCACAGTCATTCAATCATTGAATCCTACTCGGAATACCACAGACAAGGTTTAGACTTTCCGGATTCTCTTGAATGCCACCATCATTCTAGCTTACACCACGAAGATTCTGATTAAGAGATCTAAGAGATACTCATTCAATCTAATGTAGAAGGAAGTGGTTGTCAGGCACGCGTTCATAGGGAATGATGATGATTGTCACGTTCATCACATTCAGGTTGAAGTGCGAATGAATATCTTAGAAGCGAAATAAGATGAGTTGAATAGAAAATAGTAGTACTTTGCATTAATCATTGAGGAACAGCAGAGCTCCACACCTTAATCTATGGAGTGCAGAAACTCTATCGTTGGAAATACATAAGTGAAAGGTCCAGGCATGGCCGAGAGGCCAGCCTTCAAAACGTGATCAATAGTCTCTTAAGATGAAAAATGGATTAAAACTGAGACCAAAGATCTCTAATACAATAGTAAAAAGTCCTATTTATAATAAGCTAGCTACTAGGGTTTACAGAAGTAAGTAATTGATGCATAAATCCACTTCCGGGGCCCACTTGGTGTGTGCTTGGGCTGAGCTTGAGTGTTACATGTGTAGAGGTCATTCCTGGAGTTGAACGCCAGTTTTGGTGCCAGTTTGAGCGTTGAACTCCACTTTGCAACTTGTTTCTGGCGCTGGACGCCAGAATTGGGCAGAGAACTGGCGTTGAATGCCAGTTTGCATCGTCTAAACTTGGAAAAAGTATTGAATATTATACATTTCTGGAAAGCCCTGGATGTCTACTTTCCAACGCAATTGGAAGCGCGCCATTTCGAGTTCTGTAGCTCCAGAAAATCCACTTTGAGTGTAGGGAAGTCAGAATCCAACAGCATCAGTAGTCCTTCTTCAACCTCTGAATCTGATTTTTGCTCAAGTCCCTCAATTTCAGCCAGAAAATACCTGAAATCACAGAAAAATACACAAACTCATAGTAAAGTCCAGAAATGTGAATTTAACATAAAAACTAATGAAAACATCCCTAAAAGTAACTAGATCCTACTAAAAACATACTAAAAACAATGCCAAAAAGCGTATAAATTATCCGCTCATCATTCCTCCTATGGCAAGATGTGTGTTGGTGGATCACCGTTGTCAATGGCTACCATTCGTCCTCTCAGGGAAAATGGTCCAGGTGTGCTGTCACCGCACGGCTAATCATCTGTCGGTTCTCACTCATGCTGGAATAGGATCCATTGACCCTTTTGCGTCTGTCACTACGCCCAACCCTTGTGAGTTTGAAGCTCGTCACAGTCATTCATTCCCTGAATCCTACTCGGAATACCACAGACAAGGTTTAGACTTTCCAGATTCTCAAGAATGCTGCCAATGGATTCTAGCCTATACCACGAAGATTCTGATTAAGGAATCCAAGAGATACTCATTCAATCGAAGGTAGAACGGAGGTGGTTGTCAGGCACGCGTTCATAGGTTGAGAATGGTGATGAGTGTCACAGATCATCACATCCATCATATTGAAGTGCGAATGAACATCTTAGATAGAAACAAGCGTGTTTGAATAGAAAACAGAACTAATTGCATTAATTCTTCGGGACACAGCAGAGCTCCTCACCCCCAACAATGGAGTTTAGAGACTCATGCCGTCAAAGAGTACAAAGTTCAGATCTAAAAATGTCATGAGATACAAAATAAATCTCTAAAAGTTGTTTAAATACTAAACTAGTAACCTAGGTTTACAGAAAATGAGTAAACTAAGATAGATAGTGCAGAAATCCACTTCTGGGGCCCACTTGGTGTGTGCTGGGGCTGAGACTTGAGCTTTACACGTGCCTAGGCTATTTCCAGAGTTAAACGCCAGGTTGTAACCTGTTTCTGGCATTTAACTCTAACTTGTAACATGTTTCTGGCGTTTATCGCCAGAATGCAACATGAAACTGGCGTTGAACGCCAGTTTATGTCGTTTATCCTTGAGCAAAGTATGGACTATTATATATTGCTGGAAATCCCTGGATGTCTACTTTCCAACGCAATTGAGAGCGCGCCATTTGGACTCATGTAGCTCCAAAAAATCCATTTTGAGTGCAGGGAGGTCAGAATCCAACAGCATCAGCAGTCCTTTTTCAGCCTAAATCAGATTTTTTGCTCAGCTCCCTCAATTTCAGCCAGAAATTACCTGAAATCACAGAAAAATACACAAACTCATAGTAAAGTCCAGAAATGTAATTTTTATTTAAAAACTAATAAAAAATATAATAAAAAGTGACTAAAACATATTAAAAACTACCTAAAAACAATGCCAAAAAGTGTATAAATTATCCGCTCATCACCACTCCCAAGTATCGACGCTCTGGTAGATGCCTCCTCCGGATATAAATACCTCTCATTTATGGACGCATACTCGGGATACAACCAAATCCCAATGTATCCACCCGACCAAGAAAAAACTTCATTCTTAACCCCAAAAGCAAACTACTGCTACATTGTCATGCCTTTTGGTCTCAAAAACGCGGGAGCTACTTATCAGAGATTAATGAACAAAATCTTTACCTATCAAATCGGAAAAATCATGGAAGTCTATGTGGACGACATGTTAATAAAGACACAAACTGAGGAGATGCTATTGTCCGACCTGACTCAGGTGTTCGACACTATAAGAAAGGATGGCATGTGACTCAATCCTGCAAAATGCACCTTCACAGTAGAAGCTGGCAAATTCTTGGGTTTTATGCTCACACAAAGAGGAATAAAGGTAAATCCAGATAAATGCCGGGGGCCATACTCGACATGAAGAGCCCGACTTCTGTCAAAGAAGTACAGCAACTCAACGGGAGGCTGGCAGCGTTGTCCAGATTTCTAGTTGGATCGGCAATAAGATCTCTCTCCTTCTACACTACTCTAAGGAAAGGAAAAAAGTTCGAATGGACAAAAGAGTGTAAGAAAGCCTTCCAAGATTTCAAAAGATTCCTGGGACAACCACCTATCCTAACTCAGCCATGGGAAGGAGAACCACTCACATTATACCTCGCAGTAGGAAGTCGGGCAATAGCGTCAGCACTAGTTCGAGAAGATGACAGTGGGCAACAACCCGTATACTTCATCAGTAAAGAATTACAAGGATTTGAGCTAAACTACCAAAAAATAGGAAAATTTGCATACGCCCTCATACTAACATCTCGATGACTTCGTCAATACTTCCAAGCCCACATCATTAGGGTTCAGACTAACCAGCCTATAAAAGGGATTTTGCAGAAAACAGATCTAGCGGGTAGGATTTTGCAATGGGCAGTCGAGTTGTCCGAATTTGATCTTCAATACGAAGCTCTGACAGCTATTAAGTCACAATACCTGGCCGACTTCATCGCAGAATTTATGGACACCCCGGAACCCCCCACAGAATGGAGTCTCTACGTGGATGGTTCCTCAAATAAAACTGGAAGCGGCGCAGGCGTGATAATCGAAAGCGATCAAGGAACCCAAATCGAACTCTCCCTCAAATTCGGGTTCCCTGCCTCAAACAACCAAGCAGAATATGAGGCACTACTAGCTGGTTTGAAGCTGGCTAGAGAGGTTTGAGCTCAAAAGCTTATCATCTTCAGTGATTCACAAGTAGTCACTTCACAAATAGCAGGGAGCTACCATGCTAGAGATCCCACCATGAAGAAATATTTGGACAAAACCAGGGAACAGCTTGGACAGATAGGAGAATATAAAGTCCGTCACATACCCCGAGAACAGAAAGCCCGAGCTGATGCACTCTCAAAACTAGCCAGCACCAAATCAGGGGGCAACAATAGAAACCTCATCCAAGAAATGCTGCATTCTCCGTCAATCTCGGAAAAAGAAAAAATCCTAACTATAACAGGTCAGGATCAAGGATGGATGACCCCCATAATTAAATACCTCAAAACAGAAACACTCCCCACAGGTGAAAAGGAGGCAAATAGGTTAAAACGGGAGGCACAACACTACACTATCATAAATAATACTCTATACTAAAGAGGGATCTCAATACCATTGTTAAAATGTGTGCCGACTTCCAACACAAAGGAAGTTCTAGAAGAAATACACAGTGACATTTGTGGCAATCATCTCGGAGCACAAGCACTTACTAAAAAAGTACTCCGGGCAGGATTTTACTGGCCAACCCTACAAAAAGAGGCCACAGAGTTCGTAAAGACATGTCCACCCTGTCAAAAACATTCCAACTTTCACATTGCCCCCCAGAAGAGCTCATCAGCGTGACCTCACCATGGCCATTCGCAAAATGGGGACTCGACCTTCTCGAACCTTTCCTCAGGGATCGGGGCAAGTTAAATTCCTCATAGTAGGGGTAGACTATTTCACAAAATGGATCGAGGCAGAACCCCTAGCTAACGCCATTGCTCAAAGAAGTCGAAAATTCCTATATAGGAACATTGTCACAAGGTTCGGGGTTTCATACTCCATCACCACAGACAATGGCACCCAATTCACAGATACAGGCTTCAGAAAAGCTAGTGGCCGACTTGAACATAAAACACCAGTTCACTTCCGTAGAATATCCCCAAGCCAATGGACAAGCCGAGGCTGCCAACAAGGTCATATTGGCTGGACTAAAACGAAGATTACATGACACAAAGGGAGCCTGGGCTGAAGAGCTCCCACAAGTCCTATGGGCATATCGGACAACACCGCATTCCACCATAAAGGAATCACCCTTACGATTAGCATACGGAACGGAGGCAATGATCCCAGTAGAGATCGAAGAAGGATCGCCTAGAGTGATCCACTATAATGAAGAAGCCAACTCCCAGCTTCAAAGGGAAGAACTCGATCTACTCCCGGAAGTTCAAGAAAGGGCTCGGATCAGGGAAGAAACACTAAAGCATCGAATGGCTTCCAAATATAATCAAAAGGTGGTGCCACGAGGTTTTGCCAAAAATGACCTCATTCTAATCCGAAACGATATCGGAACAACTCGACCTGGAGAAGGAAAGCTGGCAACAAACTGGAAAGGACCCTACCGAGTTATAGAAGTACTTGGGAAGGGCTACTACAGATTGTACGAACTTGATGGATGAGAGCTTCCTAGGTCATGGCACGCCTGCAACCTAAGAAGGTACTATATCTAGGGATGGTAAAGGATCTTAGCATAAGATGCACTCTTTTTCTTGAAAAGGTTTTTTAATGAGGCACCAAGGCAAGAACCACAAATTATCCGACTTAAAAAGATAAAAACTCTGCATGTATATATTTGCATTTTCTTTTAAATAAAATATATTAGATGTTCTACAAGTTTTCAAGACGCATTAATCTGAAAAATTCAACGTCCGATTATAAAGCAACAGATCGGCAGAAAGTGAAAAACAAATTCACTGCACGATCATGATAAAGACCAACAGAGATAAAAAACAAATTCATCTAAAGGTCGACCAAACGAGGATTGAACCCAACTTCTACAAATCGGCAAAGACGAAAACAGAATAATGCAAGAAGTTATCGAAGGTGATCCGGAGAAAGGACCTGGCGAGGTCTTGATAAGATGGATTGCTAAATAATAACTTAAAGACTGGCCGATGTTAAGAAGTCGGACCAGTCGACCAAAGTTATAAGTAAACCCTGGAAAGAGGTCTGGCCAACCCAATAAAAGAGGATTACTATAACTTAGAAGGGCACGACATGACGAAGTCGGCCCAAAACATAAAAGTTATAAAAAGTAATCCCTGAAAGAGACCTGAGTAAGGTCCAAGAAAGAGGATTACAAAAATAACTTAAAAGGACCCGACATGACGAAGTCGGCCTAAAACATAAAAGTTATAAAAAGTAATCCCTGAAAGAGACCTGAGTAAGGTCCAAGAAAGAGGATTACGAAAATAACTTAGAAGGGCCCGACATGACGAAGTCGGCCCAAAACATAAAAGTTATAAAAAGTAATCCCTGAAAGAGACCTGAGTAAGGTCCAAGAAAGAGGATTACGAAGATAACTTAGAAGGGCCCGACATGACGAAGTTGGCCAAAAAATAAAAGTTATAAAAAGTAATCCCTGAAAGAGACCTGAGTAAGGTCCAAGAAAGAGGATTACGAAAATAACTTAGAAGGGCCCGACATGACGAAGTCGGCTGACGTGGCGGAAATTGGCAAGTTAAGAATTGTTATAAGATATGCGTTGCAAGTATAGTCCTCAACCAACCAGAAATCCGCTTATCAATTTAAAAGGATGTCACAGAAATTAAAATTAAAATACTGGGAGTATGAATCCCAGGTCGTCTCCCAACGAGTTGCAGGAAAGTGTGCTATTTTATTAATCAGATGGTTTTCAAAAAAGATTTGAGTTGAACGACAGGAAATTAAATCAGAGAATTAATGTAATTTAAATAAAAGCCTTGATTGTTTACTGGGAGTAGATTAGTTGGAAGCCCTATTCTTGTTGCAGTACTTTCAAGATTAATCGATAATTGGGGTTGTTCTGTTTAGTTATCCCTTACTAGTTAAGGGAAAGTCAAACAAGTTGGAATGCTGTTTCTATTCACAAGTCCCAATCCGCTTACTTGGAAGGACTGGCGTTAGTGACTAGAGAGCAAACCAATAATAAACCCAATTACAATTTCTCCCTTGAGCACTCCAACTCAAGGGTTCCTTTCAGTCAACTCCCCATCAAGTTAGGGAACTACTCGCTCATTGTGAATGTGAAATTCATAACATAGGAAAGGGAATTAAAGGAAGACATGATAAATAAAACTCAAAGGAATTAATTAAAAATAAAAATAACTCTTGTATTGATAAATTCTAAAATAATCCAACAGTAAGATTGAAATAAATTAAAGGACATGGAATAGTAAAGCCAGGTAAAGAAAACGAACTAGAATGATGAAGTCTTGATGAGGTAATAACTCTTCTCAATATCCCAATGCAAAAACTAATTAAAAATCCTAAGAACTATGAATGTGTGTAGAGAGAAAACCTAGAGGAGAGGAAAACTAGATCTGAAAAACTAAAACTATCTAGAATGAATGTTGTTGTTGGTCTCTGCATGTTCCCTGGCTCTAGTCTGCTTTTCTCGGCCGAAAACTGGGTCGAAACAGGGCCAAAAATCGCCCCCAGCGATTCTGCAGATTATGCAGATCGCGCATGTCACGCAATCACGTCATTCATGCGGACGCGTCATTCGGCGTTTTGCTTCTCCACGCGGGCGCGTCGTCCACGCCTCCGCGTCACTTGTGCTATTCCATCTGCGCGGTCGCGTGAGCCATGTGGCCGCGTCAATGCGATTTTCTCTCTTTCGCGCGGTCGCGTGATCCATGCGGCCGCGTCACTTCTTGCTGGTCATCTCCTCAATTTCTTGTGTTCCTTCTATTTTTGCAAGCTTCCTTTCCAATCTCCAACTCATTCATGCCCTATAAAGCCTGAAACACTTAACACACAGGTCACGGCATCGAATGGAATAAAGAAGAATTAAAATACATAATCAAAAGTCTCTAGGAAGCAAGTTTTCAATCATGTAATAAATTTAGGAAGAAAATATAAATGCATGCTAATCATATGAATAAGTGGGTAAAGATCATGATAAAACCACACAATTAAACACAATATAAACCATAAAATAGTGGTTTATCAACCTCCCCACACTTAAACATTAGCATGTCCTCATGCTTAGTTGAAGGAGATAATATGAATGAGTAGGAAAATGTAGAACTCATGCAATGCATTGCAACCTATATATGTGAATGCAACTATATGATTCTTGTCTACTTGATCAAAAGTAAATAAGCTCTTCAAAACAATTACAAACCAAGTTGCACTAACTCAATTCTTATACAGTAAGAACAGATAAAAATGCAAGAAGATAGCTCATGAAAGCAGAGAACATAGAAATTCAAGCATGGAACCCTCACTGATGATGTATGTACACTCTAGTCTCTCTAGTGTATAGGGTCATCACTCTATCCTTCTCTAATCATGCTTTCTAATTTTTGTTCTTCTCCTGACCAGTCAACAACATTTAATATACCAATGCAAACGTCATGAGGTCTTTTCAAGGTTGTAATGGAGCCAAGGTAAGGGTAAGGATACATATATGGCTAAGTAAGCTTATAACTTGAATCTTTAATTAACCCAAGCTTTAACATAACCTATATATATTCTATATAACTTTAGAATTCATACCTAGCTACCCAGAAATCTCTTTCACATTCCATACTCATGTTTCAACTTTTTATTTTAATTTTATCATACATGCATTGATCTTTGAATTCTTAACTTAGTATTGGCGTGATTTTGTCCCCTTATTTAATTATTGAATATTTTTTGAATTTTTTTTCATAAACATAAAAACATAAAAATAACATAGCTTATCAATGCACATAGATTTTTAATTCTTATAGTTTCACATGAGTAGGTACCCAAATTCCCATTATATTATCATGACACATTCCCTTATTATCTTTTGTTCCCACAATTTCCCATACTTGATTGACTCACACAATTCTATCTTAAGCTAACCAAAGATTCAATTTGGGATATATAATTGTTTTTCCGCTTAAGGCTAGTAATGTGGTAAAATATAGAACAAATGAGATTTAAAGGCTCAAAGTGGCTAACAAAGATAATTGAGAGGGTAGGCTTAATTTGGATAAGTGGGCTAAACAAATAATGGCCTCAATCATATGCAAACATATAAATATAATAAACATTGGACATATAAGATGAAACAAAATATAGATTACAAATCATAGAGAAGTAAACACACAAGAATAAAATAATTATGGTTAAATAATATAACCATTCATAAAGGCTCAATTCTCACAGGTTGTGTGTTCTTTAGCTCAAAAATCATGTTCCAAATACAACTTCAAGCAAATTTAACATAAAAGTTTTAATTAAAATTAGTGAAATTTTGTTCTAAAGATAGGGTCTTAGAAGAAACTTATTGTCTTTTTAATCAAGCAGAACAT
The DNA here is from genome assembly GCF_003086295.3 of Arachis hypogaea. Classification (NCBI taxonomy): domain Eukaryota; kingdom Viridiplantae; phylum Streptophyta; class Magnoliopsida; order Fabales; family Fabaceae; genus Arachis; species Arachis hypogaea. The sequence continues at coordinate 52,691,680 of NC_092052.1, forward strand.
GCATGCAACTAATCTATTACTATGCAATTTATCCTATTCTACAAAAGAAAAACTAACTAAGTATCCTAATTTATTGGTGTTAGGGAAGAGAATTACCTCCGAAAGTCAGGTACTGACCGACCTTCCCACACTTAAAGCTTTGCACCGTCCTCGGTGCCATCTGTCAAGAACAAAGGTGGGCTGGTAGCAGTATCTCCACAATCGGGACCATCATGGCTCCCTGTGCTGGTAAAGGAAGTGGAGTCCGGGGTGTCTGAGTCCTTGAATTTTCCTATAATCAGCTCCTTGAGGTATGTGAATCGGCGCTTGTTACGACGCTCTCTCATCTTAGCTTGCTGTTCCTGCTGATGCAACTTTTCAAGTATCTGATGGAGCAGTTAGGCTGTTGTAGGTGCTTGTGGTGTTGAAGAAGGAATATCTTCAACTGGTTCAGTAGGCTGGCTAGTAGTGGCTGTTGGAAGTCTAGGGTGCTTCTCGTTAGGGACATACTGATCATTCCGGGGAAGCATGGCTTTGGTGTCCCCAGCTCTGTAGGAGACTCTGGCTGCTGAGGCAAGATCTGAGACCAAGGCGGGAAAAGGTAAGTTACCCGCAATTTGTACGTGTTCCATGGCATTCCGGATATTTCTTGGGAGATTCAGAGGTTGGTCTGTAAGGATGCACCATAGTAGAACGGCCATGTCTGCAGTGAAGGAGGACTCGTGAGTGCTCGGAAAGACGTAATGGAACATGATCTGTGCCCATACGCGAGCCTCCAAGGTAAGTGCTGAAGCTGATATTCCCTTAGGGCGGGTACGATGGTATCCGTAGATCCATCGGCTGCCAGGTAGTGCGATAACTCTGAGAACAGCGTCCCAGTCAAATTGGTACATCTGGCACTTGAGTGCGGCTTCTTGAAAGGTGTCTAATCCTGTTGGAATAGGGGGAAGACTTAGAACTTTTTGAATGGCCTCTTCTGTAATAGGGACTTATTTCTGATGGACATAGACAAACTGCAGGTTTGGCAGGTGGAAGTTTGAGTAGAACTCGACTACCCAAGAAAGATTGACCTGCCTTGGCTGTCTCTGTAGGAAATCCCATTGTCTTCGGGCAATTTGCGGCTCAACAAAGGTAGCAATATTGGGCGGGAGGAGAAGAAGGTATTCGTTGTTGTAACTCCTTTCTGCCAGGATGGGGAACATCTGTTCACAGTAACGATTGGAAAATCGCGCAGTGTCCTTTGCTGGGAAGGCTTTTTCTTTATCATCAACCTTTATAATCCTTTTAGATTTCTTTGTTGAGGGCTTTACTGCAGTTGAAGAGGGTTCTGCCACTAATACTCTCTTGGTTCCTCTTCTTGCTGGTTGTTTAGGAGTAGCTTTCTCCTTTCCTTTCTTGGTGGCCATCCTGAAAAAGGAAAGAGAAAGTAAATTAAATTTAAAAAAAATAGAGCAAGGAAGAGGGAGGTATAAGTGATAATCGATGCACAATAAAAAAGAATGACGTTAACACATGGTCATGACTACATGTGGATAGTCATCAATGGAAATATAGCAAGTGCATTGGAGGACAATTAAATGCAAGAGGTTTATTGGCATGCAGGCAAAGGCATAAGTAGCATAGATCATGCATTTAAATTGTCAAATTGTTATTACTCGTGACAAACTAGCCATCATGTTTGTATTGACAATTAAATTCAATGAATATAATAGTAAAGGGAATTTGTGAAAAGCAAGCATTGAATAGTAGAGTAGAATAACGTGGAGAAGTGCATAATGCCATATGGGTTTTTTCACAAACACATAGCATGCATGTAGAATAAGCTCTTGAAAATAAGATTTTGAACATGCAAGCAACCCTTTTAAAAAGTAATATATAATTGCCAAACAAAGTCATAATAATTAGAAGCATATAATGGAAAACAATGACTCAAATAAATTTATAACACCAAGTAAAAAGGAAAAAGAAAGAAAGAAAAAGAAAATATGAGTAATGAAAGTAAAAAGAAAAGAAAAGAAGATAACATATAAAAATAGGAAGAATAATAGAAGAGTAAAGGGTAGAAGAAGAAAAGAAAAACCTTGTTAATGGGGATGAGAGAGAGTAAAAAGTGAGAAAGAAGGAAGAAGGAAGGAAGGGAGGGAGGAGAAATAAGGAGGGAAAAGAGAAAATAGGATTTGGGGAGAAAAAGATAAGATAGTTGGCAAATTAGGGTGTGCTGTGCGGCGCAAGCGATGCGGTCGCGTGGAGTACGCGGTCGCGCGACTTGCGCTTAAACTGATTGACTCGGTCGCATCGGTCACGCGGTCGCGTGACCCGTTTTAGGCTAATGGCGCGAGGGTAGCCTCGCACTCACACAACTCTCTGTTCAAAATCATATTAGTGCCAAATTTTGGGTGACGCGATCGCGTAGGGCATGACGCAGTCGCATCGCTCACGCGGCCGCGTGGGAAGGATTATGCGCTCAGCACCAATCCAGCACCACTCTAGCACAACTTTTGGTCGTGCACCCTTGTTACGTCGAAATCCAGGTCACGCGACCGCGTGGGCGGCCAAAATTCCCATTCAACACGGACGCGTCAGCGACGCGGTCGCGTGGGACGATTTGTGCCATGGGCACGCCTCTAGCCACGCTCCTACATGACTCTCTGTTCGTTTATTATTTTCTCCCATCTCCTTGCAACGCGGACGCGTCAATGATGCGGTCGCGTCGCGTAACATTTTTTTTAAATAAAAATATGCAAATGCAGAAGCACGAAATGTACTAATAAAGAGAAGAGTTATTGAATAAGAAAATTAAAAATAAGGAAAAGAACGATCATACCATGGTGGGTTGTCTCCCACCTAGCACTTTGCTTTAACGTCCGTAAGTTGGATGCTCCACTAGCTCAGTCTTCGGCTCTGTGGGGATCTTCCAAGAGGAAGATCTCGAGCTCCTTGTTTTTCTTCAACTGCTCGCCATGGTACAGCTTTAAACGATGTCCATTAACTTTGATAAGTTCAGAGCTTGAAGGATGGCTTAGGTGATAAACTCCGTACGGTTCGGCCTTCTCTACTCTGTATGGACCTTCCCATCTTGATCTCAACTTGCCCAGCATGAGCCTCAGTCGAGATTTGTAAAGGAGGACCAAATCCCCAGGTTAGAACTCTTTCCTCCTGATGTGCTGATCATGCACAGCCTTCATCTTCTCCTTGTATAGTCTTGAGTTCTCATAAGCTTCCAGGCGAAGGCTCTCCAATTCTTGCAGTTGCAATCTCCTTTCAACTTCGGCTTCCTCAATTCCCATGTTGCACTCTTTTACTGCCCAAAAGGCTTTGTGCTCTACTTCAATAGGGAGATGACAAGCTTTTCTATAAACTAAGCGGAAATGACTCATCCCAATGGGTGTTTTGTATGCTGTTCTATATGCCCAGAGTGCATCTTGTAGCCTGGTGCTCTAGTCTCTTCTATGAGGTTTGACTATCTTCTGCAAGATACGCTTTATTTCTCTGTTTGACACCTCGGCTTGCCCATTAGTCTGAGGGTGGTATGCTGTTGCCACCTTATGAATTATCCCATGCTTCTTCATTAATCCTGTTAGTCTCCTGTTACAAAAATGGGTGCCTTGATCGCTCACAATTGCTCGTCGTGATCCAAAGTGACAAATAATGTGGTTTCTCACAAAGGAAACAACAGTGTTAGCATCATCAGTGCGGGTAGGAATTGCTTCCACCCATTTGGAAACATAATCTACAGCTAACAATATATAAAAATAACTATTAGAATTTGGAAATGGACCCATGAAGTCAATGCCCCAAACGTCAAAAATTTCACAAAATAGCATAATTTGTTGAGGCATCTCATCCCTCCTGGATATATTACCAAATTTCTAGCATGGGAAACAAGATCTACAAAATTCAGCAGCGTCTTTAAAAAGAGTAGGCCACCAGAATCCACAGTCTAATATTTTTCTAGCAGTTCTTTGAGGGCCAAAATGTCCTCCACTCTCAGATGAGTGACAGGCCTCTAAGATGGACTGGAATTCTGATTGAGGCACACACCGTCTAATTACCTGGTCAGCGCCACATCTCCATAAATATGGGTCATCCCATATATAATATTTAGACTCACTTTTCAGCTTGTCTCTTTGATGCTTAGAAAAGTTCGGAGGGAAGGTGCGGCTAACTAGATAATTAGCTACAGGTGCATACCAAGGGACTATCTCAGATACTGCTTGCAGGTTGTCAAATGGGAAATTATCAGCTATAGGAGTGGAGTCATCTGTGATATGCTCAAGGCGACTCAAGTGGTTTGCCACTAAATTTTGGTTACCACTCCTGTCCTTAATTTCCAAATCAAATTCTTGTAATAGCAGTATCCGACGTATAAGCCTTGGTTTGGACTCCTTTTTAGCTAATAAATACTTTTGAGCTCCGTGGTCTGAATACACTACTACTTTAGTACCAAGTAAATAGGCTCGGAATTTATCCAGAGCAAAAACAATAACAAGAAGCTCTTTCTCAGTAGTAGTGTAATTCGACTGAGCGGCATCTAAAGTTTTAGATGCATAAGCAATAACAAAAGGATCCTTACCTTCTCGCTGAGCCAGTGCTGCTCCTACGGCATGGTTGGAAGCATCACACATTATTTCAAATGGTTGGCTCCAGTCTGGTCCTCTCACAATTGGAGTTTGAGTCAGGGCGGTCTTCAGCTTATCAAATGCTTGTTTGCAATTTTCACTGAACTCGAACTCAATATCTTTCTGCAGTAGTCTAGATAAGGGAAGTGCTACCTTACTGAAGTCCTTAATGAATCTCCTGTAAAAACCTGCAAGGCCAAGAAACGAATGGACTTCCCTCACAGAAGAGGGGTAAAGTAAACTAGAAATGACATCCACCTTTGCTGGATCTACAGAAATGCTAGTATTAGACACAACATGTCCTAGTATAATACCTTGTTTTACCATAAAGTGACATTTCTCAAAATTTAATACAAGGTTTGTACTGACACATCTATCTAATACTCTAGATAATCCATCTAAGCAAAGGCTAAAGGAATCGCCGTATACACTAAAATCATCCATAAAAACTTCCATACAGTCCTCAATAAGATCAGAGAAAAGACTCATCATACACCTTTGGAAAGTAGCTGGTGCATTGCACAAGCCAAAGGGCATTCTCTTGTAAGCATAAGTCCCAAAAGGACACGTAAAAGTGGTCTTTTCCTGATCCTCAAGAGCTATATAAATCTGGAAATAACCTGTGTAACCATCTAAAAAACAATAATGCAATTTACCTGATAGGCGATCCAGCATTTGATCAATGAATGGAAGAGGATAGTGATCCTTACGGGTTGCTTGGTTGAGGCGTCTGTAGTCAATGCAGAATCTCCAGGCATTCTGAACTCTGGGTGCCATGAGCTCTCCATGCTCATTCTTCACTGTAGTGACTCCAGACTTCTTTGGCACTACTTGTACTGGGCTCACCCATTCACTGTCTGAGATGGGGTAGATGATGTCTGCCTCTAGTAGTCTGGTCACTTCCTTTTTGACAACCTCGAGGATAGTGGGGTTCAGTCTTCTCTGGGGTTGACGGACAGGTCTTGCTCCCTCTTCTAAAAATATTCTATGCTCACAGACTTGAGGGTTGATGCCTACTATGTCTGCCAAACTCCAACCAATTGCCTTTTTGTGCCTCCTCAGCACACCAAGTAACTGCTCTTCTTGTTGAGAAGTGAACTCCCTTGCAATGATAACTGGAAACTTCTGCTTGTCTTCAAGGTAAGCATATTTGAGGTGTGAAGGAAGGGGTTTTAGCTCTAACTTCTGATCATGGTCAGGCTCTGGGTTGTCTGGAGCTGGTAACAATGGCAAAGCACTGTCATTGTCCTCTGAGAATGTCTCTACACTTGGACCTTGTCCTATGTACTTCTCTTTAAATTCCTCCTGGTGAACTTCAGCCACGGTCTCATCTATAATGTCACACTGGAGGATAGAGTGATCCTCCGGAGGATGCTTCATAACTCCATTCAGATTAAAGATTACTACTCTGCCATCTATTTCAAAAGAGTATGTTCCTGAAAAAGCATCTAATTTAAACTTTGAGGTCTTCAGGAATGGCCTTCCGAGTAGGATTGATGATGGCTTCTCTGAGTCATTTTGGGACATTTCCAGGATTTAAAAATCAGTGGGGAATGTGAGTCCCTTAATGCCCACTAATACATCTTCAGCAACTCCAACCACTGTAATAATGCTTTTATCTGCTAACACAAAATGAGCTGCCGACCTTTTTAAGGGAGGGAGCCTCAAAATATCATATATAGACAAAGGCATTATACTCACACATGCTCCTAAATCACACATGCAATCAGAAAATACTACACCACCAATAGTACAATTAACCATACAAGGACCTGGGTCACTACACTTTTCAAGTAAACCACCCATTAAAGCAGATATGGAACTTCCTAAAGGAATAGTTTCTAATTCATTAATTTTGTCTTTATGTATACATAAATCTTTTAGAAACTTTGCATACTTAGGTACCTGTTGAATAACATCAAATAGAAGAACAGTTACCTCAACCTTTTTGAATATCTCTACCATTTTTAGATCAGGTTTCAGCTGCTTCCTGGGATTCCTTGAAAGTTGTGGAAATGGAATAGGAGTGGTGTCTTCTGTAGTGTCTGCGCCTTTTAATGTTTCCTCCTGTGGTTGAGCTTCTTCTTTTTCAGCTATGTCCTGTATGTCTTCTTCCTCTTCAACATCTTCTATTTCCACTACCTCTTCAGCTGAGGCATGTTCTGGTGGGCTTGGCTCATCCTGAGTCCTCTCCTACAGTGTGGTTCCGGACCTTAGGGTGATGGCATTAATACCACCCTTGGGATTGGGTAATGGTTGAGAGGGAATTCCACTGGAGCTCAAAGGTTGGTTATTGGAATTATTCATTAATCCAATCTGGGAGACAAGAGCTTGCAAAGTAGCGTTCAGACCATTTAGAGTGGCATTAATGTTATTTTCTATGGTCTGCTGTCTCCGATCAATAGATTGTAGTAAGTCATCATTAGCAGAAGACGAAGGATAGGTAGTTTAAGAGGTTTGCTATTGGATATTCTGTGGTCCTTGGGATTGCCTCAGGTGAGGTGCTCTGTAAGGCTGGTACTGGTTCTGCTGCCTGTTGTTGTTGTTATTCTACCTCTGATTTCCCTAATTATCTCTGCCTCCTCTGTTGTTGTTGTCCCTCCAATTCTGGTTAGAATTATCCTGCCACCCATGGTTGTAATTGCCACTTTGATTGTACCCTTGGTTGGGGCGGTCATAGAAGTTATGAGTGGCTGCCACGATGTTGTCTTCCTGCTGGAGCTGCGGACATTCATTAGTATAATGGCTATAATCAGCACAAATTCCACAAACTCTTTGTGGGACTAACTGTTGGTTTTACTGTGTTGGAGAAGGTTGAGCTTGCTAAACTTGTTGATTCAATTACATCTGCTTCAGCAGGTTGGTCATTTCACAGATACTCTAAGTTAAAGCAGCAGTCTCTCTGCTAGAGGATACTTCTGCAATGGCTTTTGCACGTCCTTATTTCTGCCTGTGATTCCTAGTAGATTCAGCTAAGTCGCTGATCAATTGCCATGCCTCATCAGTGGTCTTGTACTTTTTCATAGACCCATTGCTAGCACTTTCCAATGTGGTCTTATCTTTGGGCCTCATGCCCTGTGTGACGTAGCCGAGTAACACTATCTTGTCAATCATATGTTGGGGGCAAGCTTCCAGAAAATTATTGAAGCGCTCCCAGTACTCATAGAGAGTTTCAAAATCATCTTGAACAATCATGGAAATATCTTTCCTCAGTTTATCAGTAACTTCAGCTGGAAAGAACTTTTCTGAAAATTCTCTTCTGAGTGTATCCCAGTTGGATACAGTTGCTGCGGCTTGAGTGTAGTACCACTCTCTTGCCTTTCCCTCAAGTGAAAATGGGAAGGCTTTCAGCAAAATTGAGGTTTCATCTGCACCATCATGCCTGATAGTAGAACAGGCTGCTTGAAAATCTCTTAGGTGCTTGATAGGCTCTTGAGCAGGTAAGCCATAAAACTTGGGCATCAAATTGAGCAGTACGGTCTTTATTTCAAAGTCTGTAGCCACCGCTGGATGATGCGCTTGAAATGGTTTCATTAAAAAATCAGGGGCTCCAGCCTCCTGTATAGTAACTCTCCTAGGTACTGCCATGTCACCTATACGTAAATCAAACGAATCAGTAGAACGGGGGCTGGTTTCTTCCTCAAATGACATTTCAGATCCGCCCTCAGAGAGGACTAACCGACGCCGAGCTTGCCTTATTCGTGAAATAGTTCTTTCAATCTCAGGATCGAATACTGGCAAGCTTGGATCAGGAAGTGAACGCGTCATCTAACGAAAGAAACAAGCAGCTCATAGTAGCAAAATAAAATAAAATACAAATAAATAAAATCCAATCAATAACTTTAGCACTATATTGCAACTCCCTGGCAACAGCGCCAAAAATTGATGTGGCAGAAATTGGCGAGTTAAGAATTGTTATAAGATATGCGTTGCAAGTATAGTCCTCAACCAACCAGAAATCCGCTTATCAATTTAAAAGGATGTCACAGAAATTAAAATTAAAATACTGGGAGTATGAATCCCAGGTCGTCTCCCAACGAGTTGCAGGAAAGTGTGCTATTTTATTAATCAGATGGTTTTCAAAAAAGATTTGAGTTGAACGACAGGAAATTAAATCAGAGAATTAATGTAATTTAAATAAAAGCCTTGACTGTTTACTGGGAGTAGATTAGTTGGAAGCCCTATTCTTGTTGCAGTACTTTCAAGATTAATCGATAATTGGGGTTGTTCTGTTTAGTTATCCCTTACTAGGAAAGGGAAAGTCAAACAAGTTGGAATGTTGTTTCTATTCACAAGTCCCAATCCGCTTACTTGGAAGGACTGGCGTTAGTGACTAGAGAGCAAACCAATAATAAACCCAATTACAATTTCTCCCTTGAGCACTCCAACTCAAGGGTTCCTTTCAATCAACTCCCCATCAAGTTAGGGAGCTACTCGCTCATTATGAATGTGGAATTCATAACATAGGAAAGGGAATTAAAGGAAGACATGATAAATAAAACCCAAAGGAATTAATTAAAAATAAAAATAACTCTTGTATTGATAAATTCTAAAATAATCCAACAGTAAGATTGAAATAAATTAAAGGACATGGAAGAGTAAAGCCAAGTAAAGAAAACGAACTAAAATGACGAAGTCCTGATGAGGTAACAACTCTTCTCAATATCCCAATGAAAAAAGCAATTAAAAATCCTAAGAACTATGAATGTGTGTAGAGAGAAAACTTATAGGAGAGGAAAACTAGATCTGAAAAACTAAAACTGTCTAGAATGAATGTTGTTGTTGGTCTCTGCATGTTCCCTGGCTCTTGTCTGCTTTTCTGGGCCAAAAACTGGGTCGAAATAGCGCTCAAAATCGACCCCAGCGATTCTGCAGATTATGCAGATTGCGCACGTCACGCGATCGCGTCATTCATGCGGACGCGTCATTCGGCGTTTTGCTTCTCCACGCGGGCGCAAACTTTAACTCAAACTTTTTGGAAGAGTTGAAAACACCCTGGATGGAGCAAAAGCTTGCGCCAACGTTTGCCTCAAGCTTTTTGCCAAACGTTGGCACCACACAACAACACCCTGGAAGAGAAAAGCTTGTGCCAACGTTTGCCTCAAGCATTTTGGCAAACGTTGGCGCCTCACAACCTAAAGGGGTATACTTCCAACAAGAATAACTTGAGCTACAGAGCTCCAAATGAGGTGATTCAAAAAGCAATGGAAAGTAGGAATTGAGAGCTTTCCAAGCATATATGGCACTGCATGGTGGACACTAAAATTGAGGAAGAAAACTGCCCCGCAATGTGCATAAACGAACATGGTGGCAACCTGCAGTGAGGCCAACTGACCTCTGCAACTTCGACGGAGTATAACAAGAGCTGTAGAGCTCCAAATGATGCGCTTCCAACGGCATTGGAAAGTAGACATTCAGGGCTTTCCAACAATATATAATAGTATGGAGTGGACTATACATTTGAGCCTCCAGAACTGACATTTTCGACCACGTTTGTGGCAAACTTTACCTCAAACGCTGCACACCAAAGCCAGCGACCTTGTCCTCTTCAAATGAGCATAACTTGAGTTGTAGATGTCCAATGGAGGTGATTCCAATTGGGTTAGAAAGCTGACATTCAGAGCTTTCCAACCATATATAATAGTCTATAGTGGGCATGAAATGTTCAACGTTGACAAGCAGATAAAGTAGTACCCCACAAGGCATACAAGAAGGCTCAACGTTTGGCTCAAAGTTTGACCTCAAACTTTGGCCCAAACGTTGGTAGCAGCAAAAGGAGGTAGCTGATATGAAAAGTTTGAGTAAAAGTTTGCCTCAAACTTTTACTCAAGCTTTTCTGGTTCATGGCCCGGTTCACAAATGGGTTTCTCTCCAACTCCAAGAGCAATCAACAGAGGCTTTTGTTAGCCCAATTCTATCAAGAGCGAGGGCTCAATTGACACCACTCAAAGGAACAAGAGATAGTTAGAATAGAAATTTCATTTTAATTGTAATTTGTTTTGCATTTCATTTTTATTTGGTAAAAATGCCTATAAATAGGCATCTGTTTCATTTTATTGGGAGGCTGGCTCCAATAGGGAGCAAGTAGAATAGAGAGCTCACTTTTACACCTTAGCTTGAATTGGAGAATTGAAGGAATTCTGTTTCAATTCTCATTCTGAAATCTCTTTGTTCTTCTTCTAGATAATTCAAATTTCATTTGCTGTTTTAAAATCTTCTTCTTCTCCGATTGTTTCTTTTAACTTCTCTGCAATTATTCTCTTGTTGGATCTAGGAAGGGAGTGAGATCTAGACTTGTTTTCTAGTCTCTTGGAGTCCCTGAGATCTTCAATTTTGTTTGCAATTGAGTTGAATTTAATTTCTGTTTGCTTCTTCAAGCAATTCTGTTTAAAATCTACTGCATTTGATTTCACATTCTGGTTCTCGGATTGATTGCTCTCTATTCTAATTGTTCCCAATTTACTTTCCTGCACTTTTGTTCCTCTGCACTTTACTTTTGAGTTGTTGTGATCTTGATTTATTTTTTCCTGCAATTTACAATTCCTACAATTGTTTTACTTCTTGGATTATTGCTTTCTCTAATTTCCCTGCACCCAGCCCCCCTCTACTTTTCATGCAATTTACATTTCTTGCTCTTTAAGTTACTTGCCAATTTACATTCTGCAACTTTAAATTCATTGTCATTTACTTTCTGTTGGCTACAATTTCACCCAATCTCACTTAAATGTTAGCTTGACTAAACTAATCACCCACTAAAGTTGCTTGATCCATCAATCTCTGTGGGATCGACCTCACTCATGTGAGTTATTATTACTTGATGCGACCCGGTGCACTTGCCGGTTAGTTTTGGGTGTTTTGGAAATTCATTTTTCCACAAAAATATCCATCAAGTTTTTGGCGCCGTTGCCGGGGATTGATTTAGATCAACAATGATTAAGTGGTTGAGAAGTCTAGATCAAGTATTTTCTTTATTTTCGTTCTCTGTTCTAAGTTGAAACCAAGGTGTTTGAGTTATTGCCTCACTAAGAAATTCATCTCTGAGATATGAATTTCAATTTTCCTTGGTATTGTGTTTTACAAAATTCAAATTGAGTTCAACTCATCTGGTGATCAAACAAATTTTCTGGGATATCACCCACCATCACAAATCTCTAATGGTGGCTGGGAATATCATCAAGAATTTACAAATTCTAAGCACTCAAATCCATGGAGACTTGCTCCAGAGCCACAAATTGATCAAGCTGAGCACATGAGATACTGTCCAGAACCACAAAATGACTTATATCATTATTCTCATGGTGTCTGGACATATCAAGAAGAATGTGAACAATCAGTTAAAAAGGGACACCTCCTAGAGACACAATATGATCCAGATTTTGATGATTCTAACAACTACTCATATTGTGGCTGGGAAAGTCAAAATCAACGAAATCTTAGTAATTCATACTGTGATGAGTTCAATAATTCTTCAAATTGTGATTCAGAGGATCTCCTTCAAAAGTCCAGAGGATTTTTTGAAAGACAAGAACAAGCCTGGAAAAGGGAAGAAATCATCCGTCAGAGGACGAATGAGTACCTGGAGAACATAAGGAAACACTTAGAACCATCAAACAGTAAAAATCAATCTGTGGGAGAGGAAGTGGAAAAACAAGAACAAAAGGTCCTTATGTCAAGTGAAAGTGCAATGAAGAAGGAGGAAAAACAAGAGGAAGAGGCTACTGAGTCAAGTGGATTTTTAATGAAGAATGAGGTGGTTGAAAATGAAACTGCACTTGAGGTGACAAAGGAACATGAACATTCACAACCCTCACAAACTTCCCTTGAATCTGTGATAAAAAATATGAAGAGGAGATGAAGAAATCTTGGGAAGAACAACAAACCCCCTCCATAAAGAACTATTAAGTCAAATGTTGAGTACAAAGAAAGGAGTGGAGGAACAAAAAAGTGAGGAAGTCATTCAAGAAAATTCACACTCAAGTGGGGCAGAGAAGTACATGAAGGAAGAGCTCATGGAACCACCAATTCAAAAGGCTCTGGATGAATACAAAACTCCAATAATCACACAGCAACCAAGTCTTAAATCCAAAGAAGTGAAGGCAACTAGCAAGAACACCAATTCGGTCCCTAATCCAGCAAGCAAGATCAATCAAGCCATTTGCAAAAGGAAGCTTGCTGAGGAAAGGCCAAGACAAGGGACACTAGCTGAATCCTTCCCTCCTTTGAGGTCATTCCTCTTAACAAACTGGAAGAAGAGGAAGAAAGTGAAGAACAACATGTCAAGCTAATGACACTAAAAGAGCACTTGTTGGGAGGTAACCCAACCGTAGGTAACATTTCTTCTCTGCTTTGTTTTCTTTTTCTTTGCTTTGTTTAAATTCAATAAATTGGCATATGGTTGCATTCTAAGTTTGGTGTTGCTATGCAAAAAAATTTGGTTCTAATCCTTACAAGATACTTGCATCAATTCCAAGTGAAAGTGTCACACTAAGTTTGGTGTGTCACTTATCTTTTATGCAATGTATTGTGCACACCTTCTTATCTATGCAATCAAAATGTCTCTGTCTCTTGTGTTTTGATATCTTTAATTTTGCTTGTTTAAAACACATGTGTTACTAACATTTCATTGTGTAAGACATTCATGATCCATCTTAGCCCCATAGCCATTGTTCTAATTGTTGCTTGAGGATGAGCAAGCATTCTGAGTTTGGCAAGGGAAGGAGGAAGAATAGAGGAAAAAGGACAACAATAATGAAGATGAACTACAAGGTTGTAGAGTTCCTTTTCTCCTCATTTGTTTCAAGCACTATAAACTGCATGATTGTCTTTACCTTCTCTGTATGCATGTGTGTATGAAAAGGCATAGTTTGATTTCTAAATTGCAACATGGTGCTGTGCCATTATGATTACCAACTTGAGTTTTGTGAATTCAAAAGCAGTAAAGCATCATGATCATAAACAAACAAGGAATTAAAGAAGAGTTTAGCATGAGCATACAAGTATTGGAAAGCTAGTATGATTAATTGTTGCTCAATTGCATTGGATTTTATTTAATTGAAGTTTTCAACTAGGACATTTTGTGAAATCTTTTGAAAATCATGAAAACCCTGAAGAAGCAATTAAAGCAAGAAAAGAAAAAGGGAAAGAATGAGAAAGCTGAAGGCTCTGAGTACCAATGGCAATTTATTTGCTAAGTACTTGTGGTGTTTATGTATCAAGCCAAAGGCTTGAAAACAAAACACTTAGAAGTCAAGGTTAGGCTCAAAGTGCAAAAAGCACTCCCTCAAAGCTCAAGGCTCTGAGCATCAATGATTAGAGAGTCAAGAAAAGAAAAGAAAAAAATGAGCTTAATGAAGTCCTCTAATCAAATGCTTGTGGTGCTTATGTATCAAGTGGTAATACTTGAAAACAAAGCATTTAGAAGTCGTAGCTTTGTTATCAACTCATGGGGCAAAGCACCCAAAAGGAGAAGCTAATAAGAAAAATCGAAAGCTTGTTTCAAGGAAGAAATATAAGAGAAAGATTTCATAAATTGAGCTAGATAGAAACATCAATCATTTACATCTCTTTTGTGATTGTAACATGCTTAGAAAACTAGCTTACCATGAAAATTGAGTTGCTACTCTTCTTACCTTGGATTGTCAATCTTTAAATGCATGATTCTTTTCTTGCTTGTGGGCAAGCAAGGTTTAAGTTTGGTGTTGTGATGACATGTCACCATGTCATGTTTTTCTATGCTTTTTCATACAAGAAATTTATGATTAGTGCTTAAATATTGCATTCTTTGGTGCTTAAATGGTATATTTCTTTGATCTTTTGATTTGATAAACTTTGTAGGAAATAAGAAGAAAAAAAAGCAAAAAGAGCACAAAATAAGCTAAAAAGAAGAAAAGAGGAATTTTGGGCACACTTTGAAGTTGGAGCACACTTTGGAGGCTTAGGCCACGCTTCTAAAAGCGTGGCCCATGATCAAATCAAGGAAGAGAAGCGTGGCCCAAAGGAAGAAAAGCGTGGCTCAAAACAAAGAGCAAGAGAGGACAAAAAGCTTGAGCCAAAGTTTGTCTCAAACTTTAGCTCAAACTTTTTGGAAGAGTTGAAAACACCCTGGATGGAGCAAAAGCTTGCGCCAAAGTTTGCCTCAAGCTTTTTGGCAAACGTTGGCGCCACACAACAACACCCTGGAGGAGAAAAGCTTGTGCCAACGTTTGCCTCAAGCTTTTTGGCAAACGTTGGCGCCTCACAGCCTAAAGGGGTATACTTCCAACAAGAATAACTTGAGCTACAGAGCTCCAAATGAGGTGATTCAAATAGCAATGGAAAGTAGGAATCGAGAGCTTTCCAAGCATATATGGCACTGCATGGTGGATACTAAAATTGAGGGAGAAAACTGCCCCGCAATGTGCATAAACGAACATGGTGGCAACCTGCAGTGAGGCCAACTGACCTCTGCACCTTCGACGGAGTATAACTCGAGCTGTAGAGCTCCAAATGATGCGCTTCCAACGGCATTAGAAAGTAGACATTCAGGGATTTCCAACAATATATAATAGTATGGGCTGGACAATACATTTGAGCCTCCAGAACTGGCGTTTTCGACCATGTTTGAGGCAACTTTACCTCAAACGCTGCACACCAAAGCCAGCGACCTTGTCCTCTTCAAATAAGCATAACTTGAGTTGTAGATGTCCAATGGAGGTGATTCCAATTGGGTTAGAAAGCTGACATTCAGAGCTTTCCAACCATATATAATAGTATATAGTGGGCATGAAATTTGCAACGTTGACAAGCAGACAAAGTAGTACCCCACAAGGCATACAAGAAGGCTCAACGTTTGGCTCAAAGTTTGACCTCAAACTTTGGCCCAAACGTTGGTAGCAGCAAAAGGAGGTAGCTGATATGAAAAGTTTGAGTAAAAGTTTGCCTCAAACTTTTACTCAAGCTTTTCTGGTTCATGGCCCGGTTCACAAATGGGTTTCTCTCCAACTCCAAGAGCAATCAACAGAGGCTTTTGTCAGCCCAATTCTATCAAGAGCAAGGGCCCAATTGACACCACTCAAAGGCACAAGAGATAGTTAGAATAGAAATTTCATTTTAATTGTAATTTGTTTTGAATTTCATTTTCATTTGGTAAAAATGCCTATAAATAGGCATCTGTTTCATTTTATTGGGAGGCTGGCTCCAATAGGGAGCAAGTAGAATAGAGAGCTCACTTTTACACCTTAGCTTGAATTGGAGAATTGAAGGAATTCTGTTTCAATTCTCATTCTGAAATCTCTTTGTTCTTCTTCTAGATAATTCAAATTTCATTTGCTGTTTTAAAATCTTTTTCTTCTGCGATTGTTTCTTTTAACTTCTCTGCAATTATTCTCTTGTTGGATCTAGGAAGGGAGTGAGATCTAGACTTGTTTTCTAGTCTCTTGGAGTCCCTGAGATCTTCAATTTTGTTTGCAATTGAGTTGAATTTAATTTCTGTTTGCTTCTTCAAGCAATTCTGTTTAAAATCTACTACATTTGATTTCACATTCTGGTTCTCGGATTGATTGCTCTCTGTTCTAATTGTTCCCAATTTACTTTCCTGCACTTTTGTTCCTCTGCACTTTACTTTTGAGTTGTTGTGATCTTGATTTATTTTTTTCCTGCAATTTACAATTCCTGCAATTGTTTTACTTCATGGATTATTGCTTTCTCTAATTTCCCTACACCCAGCCCCCTCTACTTTTCATGCAATTTACATTTCTTGCTTTTTAAGTTACTTGCCAATTTACATTCTGCAACTTTAAATTCATTGTCATTTACTTTCTGTTGGCTACAATTTCACCCAATCTCACTTAAATGTTAGCTTGACTAAACTAATCACCCACTAAAGTTACTTGATCCATCAATCCCTGTGGGATCGACCTCACTCATGTGAGTTATTATTACTTGATGCGACCCGGTGCACTTGCCGGTTAGTTTTGGGTGTTTCGGAAATTCATTTTTCCACCAAAATATCCATCAAGTTTTTTAGGCAAACTTTTACTCAAACTTTTTTCCCCTGGGGTGTTTTCACTTCTTCCAAAAGTTTGAGCTAAAGTTTGAGGCAAACTTTTGCTCAAACTTTTTGTTCTCTCTTGCTCCTAGCCATTCCTTCTTGCTTCAACCTTTCTCCAAGCTTTCTTCACCTATCATCAATCAATCAAACACATCAAAGCTATGCTCAAAATCATGAAATATTCATTCTTTCATGATATATGATAATTATAGCATAAAACCTC
This sequence comes from Arachis hypogaea, assembly GCF_003086295.3. Taxonomy (NCBI): domain Eukaryota; kingdom Viridiplantae; phylum Streptophyta; class Magnoliopsida; order Fabales; family Fabaceae; genus Arachis; species Arachis hypogaea. The sequence continues at coordinate 52,708,529 of NC_092052.1, forward strand.
ATGAAATTGCATTAATTCATCTATGGTTGATTGAATCAAAGGAAACATGGAAATCTACCCAATTGGCTTGCTTATGGCTTAAGAAAGTGTATAAAATCAATTGAAAATAAAAGAAAAAGGCTAGTGAAACTAGGCTAAGATGACTTGTCATCACAACACCAAACTTAAAGCTTGCTTGTCCCCAAGCAAGAAAGGAATTATGCTCAAAGGTTCTTTCAATCAGAATGGAATTGAAAAATTACATGTACTATCCTGTGAGTGAAGTGATCAAGTGACAGTGGGGTGAACTCTAAATTATATGCTTATGCAAGGGCTTCAGTGCTTACTAGTCCCTACATCTTGGGAGTCTTAGGTCTTAGAACTTTCATCCAAATAGTATCATGAAGATCTCTTTATATGTAGTCACCTTGAAGCAGCTTATAGTTTCTGTCATTTGGCCTTGACTCTAAGTGTCATGTCTCAAAGCGACTCTTTAAATAAGCTTTCAATCAATACTCCTAAACCAGTTGGTTTTAAGGTATTAGGTGTTAAAGCACCCCTAAGGATTTACTTACGCAAGCCTCTCTCTTTGACACAATTCGACCACAAGCATTTACTAGGATAACAACTCTTTGAGTTCTTGTTTCTTTCTTCTTTTCTACCTAGTAATTGATGCTCAGAGCCTTGGGCCATGTTCTTTTTGTTTTTGTATTTTCTTTATTTTCTTTTGTTTTGTTTGCTGCTTCTTGGATCAATAAATGTTTGAGAATCTCCACAACACTTCTTTGAACTCTATGTCCCGCCTATGAGCTCCCATGCAAGTTTTCATAAGCATGCAACCTCAATGCATAATCACACAACCAGAACCACCACTTCTCCTAATCTTTTGCTTGCCTCAAAATTGTTTAATTCCTCAATCCTTCTTTTCTAAGAACTTTCATGTGATGCTTTTCTGAAATATTGAGTGCAAACAAGTTTTGGAGAGTATAGTGTTGTAAATGATCAAGCATCTTGATTATTGAATTGCAGAAAAACTATACTAGACAGAAGGACAGATAGGGGTATAATATAACTTTCAATCACAGCAATATCTGATAATGAATAATATAACCTTTTGGAGTTTACTTGCTGTCCTCTTCCTCATCATCATTGTTGGTCTTCACATTCCTCTTTCATCTCTTTGATTGATGATGCTAAATCTTCCCAAAAGTTTGTATGATGCTCTGCAGTGATATTGAAAGTTGCTTGTTTCCCAAGCACTTAGAAACAATGGTTAGCATGCATGATTTATTTGTGGGCCTTTGAACTTACTTTGGTGTGGAAACACCAAACTTAGTCCCTTGCCAATGGTTCTCATGCATCAGATTAACCATGTATGAAACTATTTTTCTTTTTTTTAAAGCAATAAAACTGAAAGCTTAGGAAACAACAGAACAGTTAACCAGTTTATCTAAATGCTTGAAGCTAGCATGATGCAGAAGGTGAGAATATGTTTTAAGATGAGATTTTGGTGGAACACCAAACTTAGAACCCTTCATTCTCCCTTAGATTATTTTGGTGTGCAACACCAAACTTAGCCTCTTGCAATATAGATAAAACTAATTAACCTTTTTATTAAAATAGCTATGAAACGAAAACTACCTCAGGTTGGGTTGCCTCCCAACAAGCGTTTCTTTATTGTCATTAGCTTGACATCCTCCATTCTTTGATCATGGAGGTTGAAAATCCTGTTGCCTTTGATTTTCTCCTCTCACTATGGACTTCCTTCCGGTCTCCTCCATTTTTTTTGTGTCCTTCTTCAGAAATTCCAGAGGTGGAGAACTCTCTCCTGGTTCATGTCATACAACCAAAACAGCAAAGATATACAGAGCACTCTGTAGCTTGAGTGCAGTGAGAGTTAGTAGAGACAAAGTCTCGAACAGTTAGTGTGCTAGTCCAAAAATAAAAGAAAATACTTAATCTAGATCACCACCTCACTTAATCATTGTCAATCTATTTCAATCCCCGGCAACGGCGCCAAAAACTTGATGGTGTATTTTCGGAAAACAAATTCCAAACACACAAAACTAACCGGCAAGTGCACCGGGTCATATCAAGTAATAATAACTCACGTGAGTGAGGTCGATCCCACAGGGATTGAAGGATTGAGCAATTTTAGTTTGGTGGTTGATTTAGTCAAGCGAATCAAGATTTGGTTGAGTGATTTGTGATTAACAGAATTTAAATTGCATGGAAAGTAAAGGGAATGGGTAATTTGCATGAAATTAAAGAGAACAGAAAATAAAGTGCTGAATCTTAAAGAATAAGAAATTAAATGGCAGAAACTTAGAATGCAAGAAATGTAAATTGCAGAATCTTAAAGTGCAAGAAATGTAAATGGCTTGAATTGTAAAGGGAATTGGGAATGGGATTTGCAGAAATCAAACAAGGAAAAGTAAATTGCATTGATCAGACAAGTAGAAGGTAACTTGAATTGAACCGGATCTAAAACGGAAATGTAAATGAACTTGGAAAGCTTTAAACAGAGAATTTAAAATGCAAACTTCAGATCTCAGGACCCAAGAGACTAGATAACCGAGTCTAGATCTCAATGCCTTCCTAGATCCAGTAAGAGCAATTGCAAAGGAAATGAAGAGATGTAAATTGCAGAGAAAGTAGAAGAAGAAGCGATTAATAGAAATGGAAACTCAATGCTGAAAATTAAATAAGATCCCAAGGTGAGATTGAAACAGAATTTCTTCAATTCTCCACCCAAGATCTAAAACAATAAAAGTAAAAAGTGCTCAAACAAGAACAAGGAAGAAGAGAGATCAATTCTCCTCCCTAATTCTCTTGAATTCTAAAAACAACAATGCAAAAATGTAAAGGTGCTCTCTACTGTAAGTGTTCTAAAAATTTCCCCCGAAAAGCTTAAATCCTAATCTATTTATACACTTTCTTCAAATGGTCTTCAAGCCTTGAATTGGGCCTTTGCTCTTGATGGAATTGGGTTGATAGAGGCCTTGGTTGATTTCTCTTGGAGTTGGAGAGAGAACCAATGTGAACCGGGTTGTGAATCTTAAAACCTTGAGTAAAAGTTTGAGTAAAAGTTTAAGGCAAACTTTTACTCAAACTTTTTACACCAGCTGCCCCATTCTTGCTGCTACCAACGTTTGACCCCAACAAAAACTTGATGGTGTATTTTCGGAAAACGAATTCCAAACACAAAAAACTAACCGGCAAGTGCATCGGGTCGTATCAAGTAATAATAACTCACGTGAGTGAGGTCGATCCCACAGGGATTGAAGGATTGAGCAATTTTAGTTTGATGGTTGATTTAGTCAAGCGAATCAAGATTTGGTTGAGTGATTTGTGATTAACAGAATTTAAATTGCATGGAAAGTAAAGGGAATGGGTAATTTGCATGAAATTAAAGAGAACAGAAAATAAAGTGCTGAATCTTAAAGAACAAGAAATTAAATGGCAGAAACTTAGAACGCAAGAAATGTAAATTGCAGAATCTTAAAGTGCAAGAAATGTAAATGGCTTGAATTGTAAAGGGAATTGGGAATGGGATTTGCAGAAATCAAACAAGGAAAAGTAAATTGCATTGATCAGACAAGTAGAAGGTAACTTGAATTGAACCGGATCTAAAACGGAAATGTAAATGAACTTGGAAAGCTTTAAACAGAGAATTTAAAATGTAAACTTCAGATCTCAGGACCCAAGAGACTAGATAACCGAGTCTAGATCTCAATGCCTTCCTAGATCCAGTAAGAGCAATTGCAAAGGAAATGAAGACATGTAAATTACAGAGAAAGTAGAAGAAGAAGCGATTAACAGAAATGGAAACTCAATGCTGAAAATTAAACAAGATCCCAAGGTGAGATTGAAACAGAATTTCTTCAATTCTCCACCCAAGATCCAAAACAAGAAAAGTAAAAAGTGCTCAAACAAGAACAAGGAAGAAGAGAGATCAATTCTCCTCCCTAATTCTCTTGAATTCTAAAAACAACAATGCAAAAATGAAAAGGTGCTCTCTACTGTAAGTGTTCTAAAAATTTCCCCCGAAAAGCTTAAATCCTAATCTATTTATACACTTTCTTCAAATGTTCTTCAAACCTTGAATTGGGCCTTTGCTCTTGATGGAATTGGGTTGATAGAGGCCTTGGTTGATTGCTCTTGGAGTTGGAGAGAGAACCAATGTGAACCGGGTTGTGAATCTTAAAAGCTTGAGTAAAAGTTTGAGTAAAAGTTTGAGGCAAACCTTTACTCAAACTTTTTACACCAGCTGCCCCATTCTTGCTGCTACCAATGTTTGAGCCAAAGTTTGGGGTCAAACTTTTGCTCAAACGTTGGCCCCCTTGTGCATATATGTGGCGCCAACGTTTGCCAAAAAGTTTGAGGCAAACGTTGGCGCAAACTTTTTCTCTCCAGGGTGTGTTGCTGATGGCGCCAACGTTTGCCAAAAAGTTTGAGGCAAACGTTGGCGCAACCTTTTGTCCTCCAGGGTGTTGATTTTGTGATGCCAACGTTTGCCAAAAAGTTTGAGGCAAACGTTGGCTCAAGCTTTTCTCCTAAAAGTTTGAGCTAAAGTTTGAGGCAAACTTTTGCTCAAGCTTTTTCTCCCTGGGGTGTTTTCACTTCTTCCAAAAGTTTGAGCTAAAGTTTGAGGCAAACTTTTGCTCAAACTTTTTGTTCTCTCTTGCTCCTAGCCATTCCTTCTTGCTTCAACCTTTCTCCAAGCTTTCTTCACGTATCATCAATCAATCAAACACATCAAAGCTATGCTCAAAATCATGAGATATTCATTCTTTCATGATATATGATAATTATAGCATAAAACCTCATGAAATTGCATTAATTCATCTATGGTTGATTGAATCAAAGGAAACATGGAAATCTACCCAATTGGCTTGCTTATGGCTTAAGAAAGTGCATAAAATCAATTGAAAATAAAAGAAAAAGGCTAGTGAAACTAGGCTAAGATGACTTGTCATCACAACACCAAACTTAAAGCTTGCTTGTCCCCAAGCAAGAAATGAATTATGCTCAAAGGTTCTTTCAATTAAGACGGATTGAAGAATAATTTGTAAGGTCCTGTGAGTGAAGTGATTAAGTGACAGTGGGGTGAACTCTAAATCATATGCTCATGCAAGGGCTTTAGTGCTTACTAGTCCCTACATCTTGGGAGTCTTAGGTCTTAGGATTTTCATCCAAATGGTATCATGGAGATCTCTTTATATGTAATCACCTTGAAGCAGCTTATAGTTTCTTTGCTTTGGCCTTGACTATAAGTGTCATGTCTCAAAGCGGCTCTTTAGATAAGCTTTCAATCAATACTCCTAAACCAGTTGGTTTTAAGGTATTAGGTGTTAAAGCACCCCTAAAGATTTACTTGCTCAAGCCTCTTTCTTTGACACAATTCAACCACAAGCATTTACTAGGATAACAACTCTTTGAGTTTTTTTTGTTTCTTTTTTCTTTTCTACCTAGTAATTGATGCTCAGATCCTTGGGCCATGTTCTTTTTTGTTTTTTATTTTCTTTATTTTCTTTTATTTTGTTTGCTGCTTCTTGGATCAATAAATTTTTGAGAATCTCCACAATACTTCTTTGAACTTCATGTCCTGCCTATGAGCTCCCATGCAAGTTTTCATAAGCATGCAACTTTAATGCATAATCACATAACCAGAACCACCACTTCTCCTAATCTTTTGCTTTCCTCAAAATTGTTTAATTCCTCAATCCTTCTTTTCTAAGAACTTTCATGTGATGCTTTTTTGAAATATTGAGTGCAAATAAGTTTTGGAGAGTATAGTGTTGTAAATGATCAAGCATCTTGATTATTGAATTGCAGAAAAACTATACTAGACAGAAGGACAGATAGGGGTATAATATAACTTTCAATCACAGCAATATCTGATAATGAATAATACAACCTTTTGGAGTTTACTTGCTGTCCTTTTCCTCATCATCATTGTTGGTCTTCACATTCCTCTTTCATCTCTTTGATTGATGATGCTAAATCTTCCCAAAAGTTTGTATGATGCTCTGCAGTGATATTGAAAGTTGCTTGTTTCCCAAGCACTTAGGAACAATGGTTAGCATGCATGATTTATTTGTGGGCCTTTGAACTTACTTTGGTGTGGAAACACCAAACTTAGTCCCTTGCCAATGGTTCTCATGCATCAGATTAACCATGTACGAAACTATTTTTCTTTTTTTTAAAGCAATAAAACTGAAAGCATAGGAAACAACAGAACAGTTAACCAGTTTATCTAAATGCTTGAAGCTAGCATGATGCAGAAGGTGAGAATATGTTTTAAGATGAGATTTTGGTGGAACACCAAACTTAGAACCCTTCATTCTCCCTTAGATTATTTTGGTGTGCAACACCAAACTTAGTCTCTTGCAATATAGATAAAACTAATTAACCTTTTTATTAAAATAGCTATGAAACGAAAACTACCTCAGGTTGGGTTGCCTCCCAACAAGCGCTTCTTTATTGTCATTAGCTTGACATCCTCCATTCTTTGATCATGGAGGTTGAAAATCCTGTTGCCTTTGATTTTCTCCTCTCACTATGGACTTCCTTCCAGTCTCCTCCATTTTTTTTTGTGTCCTTCTTCAGAAATTCCAGAGGTGGAGAACTCTCTCCTGGTTCATGTCATACAACCAAAACAGCAAAGATATACAAAGCACTTTGTAGCTTGAGTGCAGTGAGAGTTAGTAGAGACAAAGTCTCGAACAGTTAGTGTGCTAGTCCAAAAATAAAAGAAAATGCTTAATCTAGATCACCACCTCACTTAATCATTGTCAATCTATTTCAATCCCCGGCAACGGCGCCAAAAACTTGATGTTGTATTTGCGGAAATTTAATTCTAAACACACAAATCTAACCGGCAAGTGCACCGGGTCGCATCAAATAATAATAACTCACGGGAGTGAGGTCAATCCCATAGGGATTGAAGGATTGAGCAATTTTAGCTTAGTGGTTGATTTAGTCAAGCGAATCATGATTTGGTTGAGAGATTTGTAATTAACAGAATTTAAATTGCACAGAAGGTAAAGGGAATTGGTAATTTGCATGAAATTAAAGAGAACAAGAATTAGAGTGCTGAATCTTAAAGAACAAGAAATTAAATGGCAGAAACTTAGAACGCAAGAAATGTAAACTGCAGAATCTTAAAGTGCAAGAAATGTAAATGGCTTGAATTGTAAAGGGGATTGGGAATTGGATTTGCAGAAATTAAACAAAGAAAAGTAAAATTCAACTAACAGAAGAGTAGAAGATAACTTGAATTGAATCGGATCTAAAACGGAATTGTAAATGGGCTTGAAAAGCATTAAACAGAGAATCGAAAATGGGAAATCCAGATCTCAGGACTCAAGAGACTAGATAACCAAGTCTAGATCTCAATGCCTTCCTAGATCCAGCAAGAACAATTGCAAAGGAAATGAAGAAATGTAAATTGCAGAGAAAGTAGAAGAAGAAGCAATTAACAGAAACTGAAATTCAGTGATGCGAAAAATTAAACAAGCTCCCAAGGTGAGATTGAAACAGAAGTTCTTCAATTCTCCACCCAAGATCCGAAGCAAGAAAAGTAAAGAGTATTCAAGCAAGAACAAGGAAGAAGAGAGATCAATTCTCCTCCCCAAATTCTCTTGAATTAAAACAACAATGCCAAAATGTAAAGGTGAGCTCTCTACAAAACTACCCAATCAAAACCGAAAAGAAAAGCTCTCCGAAAAACTTAAATCCTAATCTATTTATACACTTTCTTCAAATGGTCTTCAAGCCTTGAATTGGGCCTTTGCTCTTGATGGAATTGGGTTGATAGAGGCCTTGGTTGATTGCTCTTGGAGTTGGAGATAGAACCAATGTGAACCGGGTTGTGAATCTTAAAAGCTTGAGTAAAAGTTTGAGTAAAAGTTTGAGGCAAACTTTTACTCAAACTTTTTACACCAGCTGTCCCATTCTTGCTGCTACCAACATTTGACCCAAAGTTTGGGGTCAAACTTTTGCTCAAACGTTGGCCCCCTTGTGCATATATGTGGCGCCAACGTTTGCCAAAAAGTTTGAGGCAAACGTTGGCGCAAACTTTTTCTCTCCAGGGTGTGTTGCTGATGGCGCCAACGTTTGCCAAAAAGTTTGAGGCAAACGTTGGCGCAAGCTTTTGTCCTCCAGGGTGTTGATTTTGTGATGCCAACGTTTGCCAAAAAGTTTGAGGAAAACGTTGGCTCAAGCTTTTCTCCTAAAAGTTTGAGCTAAAGTTTGAGGCAAACTTTTGCTCAAGCTTTTTTTCCCTGGGGTGTTTTCACTTCTTCCAAAAGTTTGAGCTAAAGTTTGAGGCAAACTTTTGCTCAAACTTTTTGTTCTCTCTTGCTCCTAGCCATTCCTTCTTGCTTCAACCTTTCTCTAAGCTTTCTTCACCTATCATCAATCAATCAAACACATCAAAGCTATGCTCAAAATCATGAGATATTCATTCTTTCATGATATATGATAATTATAGCATAAAACCTCATGAAATTGCATTAATTCATCTATGGTTGATTGAATCAAAGGAAACATGGAAATCTACCCAATTGGCTTGCTTATGGCTTAAGAAAGTGCATAAAATCAATTGAAAATAAAAGAAAAAGGCTAGTGAAACTAGGCTAAGATGACTTGTCATCAGTCGTCCACGCCTCCGCGTCGCTTGTGCTATTCCATCCGCGCGGTCGCATGAGCCATGCGGCCGCGTCAATGCGATTTTCTCTATTTCGCGCGATCGCGTGATCCAAGCGGCCGCATCACTTCTCGCTGGTCATCTCCTCAATTTCTTGTGTTCCTTCCATTTTTGCAAGCTTCCTTTGCAATCTCCAACTCATTCATGCCCTATAAAGCCTGAAACACTTAACACACAGATCACAACATCGAATGGAATAAAGGAGAATTAAAATATATAATAAAAAGTCTCTAGGAAGCAAGTTTTCAATCATGTAATAAATTTAGGAAGGAAATATAAATGCATGCTAATCATATGAATAAGTGGGTAAAGATCATGATAAAACCACATAATTAAACACAATATAAACCATAAAATAGTGGTTTATCATCAGCCCAAAACATAAAAGTTATAAAAAGTAATCCCTAAAAGAGACCTGAGTCAGGTCCAAGAAAGAGGATTACGAAAATAACTTAGAAGGGCCCGACATGACGAAGTCGGCCCAAAACATAAAAGTTATAAAAAGTAATCCCTGAAAGAGACTTGAGTAAGGTCCAAGAAAAAGGATTACGAAAATAACTTAGAAGGGCCCAACATGATGAAGTCGGACCAAAACATAAAAGTTATAAAAAGTAATCCCTGAAAGAGACCTAAGTAAGGTCCAAGAAAGAGAATTACAAAAATAACTTAGAAGGGCCCGACATGACGAAGTCGGCCCACATAAAGAAGGACCCGACATGACAAAGTCGGCCCACAAAAAAATGCTAAAAGTAATACCTGGCAGAGACCTCATAAAAGGTCTAAACAAAACAGGATTACTAGAAATAACTTCAGAAGCCTCAAAGGAATCAAAGCCACAAGTACAAAAGCAATCTAAAGAGGTTGAGCAATAAGGCTCCAACACTACCAAAACCTAAAAAAGGTACCAAAATAGATAAAGACTGACATGATATTAAAAGCATGAAGTTATAATAAAAACAATTTTAAAGAGGCTACCCAAATCAGCCCCAAGAACTTGAAAGCTATTTTTTGTTTTCCAAAATAAAGTTGCCAAACAAGCAACTGAAAAAAGTGTCAACAGTCAGCAACACTACAAAAAGAAAGTTTTAAAATCCCACAGGTCGGGCTATCTACACAAAACATTTTACATAATCAGGGAAGATCTGAAGGCTTCACGGCAGCACAAGGTGAAGGAGAGCGAGTCTGAAGGGGCACTGCATCCACCGTCCCGTCATCCTGATTTAATATCTGACAGTCAGGCTCTGGTTTGGGATTACTAACCCCAGTGGGAGGACTGGTGCACGAATTGTAAATAACACTTTTCACAACTCGTACCACTAACCAGCAAGTGCACTAGGTCGTCCAAGTAATACCTTACGTGAGTAAGGGTCGATCCCGTGGAGATTATTGGCTTGAAGCAAGCTATGGTTATTTTGTAATTCTTAGTTAGGAAATTAGTAATAAAAATGATTGGGTTTATGAAGAGTAAATAGCATAAATTAAATAATACTTGTTATGTAGTAATGGAGAACAGATTGAGGATTTGGAGATGCTTTGTCTTTTGAATATTTGCTTTCCTACTATCTTCTTCTTCACGCACGCAAGGCTCCTTCCATGGCAAGATGTATGTTGGTGGATCACCGTTGTCAATGGCTACCATCCATCCTCTCAGTGAAAATGGTCCAAATGCGCTGTCACCGCACGTCTAATCATTTGTCGGTTTTCACTCATGTTGGAATAGAATCCATTGATTCTTTTGCGTCTGTCACTACGCCCAACACTCGTGAGTTTTAAGCTCGTCACAGTCATCCCTTCCCAGATCCTACTCGGAATACCACAGACAAGGTTTAGTCTTTTCGGATCTCAGGAATGGCCGCCAATAATTCTAGCCTATACCACGAAGACTCTGATCGTGAACCAGGAGGCTAAGAGATACACAATCAAGCTAATGCAGATAGAACGGAGGTAGTTGTCAGGAACGCGTTCATAGGTGAGAATGATGATGAGTGTCACGGATCATCACATTCATTGAAACAAGCGTGATTGAATAAAAAGCAGCAGTAATTGCATTAATTCATTGAAACACAGCAGAGCTCCTCACCCCCAACCATGGGATTTAGAGACTCATGCCGTCAGAAATACAATATGGAACGTGTAAAAAATGTCATGAGATGCAAAATAAATCTCTAAAAGTTGTTTAAATACTAAACTAGTAACCTAGGTTTACAGAAAATGACTAAACTATGATAGATAGTGCAGAAATCCACTTCCGGGGCCCACTTGGTGTGTGCTAGGACTGAGACTTGAGCTTTACACGTGCCTAGGCTGTTTTTGGAGTTAAACGCCAGGTTGTAACCTGTTTTGGGCGTTTAACTCCAACTTGTAACCTGTTTCTGGCGTTTAACGCCAGAATGGAACATGAAACTGGCGTTAAACGCCAGTTTACGTCATTTATCTTTGAGCAAAGTATGGACTATTATATATTGGCGGAAAGCCCTGGATATCTACTTTCCAATGCAATTGAAAGCGCGCCATTTGGACTCCTGTAGCTCTAGAAAAGCCATTTAGAGTGCAGGGAGGTCAGAATCCAACAGCATCTGCAGTCCTTTTTCAGCCTCTGAATCAGATTTTTGCTCAGGTCCCTCAATTTCGTCCAGAAAATACTTGAAATCACAGAAAAACACATAAACTCATAGTAAAGTTCAGAAATGTGAATTTTGCATAAAAACTAATAAAAACATAGTAAAAACTAACTAAATCATACTAAAAACTACCTAAAAATAATGCCAAAAAGCGTATAAATTATCTGCTCATCACAAAACCAAACTTAAATTATTGCTTGTCCCCAAGCAACTGAAAATCAAATAGGATAAAAAGAAGAGAATATACTATAAATTCCAAAATATCAATGAAACTTAGTTCTAATTAAATGAGCGGGACTAGTAGCTTTTTACCTCTGAACAGTTTTGGCATCTCACTTTATCCTTTGAAGCTCAGAATGACTGGCATCTATAGGAACTCAAAATTTAGATAGTGTTATTGACTCTCCTAGTTCAGTTTGTTGATTCTTGAACACAGCTACTTTATGAGTCTTGGCCGTGGCCCTAAGCACTTTGTTTTCCAGTATTACCACCGGATACATAAATGCCACAGACATATAACTGGGTGAACCTTTTCAGATTGTGACTCAGCTTTGCTAAAGTCCCCAATTAGAGGTGTCCAGAGTTCTTAAGCACACTCTTTTTGCTTTGGACCTCGACTTTAACCGCTTAGTCTCAAGCTTTTCACTTGACACCTTCACGCCACAAGCACATGGTTAGGGACAGCTTGGTTTAGCCGCTTAGGCCAGGATTTTATTCCTTTGGGCCCTCCTATCCATTAATGCTCAAAGCCTTGGATCCCTTTTTTTTATTATTATTACCCTTGCCTTTTGGTTTTAAGGGCTATTGGCTTTTTCTGCTTGCTTTTTTTTTCGCAAGCTTTGTTCTTCACTGCTTTTTCTTGCTTCAAGAATCAATTTTATGATGTTTCAGATTATCAATAACATTTCTCCTTTTTCGTTATTCTTTGAAGAGCCAATAATTTTAACATTCATAAACAACAAATTCAAAAGTCATATGCACTATTCAAGCATTCATTCAGAAAGTAGAAAGTATTGTCACCACATCAAAGTAATTAAGCTAATCTCAAGGATGAATTTGAAATTCATGTACTTCTTGTTCTTTTGTAATTAAAGTATTTTTCATTTAAGAAAGGTGATGGATTCATAAGACATTCATAGCTTTAAGACATAGAGACTTGAACATTAATGATCATGGAATAAAGACACAAACATGAATATACATAGAGCATAGTAAACGAAAAATAGAAAAATAAAGAACAAGGAAATTAAAGAATGGGTCCACCTTAGTGATGGCGGCTAGTTCTTCCTCTTGAAGATCTTATGGAGTGCTTTAGATCTTCAATGTCTCTTCCTTGCCTTTGTTGCTCCTTCCTCATGGTTCTTTGATCTGCAGTCAAATGCTCTACCATTGAACTATGGACCCTTGAGATGAACCTTTCCATCTCTCATGACTCAGAGGTGGAAGCGGCTGCCTTCCTTTTCCTCTTTCTAAAGGTTTCTCCGGCCTTAGGTGCCATAAATGGTTATGGAAAAACAAAAAGAAACGCTTTTTTCCACACCAAACTTAAAAGGTTTGCTCGTCCTCGAGCAAAAAAAGAAATAAGAGAATAGAAGGAGAAGTGGAGGAGATGGAGGTGTGTGAATGGGTGGGTCTGGGAAGGGAATGGTTTGAATTTGAATGGTGAGGTAGTGGGGATCCTGTGGGGTCCACAGATCCTGAGGGGTCAAGGACTTATCATCCCTGCTCCATTGAGGCGTGCAAAAACGCCCTTAGTGTGCAATCCTGGCGTTTAATGCCTGACTGCTGCTTGTTTCTGGCATTAAACGCCAGTTTTTCTCCCTTTCTTCACGTTAAACGCCAACTTGATGCTCTGTTTTGGCGTTAAACGCCAGTCTGGTGCTTGTTTCTGGCGTTTAACGCTAGCTTGATGCTTCTTTCTGGCATTAAACGCCAGTCTGATGCTTCTTACTGGCGTTTAAATGCTAGTAAGCTCTTCCTCTAGGGTGAGCTATTTTTAATGCTATTTTTCATTCTGTTTTTGATTTTTTAGGTGTTTTTGTGACTTCATATGATCATCAACCTAAAGAAAACATAAAATAGCAATGGAAAATAAATAGATATAATTAAATAACATTGGGTTGCCTCCCAACAAGCGCTTCTTTAATGTCAATAGCTTGACAGTGAGCTCTCATGGAGCCTCACAGATAATCAGAGCAGGGTTGGGGCCTCTAAACACCAAACTTAGAGTTTGGTTGTGGCCTCTCAACACCAAATTTAGAGTTTGGTTGTGGCCTCCCAACACCAAACTTAGAGTTTGAATGTGGGGGTTTTGTTTGACTCTGTATTGAGAGAAGCTTTTCATGCTTCCTCTCTATGGTTACAGAAGGAGAACCTTGAGTCTTATAGTTTGTAATGTCTACAAGCTACGGAGCTTCCTGAATAGCAAACAATTGCTCATCCAAAAAGGTTTCAGAGATCTCAGTAGGAGGGAGGGACGCTCCTGCTACTGGTTCTATCCGGGACAGGTGATCAGCTACTTGATTCTCTGTCCCTTTTCTGTCTCTTATTTCTATATCAAACTCTTGCAGAAGCAACTCCCATCTTATGAGTCTGGGTTTTGAATCCTGCTTTGTGAGGAGATATATTAGAGCAGCATAGTCAGTGTACACAATCACTTTTGATCCCACAAAATAAGATCTAAACTTGTCAATGGCATAAACCACTGCAAGCAACTCCTTTTCTGTGGTTGTGTAATTCTTCTGCGCATCATTCAAAACACGGCTAGCATAGTAAATGATGTTCAGAAGCTTGTTATGCCTTTGTCCCAATACTGCACCAATGGCATGGTCACTTGCATCACACATTAGTTCGAATGGTAATGTCCAATCTGGTGCAGAAATGATAGGTGCTGTGACCAACTTAGCCTTCAGAGTCTCAAAAGCCTGCAAACACCCTGTGTCAAAGACAAATGGTATGTCAGCAGCTAGCAGATTACTCAGAGGTTTTGTGATTTTTGAAAAATCCTTTATAAACCTCCTATAGAATCCTGCATGCCCCAAAAAGCTTTTGATTGCCTTAACATTGGTGGGTGGTGGTAATTTTTCAATTACCTCTACCTTAGCTTGATCCACCTTTATTCCCTTGTTCGAAATTTTATGCCCAAGGACAATTCCTTCAGTCACCATAAAGTGACATTTTTCCCAATTTAAAACCAGGTTAGTCTCTTGGCATCTTTTCAGAACAAGTGCTAGATGGTTAAGACAGGAGCTAAATGAGTCTCCAAATACTGAGAAGTCATCCATGAAGACTTCCAGAAATTTTTCTACCATATCAGAGAAGATAGAGAGCATGCACCTCTAAAAGGTTGCAGGTGCATTGCATAGACCGAAAGGCATTCTTCTGTATGCAAATACTCCAAATGGACATGTGAATGCTGTTTTCTCTTGGTTCTGAGGATCTACTACAATTTGGTTGTATCCTGAATAGCCATCCAAAAAGCAGTAGTATTCATGTCCTGCTAGTCTCTCCAGCATCTGGTCTATGAATGGTAAAGGAAAATGATCCTTCCTGGTGGCTGTATTGTGCCTTCTGTAGTCAATACACATATGCCACCCTGTAACTGTTCTTGTAGGAACCAGTTCATTCTTTTCATTATGAACCACGTTCATTCCTCCCTTCTTAGGGACAACATGGATAGGGCTCACCCAGGGGCTATCAGAAATAGGATAAATAATCCCAGCCTCTAGTAACTTAGTGACCTCTTTCTGCACCACCTCCTTCATGGCGGGATTTAGTCGCCTCTGTGGTTGAACCATTGTCTTAGCATCATCCTCCAATAGGATCTTGTGCATGTATCTGGCTGGGCTAATGCCCTTAAGATCACTTATGGACCACCCAAGAGCTGTCTTGTGTGTCCTTAGCACCTGAATTAGTGCTTTCTCTTCTTGTGGTGCTAAAGCAGAGCTTATGATTACAGGAAAAGTGTCACCTTCTCCCAGAAATGCATATTTCAAGGATGGTAGTAGTGGTTTGAGCTCAGGTTTAGGAGGTTTCTCCTCTTCCTGAGGAGTTTTCAGAGGTTCTTTTATTTCCTCTGGTTCCTCCAGATCAAGCTGAACATCTTTAAGAATGTCCTCTAGCTCTGATTCGAGACTCTCAGTCATATTGATCTCTTCTACCAGGGAGTCAATAATATCAATGCTCAGGCAGTCTTCTGATGTGTCTGGATGCTGCATAGCTTTGACAACATTCAACTTAAACTCATCCTCATTGACTCTCAGGGTTACCTCCCCTTTTTGGACGTCAATGAGGGTTCGTCCAGTTGCTAGGAATGGTCTTCCTAGAATGAGAGTTGCACTCTTGTGCTCCTCCATTTCTAGCACTACAAAGTCAATAGGGAAGACAAATGGCCCAACCTTGACAATCATGTCCTCAATTATGCCTGATGGGTATTTAATGGAGCCATCAGCAAGTTGAAGACAGATCCGGATTGGTTTGACCTCTTCAGTCAAGCCAAGCTTTCTGATAGTGGATGCAGGGATTAGGTTGATACTTGTCCCAAGATCACATAGAGCTGTTTTGGTGCAAGCACCCTCTAATGTGCATGGTATCATAAAGCTTCCGGGATCCTTAAGCTTTTCTGGTAAGCTTGTTAGGATGACTGCACTGCATTCTTCAGTGAGAAAAACTTTTTCTGTTTCTCTCCAATCCTTCTTATGACTTAAGATCTCTTTCATGAACTTAGCATAAGAGAGTATTTGCTCAAGTGCCTCTGCAAACGGAATCTTTATTTCAAGAGTCCTGAGATAGTCTGCAAAGTGGGCAAATTGCTTATCTTGTTCCTCTTGGCGGAGTTTCTTAGGATAAGGCATTTTGGCTTTATATTCTTCAACCTTAGTTGTTGCAGGTTTATTTCCTACAGAGGCAGGTTGAGAAGCCTTCTTGAGGGAGTTATTATCAGCACTTGCAGGTGTCAGATCCCTCACTGGCGTTTGAACGCCAGAACTGAACATGGATTGGCCGTTGAACACCAGATTCCTACCCTCTTCTAGCGTTTGAACGCCAGACTTATTCCTCTCTGGGCTCTTACTATCCTCAGAGGTATTTTGGGTAGCAGGTTGCTCATCTTCTGTCAGTTGTTCTTTTCTTGGCTTTCTGCTACTTTGAGTTGAGGTATTTAATGTTTTTCCACTTCTTAATTGAACTGCTTGGCTTTCTTTTGTTATCTCTTTTGATAACTGCTGTTTTGTCTGATTCAATTGTGATTCTATATCCTTGTTAGAATTTTTGGTTTCTTGTAGCATTTCCTTAACTTCTGCTAACTGCCTTGTTATAGAAGATAGTTGCTGATTGAGTTCAGCAACTTGTTCCTGAGGACTAAAGTCAGTTGATACTGCCTTGGCTTCTTCTTTCATGGAGGACTCATTACTTATGTACAGATGCTGATTTCTAGCAACTATATCGATAAGCTCTTGAGCCTCTTCAATAGTCTTTCTCATGTTTATAGATCCACCAGCTGAGTAGTCTAGAGATATTTGAGCTTTTTCTGTAAGCCCGTAGTAGATGTCTAACTGTAACCACTCTAAAAACATTTCAGAGGGGCATTTCCTTAGCATCCCTCTGTACCTCTCCCAGGCATTATAAAGAGATTCATCATCCTCTTGTTTAAAGCCTTGGATGTCCAGCCTTAGCTGTGTCATCCTTTTTGGAGGGAAATATTGATTCAGGAATTTCTCTGATAACTGTTTCCATGTTCTTATGCTTGCTGTAGGTTGGTTATTTAACCACCTCTTAGCTTAATCTTTTACAGCAAATGGAAACAGTAATAATCTGTAGACATCCTGATCTACTTCCTTGTCACGTACTGTGTCAGCAATTTGTAAGAACTGTGCCAGAAACTCAGTAGGTTCTTCCTGTGGAAGGCTGGAATACTGGCAGTTTTGCTGCACCATGACAATAAGCTGAGGATTTAGCTCAAAACTGCCTGCTTTGATGGGAGGTATACAGATACTACTCCCATATGCAGCAGTAGTGGGATTAGCATATAACCCCAGAGTCCTTTTGGACTGTTCATTTCCACTTAGATCCATGATGGAGAAAGAGAGATGATGTGGATTGTAATAAAAAACAATTTATTTATTTTTTTAAATTATTTTTTTTGAATATTGAAAATTAAAAGGAAAATAAAATAAAATAAAATAAAATAAATTAACTATAATTTCGAAAATTAGAAAAATAGATAAAAAGGAAATTGAAAATTAAAATAAGTAATTAATTAAAAAGATTTGAAAAAGGTAAGATTTTAAAATTCGAGATTGGAAAAGATAGGATAAGATTTTGAAAAAGATATGATTTTAAAAATTTTGACCAAATCAACCTAATGAATTCGAAAATTATGAGCAATTAAAGGAAAGGATATATATATATATATATATTGAATTTTATGAAGAAAGAGAAGAACACACAAAAGACACAAGACTTAAAATTTTTAGATCTAATGCTCCTAAAAAATTTTGGAGGGAAAACACCAAGGAATACCAAACTTAAAAATTTTAAGATCAAAATATAAAGAAGACTCAAGAACACCTTGAAGACTCACAAGAACAACAAGAATAAAATTCAAAGACTCAAGAACATAAAAAGAACACCAAACTTAAAACTTTTAGAAAACTAAAAATAAATTTTCGAAAATTAAAGAAAAATAACAAGAGAACACCAAACTTAAAATTTGACACAAAATTTAATCAAAGAAAAATTATTTTTGAAAAAGTTTTAAAAGGAAGATACCCAATTACCAAGAACATAAGCACAACGCTCTAGCTAACTGAGCTATAAATATAACGTGTTTTTTTTTTAAAAAAAAGGTATTTAATGTATATAAAAAAAATTTTTGAATACTGATAATTTGAAAAAGCACAAGAAAAACAAGAAAAGACACAGAATAGAAAAAACTAAAGATCAAACAAGAAAAATAGCAAGAACAACTTGAAGATCAAGAAAGAACAATGAACACAAATTTCGAAAATTTAAAGGAAAATAAAAAATATGCAATTGACACCAAACTTAAAATATGAATCTAAACTCAAACAGAAGACTCAAAGAAAAATTAAAAATTAATAAAGAAAAATAGGATTTTTGAAAGGAAAATAGCAGATGCAATTCTAGTGACTCTAAACCAACAAAAATAAATTATTCCTAATCTAAGCAACAAAATAAACCGTCAGTTGTCCAAACTCGAACAATCCTCGGCAACGGCGCCAAAAACTTGGTGGACAAATTGTAAATCACACTTTTCACAACTCGTACCACTAACCAGCAAGTGCACTGGGTCATCCAAGTAATACCTTACGTGAGTAAGGGTCGATCCCACGGAGATTGTTGGCTTGAAGCAAGCTATGGTTATTTTGTAATTCTTAGTCAGAAAATTAGTAATAAAAATGATTGGGTTTATGAAGAGTAAATAGCATAAATTAAATAATACTTGTTATGTAGTAATGGAGAATAGATTGAGGATTTGGAGATGCTTTGTCTTTCGAATCTTTGCTTTCCTACTGTCTTCTTCTTCACGCACGCAAGGCTCCTTCCATTGCAAGTTGTATATTGGTAGATCACCGTTGTCAATGGCTACCATTCATCCTCTCAGTGAAAACGGTCCAAATGCGCTGTCACCGCATAGCTAATCATCTGTCGGTTCTCACTCATGTTGGAATAGAATCCATTGATTCTTTTGCGTCTATCACTACGCCAACACTCGTGAGTTTTAAGCTCGTCACAGTCATCCCTTCCCAGATCCTACTCAAAATACCACAGACAAGGTATAGACTTTTCGGATCTCAGGAATGGCCGCCAATAATTCTAGCCTATACCACGAAGACTCTGATCGTGAACCAGGAGGCTAAAAAATACACACTCAAGCTAATGCAGATAGAACGGAGGTGGTTGTCAGGCACGCGTTCATAGGTGAGAATGATGATGAGTGTCACAGATCATCACATTCATCAGAGTGAATTATGAGTGAATATCTTAGAATAGAAACAAGCGTGATTGAATAAAAAACAGTAGTAATTTCATTAATTCATCGAAACACAGCAGAGCTCCTCACCCCAACCATGGGATTTAGAGACTCATGCAGTCAGAAATACAATATGGAACGTGTAAAAAATGTCATGAGATGCAAAATAAATCTCTAAAAGTTGTTTAAATACTAAACTAGTAACCTAGGTTTACAGAAAATGAGTAAACTACGATAGATAGTGCAGAAATCCACTTCTGGGGCCCACTTGGTGTGAGCTGGGGCAGAGACTTGAGCTTTACACGTGCCTAGGCTGTTTTTGGAGTTAAACGCCAGGTTATAACCTGTTTCTAGTGTTTAACACTAGAATGGAACATGGAACTGGCGTTAAACGCCAGTTTACGTCGTTTATCTTTGAGCAAAGTATGGACTATTATATATTGCTAGAAAGCCCTGGATGTCTACTTTCCAAAGCAATTGAGAGCGTGCCAGTTGGACTCTTGTAGCTTCAAAAAATCCATTTCGAGTGCAGGGAGGTCAGAATCCAACAGCATCTGTAGTCCTTTTTCAGCCTCTGAATCAGATTTTTGCTCAGGTCCCTCAATTTCGTCCAGAAAATACCTGAAATCACAGAAAAATACACAAACTCATAATAAAGTCCAAAAATGTGAATTTTGCATAAAAACTAATAAAAACATAGTAAAAACTAACTAAATCATACTAAAAACTACCTAAAAACAATGCCAAAAAGCGTATAAATTATCCTCTCATCAAGGTGCTGAAGAAGTCGGCACAATAGTGGCTTTGATAACCGGCACAGAAGGAGGTTCAACATCATCGTCATCAGGGTCATCAGGGACAATCTTGCCGTCCTTTACAACGTTGTCCAGGCTAAAGAGAGTAAGGTCAAGCTCGGGGGCAAGAACTCGAACCTGCTCCTTCAGGTTCTCATAAGCAGCGTTGATAAACCCCAATTTCGTGGTTTATCTTGTGCTTATTTTGGGGGATTTTATCAATATTTCTCACACTTATTCACAAGAAATGCATGGTTTTGTGTTCACTTCCCAATATTGCTCTATGATGAAAAACATGCTTGTTTTACCTTAAATTTGCCATATTTCAACCCTCTTCTATTGTCATTCGATGCCGTGATATCTTTGTTGAGTAATTTCAGGAATTATAGGTTAGGATTGACTCAGAAGAGAGGGAGAAATCATGTACAAAAAGGGAGGAGCATGAAGAATTGAAGTCTTGGGAGCAGCAGCATCGGCGCGCCCGCGCACTACACGCGCTCGTGTGGATGGAACTGACTAGAAGCGGCGCGTAAGGATAGACACATCCGCGTAGATTGGAAGATTTCTACCGACGCACACGCACAACTGGCGCGCACGCGTGGATCACAAAAGTAATCGGTGCGCGCGCACGCATAGCGCGCACGCGTGGGAAGCTACACGTGACCTCATTAAGAAAAATCGTGCCAGGCAATTTCTGAGGCCAAGGAGGCCCAATTTCAAGTTGTTTCTGCATGGAAAAGACCCAAGGATGCTGAGGGGAAAAAGGGGATGACTCATTTGGAGACTAGGAAATAATTTTGAGTTTTTAGGTTCTTTGGTGATTCTAGAGAGAGAAACCCTTGTTCCTTTCTAGATCTAGTTTCCATTTTGATTTTTCCTTGTTGATTTGTGAATTGGATTTTGTTGATTACAGTTTTAATTGGTCAATTTAATTTCCTTGCTACAATCTTGCTTACATCTAGTGATAGTTTTATGATTCTTGTCAATTGTTATTTTACCCATTTCATGAATGTTGTGAATCTTATTTTGTTGATGTTACATTGATGATTTCTATGTTTAATCTTGTTGATTGTTTGATTGTATGTTGATCATTGTTAGTGGGTATTTGTAGAATTCAATTTAATTACTATTTTGAACATGTATTTTGTTAGCGCTTACCAAGTGTTTGATGAATTTTTTACTTTGATTATGGAGTAGTTCTTTCTCACTCTTGGTCTAGGTCAAGGGAATTGGGTAAACTTGAGTCATTGGGTCTAATGGATTTGATGATTCGGGAGCCCTAGGTGGTCAATTTGATACTCATTGATGCCAACCCACTATTAATCTAATTAGTAGGTAGGTTGGGACTTATAGGTTGATGTGATCAGGGCCATTTGACGTACTCCAAGTCTAGGAGTAGACATCACGTACTTAAGACTTGAGAGTAGACTTAATGAGCTTAGTTCCTCATAATTGTCAAGATGAAGCGTTGGACAAGGATTGTGACCCCAATTCCCATGCCTAGCCAAGAGTTGTTTTTGTCATTCATATTCAAAAAACCAATTTCCAATTTCAATTGTCTTAGTCATAGTTATTCGTTTAGCTTAAGGTAGAATTAAGTAGAATATTGCTTGCTCACTAGAATTGCTTAGTTTTTGCTTACGTAGTTGAATTCGTTTATTGTAATTTAAGATTACCTGCTTGTTGAGTTTTCTATTTATTTTCATGCTCATAACTCTCAACCCCGGATTTCTAACCAATGTCGAAGCACATGTTTGCCCATTCTTCGTGAGACGACCCGAGGTTTGAATACTTCGGTTATTTCTATTGGGGTTGAACTTGTGACAACCAAATCCCTCTTCTAAATTTGACCCCCGAGGATTGTTGTTGGTAGGCTATACTCACAAGAAGGTGAAATTAAAGAGAAAAATCTTACCAATATAACATCCCTTGGTTGTGCATCGTCAAATTTATGGCGCCGTTGCCGGGGAATGGTTGCAACGTATACCTTGATATTGGTTATGTGAATATGTGAATATTGTAGATATTTTGCTCTTTCAATACTTAGCTATAGTTTAAATTTCTTTTGCATTTGTACTATGACTTTCAAGTTTGATGACTCGGTCTCAACCGAATTCTAGCTTAGCCAATTTTGATCCTGAGATTGAAAGAACTTTGTTGCACGCTCGGCAAGCTAGAAGGAGATTGGACTACACGCCTAGTACTTCGGCCTCTCTTGAGGAAAACACCGAATTACTAGACGCCACCGAGGGTGACTTGGAGTCTGTTACTTCCTATTCCTCTGTTGACACTGCTAATACATCTTTGCATCCTACAGGTGAGCGACACATGGCGGAGCCACGCCGGATCACTTTGCATGAGCAAAGAGCTCCGGATATCATACTTCAACCGTTACAAGCAAGGTATCCTAACCTTGATCCAAACTTTGAGTTGAAGAGTAGCTTGATAAATCTACTTCCTAAGTATCATGGGTTGCCGGGTCAAGACCCCATCCGACATTTGAAGGATTTTCATGTTGCTTGTTCCACGGCTCGAAGGCATGGAGCCGATGAGGTAGCCATCATGGTTTTTGCCTTTCCTTTTTCTCTTGAAGCACAAGCAAAAACATGGTTTTATTCGCTACCGGATGATATTGTGACTAATTGGGATTTCCTGAGAAGAGAGTTTCTTGACAAGTTCTTCCCACCGGAGAAGACCGAGTACATCCGGAAAGAGATTTCGGGCATAATGCAAAGAGACCAAGAGAGCATGTATGAGTATTGGTCTCGGTTCAAGAGGCTATTGGAGTCATGTCCACATCACGAAATGACCACTCGCTTGCTCATTAGCTACTTTATCGGAGGTCTTTGTGCGGAAGATAGAAGATTGCTTATCGCCTCTAGTGGCGGATCCCTTTCGAAAAACAAGACGGAAGGAGAAGCTTGGGATTTGATAAAGGATGTCGCCAAATCTACGCAACACACAAGAGTGAGGAATAACCCCCTTAAGGGTGTGGTAGAACCGTCCCCCTCCGAAGCAAGTCTAACCAAGGCACTTGGGGATATGGCCACCATCCTTACACAAATTCAAAGAGATCAAAGGGAGTATTACTCCATCAAAGCCATCCAAGCCCCTCCTCCAGTTGCTCAACTTGAAGGCCCTCCTAGGATTTATGGATTGTGCTCTAGCACTACACATTACACTGACCAATGCCATCAAATTCAAGAGGAACATGCCCTTGTGGTAGCCAATGTGAATTACAACAACCGTCCACCATATCCTTCTCAAGGCCAAAACAACTACCATCAAGGTAGCAATCAATATCAAGGGTGGAGAGATAATTCACAAGGAAGCAATCAGAACCAAAGATGGAACAACCCTCCTTCTCATCACAATAACAACCCATCTTCATCCCAATACCACCACAATAACACCAACTACCAAGCCAACCAAAACCAAAACAACTACACCAAGTACCAAACACCACACCATAGACAACAAAACCAAACTCCTACATCTTCCAACAATCAAGTTGATGAGCTTAGAGCCGCTATGGAGAAACGAGATGAGATCAACAAGGCTCAATTTGAGGCCTTGAACACTCAATTGGCTAACCTCACCAACATACTCTCAAAGATGAACATGTCAAACCAACCACCAACTCCCAATAACAACACCACCCAACCCTCAAGTTCATCCAACCTTCCATCCCAACCCCAACCAAACCCAAGAGGCGGTCTCAATGCCATCACTCTACGGTCGGGGACTACATTGGAGGAAATACCCCCAAGATTCATGGGAGAGATGCATGAGGAAGAGGTAGTCGTTGGAATTCCACATGAAGAAGAGGTGGTAGACAAAAGGCATGAGGAAGAAGGAGTAAACCTCAAGGAACCCAAGAGGAAAGCCGTAGTCGATGAATCAATTCCTTTTCCATTTCCTTCCATGGTGAAGAAAGCAAAGAAGACACCGGAATTTGATTTAGACATGCTCTAAGTGTTCAAAAAGGTCGAGGTAACCATACCACTCCTTGACGCTATTCAAAAAATCCCCAAGTATGCAAAATTTTTGAAAGACTTGTGTACACACAAGGGTAAAATAGGGGAATTGGAGACACTATCCTTGGGTAGCTTGATTTCTTCCTTGATGGAGCCTATTCCAAGAAAATGTGGTGACCCTGGACCGTGCTTAGTGTCTTGTTGTATTGGTGGATACACTTTTCATGATTGTATGTGTGACTTGGGAGCTTGTGTTAGCATCATGCCGCTTTCCATCTATGTGCGGTTGAATTTAGCTCCATTGAAGAAGTCGGCGACGAGGTTTGCCTTAGCCGATAAAAGTGTGATCACAGTAATGGGAATAGCTGAAGATGTACTTGTGGCAATTAAGGATTTGGTTTTTTCGGTTGACTTTTACATCCTTGAGATGCCCCCAACGGAAGGTAGAAGCTCATCCTCCGTCCTACTTGGTAGACCTTTCCTCAAAACCTCCAAATTCAAGCTAGATGCCTTCACCGGTATATATTCCTTTGGATTTGGAGACAAGACTATCAAGTTCAATTTAGAGGAAGCTATGAAACATCCTCCCGAAGAACATTCTATGCTCCGATGCGATATAATTGATGAAGTGGTAGCGGAAGTACAAGAAGAAGATCATGACAAGTCGTGCTACCCCACCGATGAGGAGATAGATGACCAAGAGGATGAACTTAAAGAAGTTGCCAAGAATGAGTCCCATGAGCTTGATGAAAAGGAACCTCATCTTGAGGTAGCAAGTGAACTGAAACCCCTTCCCTCACATCTGAAATATGCGTTCTTAGAAGACAACTGTGGGTTTCCGGTTATAATTGCTAGTGAACTCTCAAGTGAAGAAGAGGAAAAACTCCTAGACGTTCTAAGAAAGTACAAGAAAGTGATAGGATGGAGCCTTGCGGATATTGTGGGGATTGACCCGCATAAGTGCATGCATATGATATTTCTCTAAGATAGAGCCAAGCCGGTTCGGCAACCGCAAAGGAGGCTCAACCCAACCATCCTCGACGTAGTGAAGAAAGAGGTCACCCGACTACTGGATGCGGATATCATATACCCTATTTCCGACAGTGAGTGGGTGAGCGTGGTTCAAGTTGTTCCCAAGAAGTCGGGCATTACAACGGTCAAGAAGGAAGACGGAGAAATGGTCACTAAAAGGGTGCAAAATGCGTGGCGAGTATGTATTGACTACAGAAGATTGAATGCCGCCACACGGAAGGACCATTACCCCTTACCCTTCATCGATCAGATGCTAGACCGCTTGGTAGGTAAATCTCACTACTGTTTTCTTGATGGATTTACTGGATATTTTCATATACATATTGCTCCTGAAGATCAGGAGAAGACCACGTTTACATGTTCGTTTGGCACCTTTGCCTATAAAAGGATGCCATTTGGACTATGTAACGCACCCGCCACTTTTCAGAGGTGCATGATGAGTGTCTTCTCTGATCTAATGGAGAATTGTCTAGAGGTTTTTATGGATGATTTCAACGTTTATGGTGTCTCATTTGATTGTTGTTTGGAGAGCTTGGCCAAGGTCCTAGCTTGATGTGTTGACACCAACCTTGTCTTAAATTTTGAAAAATGTCACTTTATGGTACGACAAGGCATAGTGTTGGGACATGTAGTATCTCATGAAGGCATTTCTGTGGACCCGGCCAAGGTCGATGTTATTACTACTCTGCCTCACCCCTCATCCGTGAGGGAGGTCCGCTCGTTTTTGGGACATGCAGGATTTTACAGGCGCTTTATCAAGGACTTCAGCAAGATTGCCTTGCCATTGTCGCGCTTACTCCAAAAAGAGGTAGATTTTGAGTTTGACAGTGAATGTGTAAAAGCTTTTGAAGAGTTGAGGAAAATTCTCACCATAGCACCGATTGTGCGAGGCCCCAACTGGACGTTGCCGTTTGAGATAATGTGCGATGCGTCAAACTATGCTGTGGGTGCCGCGCTTGCACAGCGTGAGGGTAAACTCCCTTATGTCATTGCTTACTCTTCTAAGACACTAGATGCCGCACAATCCAACTATACCACTACCGAAAAAGAACTCTTAGCCATTGTTCATGCCTTAGTTAAATTCAGATCTTATCTGCTAGGTTCAAAGATAGTAGTATGCACGGATCATGCAGCTTTGAAGTATTTATTGACAAAGAATGAGTCAAAGCCTAGACTCATACGTTGGATCTTGCTTTTGCAAGAATTCGACATTGAGATTAGGGACCGGAGTGGATCTCAAAACCTGGTTGCGGATCACTTAAGCCGCATTGATAATTTAAAAACTGATCCATTTCCGATCAATGATTCATTCCCATTGGAAAGTTTGCATGATGTGTCAGCTAGTTCTCCTTGGTTTTCCCCGATGGCGAACTACTTGGTCGCAAGAATCTTCCCTCCCAACTTTTTGAAAAATCAAAGGGACAAGTTGAGGAGTGATTCCAAATACTACATTTGGGATGACCCTCACTTGTGGAAGAGAGGTGTAGACCAAGTAATCCAAAGGTGTGTCACGGAATCCGAATTTCAACCAATTCTGGAAGCTTGTCATTCGTCCGACTGTGGTGGCCACTTTGGCCCACAAAGGACCACCAAAAAGGTGTTGGATTGCGGATTCTGGTGGCCAACCTTATTCAAGGATGCTAACCGGCTATGTGTGTCTTGTCATCAGTGACAAAAGTCAGGAAACACATCCCAAAGGGATGAAATACCTCAGCAACCTATGTTGTTCTGTGAGATATTTGATGTGTGGGGCATTGACTTTATGGGACCGTTTCCTAACTCTAGTGGGTATCTGTACATTCTGTTAGCAGTTGACTACGTGTCAAAGTGGGTGGAGGCCGTATCTACCCGCCTTGACGACGCCAACACCGTTGTTTCTTTCATTAGGAATCACATTGTATGCTGTTATGGGTCGCCACGAGCAATCATGAGCGACCAAGGATCCCACTTTTGTAACAGGAAGGTAGAAGCATTGCTCAAGTGCTATGGAGTATCGCATAAGGTTGCTACTGCTTATCATCCGCAAACAAATGGGCAAGCAGAAGTTTCCAACCGGGAGATCAAAAGAATCTTGGAAAAAGTGGTCAATCCACAAAGAAAGGATTGGAGCCTCCGGTTAGGAGATGCACTATGGGCTTACAGAACGGCCTACAAGACTCCGATAGGAATGAGTCCCTTTCGGATCGTCTATGGTAAGGCATGCCACCTTCCGGTGGAGATTGAGCATCGAGCATACTGGGCGGTAAAGCAGTGCAACATGGATTTGGCCAAGGCAGGTGAAGCTAGGAAGTTACACTTAGAAGAGCTTGAGTGTTTGAGGAACGAGTCATATGAAAATGCCCGAATTTACAAGGAGAAGACTAAGGCATTCCATGACCATCACATTCGGAAGAAGGACTTTAAAGAAGGAGATGAAGTCCTCCTCTACAACTCAAGGCTCCGATTTATGCCTGGCAAGCTCCGTTCTAGGTGGGAAGGACCTTTTAAGGTGAAAGAAATGAAGCCCTACGGAGTGGTGGAATTGTTTGATCCCAAAGGTGAAGCGACTTTCAAGGTGAATGGGCATAGAGTGAAGAAATATCATGGTTGCAAACCTCCAAGGGAGCTAGAGGTGTACATATTGGAGGATGCACCAAGTAGAGATGAAGCTTGAGAAGAGGACCGTCCAACTTAAGGACGTTAAAGAAAAGTGCTTGGTGGGAGGCACCCCACCGTGGTAAGATCTTCCTTGTTTATACCATCTTGTAGTATCTTTAGTTCCTTGAATTTTATGCTCTTTTAATGATTGATTGAGTGCTTAGGGATGCTAGCTTTGTTGATTCTGTTAGATAGGTAGAATGTTCATTTAGATAGGTTGTGAAAGAGATAAAGAAAACACAAAATTTTTTCTTTGAAAAAGAGCACCAACGCGCAAGCGCACCGTGCGTGCGCGCGCCGGTTGCGAATTTCCATTTTCAGGCCAAAAACCCGAGAGTCAGGCCAACTTTGTGCCCAACTCGCGCCAGGAACCCACGCGTTCGCATACATGCCGCCTGCGCGCACCATTGCCAGTTAACCATCAACGCGCAAGCGCACTATGCGTGCGCACGCCGATGGAGCTATATGAAGTCTCTGGTACAAAAACCAAAGAGTTGTGCCACGATTATGCCAACTTTGTGCCGAAACTGACGCGTCCGCGCGTAGTGCGCGCCCGTGCCAGCTCTCGAATACCACAAGCACGCGCTCGCGCATTCTGCGCATCCGCGCGCATGCCTCCCTGGGTCACCCTGGTACAAAAACCAGAGACTTGAGCCAGATTTATGCCACTTTTGTGCCTGGGGCACCGCTCCTCTCGCACGCGCGCGCCACTGACGCGCATGCGCCCTCAGCTAGTACCTTCACCGACGCATCAGCGCACCTTGCGCGCGCGCTGTCTGCGCGAATCAGTTTTATACTTTGCGCCGTTCCACCCTTCTCACTCACCCTTCTTTTTCTTTCTTAGCTCTCACTCCCTTCATCACTTCTCTTCTCTTTTCTTCTTCTCCTTCTTCCACAACTCACCTCCATTGTCTCCGGCCATTC
The DNA here is from genome assembly GCF_003086295.3 of Arachis hypogaea. Lineage (NCBI taxonomy): Eukaryota > Viridiplantae > Streptophyta > Magnoliopsida > Fabales > Fabaceae > Arachis > Arachis hypogaea. Next base: position 52,737,199 of record NC_092052.1, read on the forward strand.
ACCGGTGACAACAACCACCTTTTCCAATGGCGCTACACTTCTCTTACTTCCTCTCTCATCTTCACAAAAGAAGATTCAACCTTGCTTTTTCATACTCTTCAAGGTTTAACTTCTCCCTTCCCTTTACCTTTGCTTTTTCTTATGCTATTTCTTCTAATTAAATGCTTCCTATTGTCTTACTTAGTTTCTCTTCTGCTTGATAATGATATTTCTTGTTTTTGTTTGCTTATTTGCCCTATCTTTTCTTTGTTTCTCCATGGATGTTGAACTTGAACTTAATTTGCATTACTACACCTTTTGTCACTCTTTTACCATTGTGTGATGTTTATGTGGTGATTGATGTTCCATTTTGGGCTTTGAATTGGTTTAGTATCTCATAATTGCTCATTGCCTGATTATTGCACGCTAAGTGTTCGAGGAAATGCACACATACCATTTTGGCTCCATTTAGCCATGTATTTTCAATTTGGTGCTCCCTCCTCATTCACTTGCTTCCTCTTAAATGCATTGAGTCTAATTTGTGTGCTTAAGGTTCATACTTGCCAATTCCATATTAATTGAACATGACTTGCTTTTTACTAAGGATGCTTGAGACTACTCTTCTCATGCTTTTGCATGCCTTACCTTCTCTTGCATCACATGCTAAGTGATATAACCCTTGCTTTCATATTCATCATGGGCGTGACAAATCACTTGCATGTTTTCATCAATTTGTTTCTTGGGTTTAATGTTTTCCTTCCTCCCCTTTCTTTTTAGGATGGCCACCAAAAAAGGCAAGGAGGTAGCTTCGAGGAAACCGGCCGCAAAAAGAGTACCCCAAAGGTCAAATTCTAAGGCGCGTTCTTCAATAGGAGCCAAAACCTTATCAAAGAATAGAAAGACACCCGCTCCTATTGATGAGGATAACAAGGGCAAACTGGCACGAAACCCTTCAAGGTTCCCCAACCGCTTTTGTGAACTCAAGTTCCCTTCCATAGCCGTAAGGAACTATCATCCTGAGCACTTACTCACTCCGCCAGATAAGGTTGCTCCTTATATTTTACCCCGTATCGAAAGGCGAGGATGGGAGTTTCTTTTGAGGAAACCAAGGGAAATCAACCTCTCTTGGGTGGAAGAATTTTACACTAACTACCATCTTTCCTCTCTTCGATCGGTATATTTGCGCTGGAAGCAAGTTTCAGTTTTAGAAGAGGCTATTCAGCAGGTGCTCAATGTCCAACCAGTGCCAAATGACATGGATGGCTACCAAGAAGTCTTGCGTCAGCGAGTGGAGTACGGATTTAATTGGAACTCAATTCTCCAAGTCATCGCTGAACCTGAGGCATTTTGGATCCATGGTAGTCAGCGGATGAGGCCCAAGAGTATCAACGCTCGCTTCCTCACTGTGGAAGCTAAGGGCTGGGCCCAGATCCTTTCTCACTATGTGCTACCTAGCACTCACAGGTCGTCCATCACGGCGGACCTTGCCTTGCTTGTTTGGTGTATTCTCACGGAAAAGCCGGTGAACATCCCACCTCTTGTCAAGCAAGCAAAGAGTCAAGTTCACGACCGGGGTAACCTGCCATTTCCAACCTTGGTATCTGACTTAGTTGCTGCTGCAGGTGTTTCTTGTGAAGCCAAGGATAAGAAGATCATGGTTCCGGCTAAGGGCGATGTGGTCCCAAGCGGAAAATACCTATATCTTCCCATGAACAAACCAAGCCTTGACATGGCCCCGCCACTTCTTTTTCCCTCAAGCTCATCATCACCACCACTGGGATCCACATATCAAAGGATAGAAGATCTTCACCAGAAGCTGGATAGGTATGAGCGGCGCAACCACCGCCGATACACCCACCTCAAGAAGCTTTTGAGTCTTGTTGCCCCTAGCATGGAGGAGCCTGAGATATTCACATCCACCTCGAACCCAAGCAATGAAAGTTCTGATAGAGGGGATAGTGAAGACTCCGGTCCCAACCGTCCCTTGAGTATCATTCGTAGCACGGAGGACCGTGCTAAATTCTAAAAGTGTGGGGAGGTCGTTCGACCGATCTCCATGGGTTACACTCTCTTCTCTTCAATAACCATGGATTTATCTTTTGCATAGATGTTAGCATATTGCATGCGTAGTTAGTTTTTCTTGTAAATACCCTTGCATGATATTTAGTTTTATAGAATTACTTGGTCAAAGCAATAACTTTCTCTCCCAGAAACTGTGTTCTGGGTGACCTACCAAAATTTTGAAAATTTTTGCAGTGAACGTGCTTTAAGAATGTATTTTGGAACATAGTGATTGTGTTAAGAACACAAGCATGAAATTTTTGAGCATGTTGCATGGTTACATCTTTTAACCATTATTTCTATTCTTGTGTGCATATCTCTCTTTCTATGAATGTGATCCTTGATTTGTCTAATTCTATATGTCCATTGCTTTGTGTATGAATGCATTTGCATGATTGAGGCCATCATTTCAACAATCACTTTTCTCAAATAGCCTTAACCCTTATATCTACCATTGCTAGCCAATTTTGAGCCTTTGATAAACCCTCTTGTTCTTAAATGGAACACGTCAACAACCCTAAGTGAAAAAACCATGAATGTCCCTGAATTTGAATCCTTGATTAGCTTAGGTAAGTTAGGATGTGTATCATTCACATAGGAGGGGTATACTTTGGAAATTCGGGTAGATATATAGGCATGAAATTGTAGTGTAGCTGAAAACTCTAGGATTTTGGGAACATACTCATGTGCTAAATGATTGCACCGTATGCATTAACACTTTAGTTCACTAAGAAACCCCAAGGAAAAGGGGATGATGATAATGTCATATATACAAAAAAAAAAGAGGGGACAAAAATGCCCCAAGATAAAGTAATAAAAACAATGCATATAGTAGGTGGACTGAAAAGAAGGCATGAGTATGCAAAAGGGTAGAAATTCAAGGGTAGCTAGGAATATATTGTAGTTGTATAGGTTGTTTTAGGTGTCTAGTGGGATCCGAGGTTGATCAAGGACTCAAATTTTAAGCCCACTTAGCCATATACATCCTTACCTTCACCTTAGCCCCATTACAACCCATGAATAAGACCTCATGATACTTGTAAGCAGGCATTAAGTAATTGTCGATTGATTAGATGAAAGACAAATCTTGGAAAGCATGATTAGGAGGAGATTGAGTGATGAACCCTAGACACTTGAGCGATTAGAGCGGATACACTTCCGGTGAGGGTTCAATGCTCAATGCTTGTTCCCGGCTTTCACAAGCGTTCGCTTAGCAAGTCATATGCACTCTTTAGTGATGTTCAGTTTGGTAGGATTCGTGAACTGCATACTATCTTCACCCTATATGCTCACATGTATTCTTGAAGGATGGATTCACTTTTGACCAAGTAGGTAGATGACTTTACATTAGTTACATGCATCCGTTTAGATACTTAGCATTTCATAAACCCTTTCCCATCATAATCTTTGGTCTTTTTATTTTAAGCATGAGGGCATGCTTGGTTTAAGTGTGGGGAGATTTGATAAACCCCGATTTCGTGGTTTATCTTGTGCTTATTTTGGGGGATTTTATCAATATTTCTCACACTTATTCACAAGAAATGCATGGTTTTGTGTTCACTTCCCAATATTGCTTTATGATGAAAAACATGCTTGTTTTACCTTAAATTTGCCATATTTCAACCCTCTTCTATTGTCATTCGATGCCGTGATATCTTTGTTGAGTAATTTCAGGAATTATAGGTTAGGATTGACTCAGAAGAGATGGAGAAACCATGCACAAAAAGGGAGGAGCATGAAGAATTGAAGTCTTGGGAGCAGCAGCATCGTCGTGCCGGCGCACTCCACGCGCTCGCGTGGATGGAACTGACTAGAAGCGGCGCGCAAGGATGGACGCATCCGCGCAGATTAGAAGATTTCTACAGACGCACACGCGCAACTGGCGCGCATGCGTGGATCACAAAAGTAATCGGCGCGCGCGCACGCATGGCGCGCACGCGTGGGAAGCTGCACGTGACCTCATTAAGAGAAATCGTGTCTAGCGATTTCTGAGGCCAAGGAGGCCCAATTTCAAGCTGTTTCTGCATGGAAAAGACCCAAGGATGCTGAGGGGAAAGAGGGGGATGACTCATTTGGAGACTAGGAAATACTTTTGAGTTTTTAGGTTCTTTGGTGATTCTAGAGAGAGAAACCCTTGTTCCTCTCTAGATCTAGTTTCCATTTTGATTTTTCCTTGTTGATTTGTGAATTGGATTTTGTTGATTACAGTTTTAATTGTTCAATTTAATTTCCTTGCTACAATTTGCTTACATCTAGTGATAGTTTTATGATTCTTGTCAATTGTTATTTTACCCATTTCATGAATGTTGTGAATCTTGTTTTGTTGATGTTACATTGATGATTTCTATGTTTAATCTTGTTGATTGTTTGATTGTATGTTGATCATTGTTAGTGGGTATTTGTAGAATTCAATTTAATTACTATTTTGAACATGTCTTTTGTTAGTGCTTACCAAGTGTTTGATGAATTGTTTACTTTGATTATGGAGTAGTTCTTTCTCACTCTTGGTCTAGGTCAAGGGAATTGGGTAAACTTGAGTCATTGGGTCTAATGGATTTGATGATTCGGGAGCCCTAGGTGGTCAATTTGATACTCATTGACGCCAACCCACTATTAATCTAATTAGTAGGTAGGTTGAGACTTATGGGTTGATGTGATCAGGGCCATTTGATGTACTCCAAGTCTAGGAGTAGACATCACGTACTTAAGACTTGACAGTAGACTTAATGAGCTTGGTTCCTCATAATTGTCAAGATGAAGTGTTGGACAAGGATTGTGACCCCAATTCTCATGCCTAGCCAAGAGTTGTTTTTGTCATTCATATTCAAAAAACCAATTTCCAATTTCAATTGTCTTAGTCATAGTTATTCGTTTAGCTTAAGGTAGAATTAAGTAGAATATTTCTTGCTCACTGGAATTGCTTAGTTTTTGCTTACGTAGTTGAATTCGTTTATTGCAATTTAAGATTACCTGCTTGTTGAGTTTTCCATTTATTTTCATGCTCATAACTCTCAACCCTGGATTTCTAACCAATGTCGAAGCACATGTTTGCCCATTCTTCGTGAGACGACCCGAGGTTTGAATACTTCGGTTATTTCTATTGGGGTTGAACTTGTGACAACCAAATCCCTCTTCTAAATTTGACCCCCGAGGATTGTTGTTGGTAGGCTATACTCACAACGAGGTGATATTAAAGAGAAAAATCTTACCAATATAACATCCCTTGGTTGTGCATCGTCAAGCGTTCACGCTACCCACAAGGTGACCCTGGAGCTCGGCATAATCAGCTTGGGCATGCTCCAACTCCTCCCTGAGATGCATCACTTCCCTGTAGGACGTGACATAGCTCTCCTTGTGCCTCAATGCTGTGTCTTCAGCCAACCTCACAGAAGCCGCTGATGAGAGAACTTTTGCGTGGTCTAGAAATTTGCGGATAAATCCTCGTTGCAAGTATAGTTTCTAAACTTCAAAAGTCCTTTCATACAAAAGTATTGGTTGTCACAAGTAACAAACCCCTTTAAAATTGATAACCGAAGTATTCAAACCTCGGGTCGTCTTCTCAAGGAATTGCAGGGAGGTATGTTCTTATTATTGGTTATGAGTTTGTAAATTGGGGGTTTTGAAAGTAAGGAAGCAGTATGTTGAACAAAAAGAATAAAATAAAATAGTAATAATAAAATAAACTCTTGGCAAGGTATGAAAACTGGAAGTCCTATCCTGGCTATCCTTATCAATTGTAATGAGAATTGGATTTTTCTCCCACTTTGTTAACCTCTAACTATGAAGGTGAGTTAAGTGGATGAATTAATTCTGATTCCTCAAGTCCTAGTCTTTCCTTGGGAAAAGTTAGAGTTATTGGAACCTGAATTAATTCTTGAAGAATTCCAATTTTCAATCAACAATGAGTTTGATAACTCAAGTGTCTCCAATTACTCAACCAAAGCCAAAAGGGAAGAGAATCTACTTGAATGAAAATAATTTGAATACATAAATTAAAGAGAGCAATCGTAATTCTGAAATACCTCAATTAGCACTAATAAAGATATCAAATGTAACATGGAAGAGTTTATAAATTAAATTAGAAAAATAAATAAAAGGAACATTGAACCTGGGATTGAAAGTCACTCCTAAAACTAAGAGAAATCCTAAATCCTAATCCTAAGAGAGAGGAGAGAACCTCTCTCTCTAAAAGCTACATCTAAATCCTAATAATTGTGAATTTGAAAGCTTATTCATGAATGGATGCATTCCCCCACTTTATAGCCTCTAATCTTTGTTTTCTGGGCCGCAAACTGGGTTGGAAACAGCATAGAATTTGCTGGTTGCGAATTCAAACACGCTGATTTTTCGTCATTGCGATGCGTCCGCATGAAGCACGCGGTCGCGTTGCCTAGCGTCAGGGCAACTATGGCATATTATATATCAAATCGAAGCCCCAGACGTTAGCTTTCTAACGCAACTAGAACCGCATCATTTGGACCTCTGTAGCTAAAGTTATAGTCGTTTGAGTGCAAAGAGGTCAGGTTGGACAGCTTAGCAATTTCTCCAACTTCTTGTTTTCCTTCCACTTTTGCATGCTTCCTTTCCATCCTCTAAGCCATTCCTGCCCTGTAATCTCTGAAAACACTTAACACACATATCAGGGCATCTAATGGTAATAAGAGAGGATTTAAAAATAGGGAACTTAAGGCCAAAGAAGCATGTTTTCAATCAAAGCACATAATTAGGAAGGCAAATGTAAAACCATGCAAATAGTATGAATAAGTGGGTAAAGATTGATAAAAACCACTCAATTGAGCACAAGATAAACCATGAAATAGTGGTTTATCAACCTCCCCACACTTAAACATTAGCATGTCCTCATGCTAAGCTCAAGAGAAACTATAAAGGTAAAGAGGAATGGTAGAATGTATGAAATGCAACCTATCTGTATGAATGCAACTACATGCAGAATGTTTCTACCTACTTGGTTAAAAATAAATAAATTCTCCAAGACAAATATAAATCAAATTCCACTACTTCAAACCATACAGTAAAAACAAGTAAACTTGTAAGAAGATAGCTCATGAAAGCAGGGAACATAGAATTAAGCACTGAACCCTTACTGGTAGTGTATATCACTCTAGTCTCTCAAGTGTATAGGGTAATTCACTCTACTCTTTTCTAATCATGCTTTCTAAACTTTGTTCTTCATCTAACCAATCAACAAATATTTAATGTACCAATGCAAACATCATGAGGTCTTTTTCAAGGTTGTAATGGGGCTAAGGTAAGGGTAAAGGTATATATATGGCTAAGTGAGCTATAAATTGAATCTTTGACTAACCTAAGCTCTCACCTAACATACATACACTCTATATATTCTAATTCATGCCTAGCTACCCAAAATTCCCACTTTTGTATGATTCCCATACTCATGTACCAAAATTTTGATATTTCTTTACTTTTATCACATGTGCATTGATCTTTTTATTAACTTAGCATTGGGGTAATTTTATCCCCTTATTTATTTACTTATTTATTGAATATTTTTGGATTTTTATCTCTTCTTTTTTTTTTGTAGAGAAATAAACATAACTTATCAATGCACATGAATTTTCTATTATTTTTCTATTTTGGTTTTTCATGAGTAGGTTCCCAAATTCCCAATATTCAAATAAATTAGAAACATGATACATTCTCTTATTAACCCATATTTCCACAATTTTTTCACACTTAGTTGATGCACAATCTCTAATTTAAGCTAACCAAAGATTCAATTTGGGATAAGTAATTTGTTTTTCTGCTTATGGTTAGTGATGTGGTAAAATACAGAACAAATGGGGATTAAAAGGCTCAAAGTGGCTGACAAGGGTGATTTAAAGGGTAGGCTTATTTGGGATAAGTGAGCTAAAATCAAACAATGGCCTCAATCATATGCAAGCATATAAATACACTAAATAATGGACATATAGAATGGAACAAAGCAAAGATTGCAATTATAGAGAAGAAAACACACAAGAATAAAAATTTATGGTTAAATAATGTAACCATGTAAATAAGCTTAAATCTCACAGGTTGTGTGTTCTTTAGCTCAAAAATCATATTCCAAATAAAACTTCAAACAAATTTAACACAAAAATTTTGATTTAAATTAGTGAAATACTATAAAATTTCTTGAAAAAGAAAATATTACTTCAACCAAGTAGTAACTAAATGCATAAAATCAAACAAATATGCAATCAAATATGTAGATGCAACAATAAACAAATAAAGAAAATAAAGCAATGGTGTTGAAAAGAAGAATATGGCTAACCCATGGAGATCGGTATCGACCTCCCCACACTTAAAGATTGCACCGTCCTCGGTGCATGCTAAGATGTACAAGTGGACGGGCTGCTCCAACTGGCGCTTTTCTCCAAAGATTGTGCAGATGGACTTGTCTTGTTTCCCTATGTAAACGTCTTCCGCTTCCCTTCCGGGTGGCCATCCTGAAAGAAAAAGGGAAGAAAGGTAACCCAGTAATAGAGATAAGAAAATAAGTGAAGTATGGGTGGGTTAATGCCTAAATGAAAAGGGTCTCATTTACATGGAAGCTTCAACATGTACGTGAGAAAACAGTAGAAGTACATGGCAAATCAAGAATGCAAAAATTTACAAAAGTAGGGAAGAGAATGTGGGTAAGGAGAGATAATATAAATTCATGTCAATGTAAAAGTAATACAGGTATAAAAGATTGGCATTGATATAAATAATATTACCTATCCAGAATAAAACAAGTCACTAAGCACTAGGATAATACCAGAAAAGATATAACAGTTGAATAAGAACATTTGAACACCAATGGTAAAATAATAAATTTAGAAAAGAAAATAAAAATATACAAAATTAAAATACAATGAATGAAAGTATGCAAATGAATAAAATAAAATAAAAGATAAGAAGAATGAGAAGGGAAAGAAATAAAGTAAGAAAGAAAGAAGAAAGAAGAAAAGATAGAAGAAATTAGGATTGGGGAAGAATATAATTGGATGATCTGGATAAGCTGTGCGGTGCAAGCGATGCGGTCGCGTGAGGCACGCGGTCGTGCGACTTGCGCTGAAACTGATTGGCGCAGTTGCGTCGATCACGTGGTCGCGTGACCCGTTTTATGCCATTGGCGCGAGGGTAGCCTCGCACTCGCACAACTCTCTGTTCAAAATCATATTAGTGCCAAATTTTAAGTGACGCGATCGCGTGGGGCATGCGATCGCGTGAGTGGGCTTTAAAATGATATGACGCGGTCGCGTAGCTCACGCGGCCGCATGGGAAGGATTATACGTTCAGCACCAATCCAGCACCACTCTCTCACAACTTTCGGTCGTGCACCACTTTGACGTCGAAATCCTGGTCACGCGGCCGCGTGGGGCACGCGGTCGCGTGGGAGGCCATTATTCCCATATGACACGGTCGCGTCAGCGATGCGGTCGCGTGGGACAGTTTGTGCCATTGGCATGCCTCCAGTCCTGCTCCTGTGTAACTCTCTGTTCATATTATTATTGTCTCTCATCTCCTTGTGACGCGGACGCGTCAATGATACGGTCGCGTCGCGTAATGTTTTTTTTTTAATGCAATTATGCAGTATGCAACGCTAATGTAGATGCTATGAATAATTCCAGGTTCAATTAAAATAAAATAAAAACAAATAGCATGAAATAAAAATGAAAAAGAAACGATCATACCATGGTGGGTTGTCTCCCACCTAGCACTTTTAGTTAAAGTCCTTAAGTTGGACATTTAGTGAACTCCCTGTTATGGTGGCTTATGCTTGAACTCATCCAGGAATCTCCACCAATGTTTGTGATTCCAATATCCTCCGAGGTCCCAAACTAGGCATGTAAAGCCCTTAAGTAGCTTCAAACAGATTTTTAAGCTCCCGAGGTGACAAATGTCAGAGCAGATTCCAGGATCCCAAACCTTGCTTTTACACCCATTTTTGTCGGGATTTGTATTTTTCTAGCCGGGTGATAAGTAACTTGAATTCTCACTGCAGCTACCACACAGCTTCCTAGACCCATTCAATTGAGCTCTACACCAACCTTTGCGTTTAAACTTAAAGCTTCCAACCATAATGAACCTTGCAGGACAATTCTTACCACTGACCATCTTCCTCTTACTCTTAATGCCACAAAGAGTTCTAAGTTGACCATCTGTCTCCAGTAGCCCATATTCAAGTGGGATTAGAAAGCTAAGGGATATGAATTTTACCCACTTGAATGTTGTGAAGGATGATGGCAACTTAGGGGGAGGGGTTTCCAATGAATTTGCAAGCTCTACTTCCTTGTGCTCTTCTCTGACAACTTCCACCTCTTTGCAAGTTTCTTCAATATCAACCTCTTCCTCTTGGTAGCTTTCTTCCAGTTCAATCTCTTCTTCATTGCTCACCAAGGGCATGGGAGGTTGTGTTTCTTTTTCTTGAATCTCCATCTCTTGATCGACCTCTTCCAAGTCCTTAACCATGACATGCCTTAGAGGTTGTACACCCTCCTCAACATCAAATGCAACCATCTTGGAAGGAGGCTCTATGTCTTGACTTTCCCATGGAGGTTCAGCATCTCCCAAGTCTTCAACCACTTCTTCCTCTGTAACTATTATGGCTTCCTCCACTTGTTCCAATACAAAGCCATGTTCCTCATTGTCCACCGAAGTTTCTAGTGTCTCCTTCATGCTTTGCTCTTCTTTTGATTCTCCACATGTAGCCATGGGAGTTCTTTGAGTGCTCAGATATTAGGAAGCTATTATATTTACGAACTCGCTTAAGGCGGCCGCAAAATTTAGCACACTCTTATTCATCCTTTCTTGCCTTTGAAGAATAACACGAAGTCTGTCATCCATTGGAGGTTGGGGTGGATATGAAGGTTCATTGGTTGGGAGAGAGGGTTCATAATAGGAAGGTGGTTCATCTTGATAATGATATAGAGATGGTGAATATTGAGGTGGTAGTTCAAGAGAGTAGTTGTGTTGGAATGGTGGTGGTTCTGTGTATGGTTCATTTGGCTCATAAGGTGGTTGGTATGGTGGATACGGGTTAGGATCATATGAAGGTGAATGGTGGTAGTTGGCTTGTGAGTGTGGTGGTTCAAAGGTATGTTGAGGAAAGAGTTCATAGGCATATGGTGGTGGTTGTTGATAGTCTATTGGAGGTGGTTGTCGCCAAGAGGGTTGATCAAATCCTTGTGGCTCCTCCCATCTTTGATTGTTCCAACCTTGATACCTGTTCTCATTGTAATTTCTTCTTCCTGCAACATAATTGTAACCAGACTCATAGCACGGGGGTGAGAACTCATGATAGCAAATAAAAATTCAAAAAATGAAAATAAAAACAAATTGAAATTAAAAGGTTATTGAAATTTAAATTTTAAATTTTAAAAATTGAGATTTGAATTTTAAATTTTTAAATTTGAATTTTGAAAATTGAAATTTGAAATTTTGAAATTTGAATTTTACTTAATTTTTTTTTAATTTTGAATTTTGAAAATTGAAATTTGAAATTTGAAATTTGAGTTTTAAATTTTGAATTTTTTGAATTTAATGAGGAGAGAGAAAAATAATAAAATGACACTAAACTTAAAATTTTTAGATCAAAACGAAGAAAATAACTAAGAACAACTTGAAGGTCAAGATGAACACAGAACAAATTTTTGAAAAAAATTTAATAACTAAATAAAAACCAATAACCTCTTAATTTATGAAAAAGCAAAAATAAAAACAAATAAACAAGCAAAAATCAAATATTTACAATAACCAATAATAAGGCACATGTTTGCAATTCCCCGGCAACGGCGCCATTTTGATGAGAGAACTTTTGCGTGGTCTAGAAATTTGCGGATAAATCCTCGTTGCAAGTATAGTTTCTAAACCTTCAAAAGTCCTTTCATACAAAAGTTTTGGTTGTCACAAGTAACAAACCCCTTTAAAATTGATAACCGAAGTATTCAAACCTCGGGTCGTCTTCTCAAGGAATTGCAGGGAGGTATGTTCTTATTATTGATTATGAGTTTGTAAATTGGGGGTTTTGAAAGTAAGGAAGCAGTATGTTGAACAAAAAGAATAAAATAAAATAGTAATAATAAAATAAACTCTTGGCAAGGTATGAAAACTGGAAGTCCTATCCTGGCTATCCTTATCAATTGCAATGAGAATTAGATTTTTCTCCCACTTTGTTAACCTCTAACTATGAAGGTGAGTTAAGTGGATGAATTAATTCTGATTCCTCAAGTCCTAGTCTTTCCTTGGGAAAAGTTAGAGTTATTGGAACCTGAATTAATTCTTGAAGAATTCTAATTTTCAATCAACAATGAGTTTGATAACTCAAGTGTCTCCAATGACTCAACCAAAGCCAAAAGGGAAGAGAATATACTTGAATGAAAATAATTTGAATACATAAATTAAAGAGAGCAATCGTAATTCTGAAATTCCTCAATTAGCACTAATAAAGATATCAAATGTAACATGGAAGAGTTCATAAATTAAATTAGAAAAATAAATAAAAGGAACATTGAACCTGGGATTGAGAGTCACTCCTAAAACTAAGAGAAATCCTAAATCTTAATCCTAAGAGAGAGGAGAGAACCTCTCTCTCTAAAAACTACATCTAAATCCTACTAATTGTGAATTTGAAAGCTTATTCATGAATGGATGCATTTTCCCACTTTATAGCCTCTAATCTGTGTTTTCTGGGCCGCAAACTGGGTCGAAAACAGCCCAGAATTCGCTGGTTGCGAATTCAAACACGCTGATTTTTCGTCATTGTGACGCGTCCACATGGAGCACGCGATTGCGTCGCCTAGCTTCAGGGAAACTATGGCATATTATATATGAAATCGAAGCTCCATATGTTAGCTTTCCAACGTAACTGGAACCGCATCATTTGGACCTATGTAGCTAAAGTTATAGCCGTTTGAGTGCAAAGAGGTCAGGCTGGACAGCTTAGCAATTTCTCCAACTTCTTGTATTCCTTCAACTTTTGCATGTTTTCTTTCCATCCTCTGAGCCATTCCTGCCCTGTAATCTCCGAAAACACTTAACACACATATCAAGGCATCTAATGGTAATAAGAGAGGATTTAAAAATAGGGAACTTAAGGCCAAAGAAGCATGTTTTCAATCAAAGCACATAATTAGGAAGGCAAACGTAAAACCATGCAAATAGTATGAATAAGTGGGTAAATATTGAAAAAAACCACTCAATTGAGCACAAGATAAACCATGAAATAGTGGTTTATCAGCCCCCAAGGGAATAGAGCTAGCCTTTTCACCCTCCAACTCTTTCTCTACCTTTGCCAACTTTGCCTCCAGCTCCTCCTTCAAGCCCTTAATACGATCAAACTCTAACTTAGCCTCCTCCATAAAAGATTTTGTAGCATGAACCAAGATATCCTGAGCAGTTCGAAAAAGAGCCGCACCCATATGTGCCATCTTCAGACTACTCCTAGTGATGAAATCCAGATGGTGAAGAATGGACACATCATTCATCGACAGTTGACCATAGGGGGCGATCTGATTGTCGACAAACCCCACAGCATCAAAATCGGGGGCATCGAGGTCAAAAGGCTCAACAGACTTCTGTTTCTTTATAGGAGGACCCGTAGTTTGAGAGGAGGCAATAGCAGAGGATTGGGGTGGATCAACCAAATGAGTCGGAGGAGTAGGGATTATCCTCCTCGGACCAGAAGCAGCTGAGACTGGTATTTTAGGAGGAACCTGAGAAGACCCCTCCCCAGCAGCCTTGGACGATGCAAGTTGAGCTGCGGTGGCCTTCTTGGCCTTCTTGAATGCCTTCATTGAATCCGAAGTCCTTGCCATTTCTGAAAATTAACAAAAACCAACAGAGCCAAGTTATATACAAGAGAACAAAATAAATAAAGCAAAGAAGGCAAAGAAAGGAAATCGATCACTACCCAGCTCGGCTCAGAGAAGTGAGGGGTCCTCTAAGAATTTCTTGGTATCAAGATAGGGAGGCTCCCGCCAATTCTCCTCCAACACAATCACAAAGGCCTGCTCGACCTCGTCCAACATCTCCCATGAATACCTCGACACAACAACGTTCTTTTGCCACTCTAAAGGAAAAGTGGGCTCATTATTCTCATCTAGAAAAAAGGGTCGAGCTCCTTCAATAGCTCGGACCTTGAAGAAATAGTTCTTAAAATCACGAAACAACTCGTCATACATAGAAAAAACTTTCTTCCCTTGTGAAGCTCGGAAAGAAATCCAGGCAGCCTTTTTCTTCACTACCCTAGGTTTTGTCAAGACAAACAAATAAAAGAAAAGGGATTGCAAAGCAGGAACGTCAAGTTCACGACACAGCAATTGAAAGATCTTTATAAAGCCCCAAGAATTGGGGTGAAGTTTGGATGGAGCTACATTGCAAGACCACAACAGATTGGTCTCAAAAGGAGTAAAAGGAATGGTGATATTCATCTGGCCAAAAAAGAAATCGTATGCATAGAAAAAAGGACGGTCTCCAGCAACTCGAGTAGAGAAACAAACTCTCTCTTCAGAAGTGGGGGGGTACAAGCTCGTAATTCTTTTCCTCACTACCACTACTACAAACCCTATGAAATTGCCTAAGCTGCTGACAAAATTCAGAATCAACCAAAGAAACACACAAAAGAACCATCGAATCCACCCAATCAGCCATGCCCTCAGGGACTTGGGAAGATGTCTCAACAATGTTCTTGCGAGAAGACATGAGGTCAACTAGTCCTACAGTAAGAAAAGAAGAAAATAGATTACTAACTCAAACATCTCGAACAAAATCAAAAACAACCTATAGCAGAACACGACTCAAGCATGCAAACAGATAAAAAGGAAAACCCTAAGACAAGGTCCAGGGGCATCCTTTGGAGGTAGTGACAGAGTAAAGACTCAGGAAAAATCTACAAGGCTAACATCTTGACAAAAACCCTCAACGAAGAAAAAACCCCCTTCCAGACAAACAGCAACACGAAGAGAAAGACAAAGTAAATATAAGAAAGAACATTATCTGCTACAAAGTCTACCAGTAAAGAAAGTTACAAAAGGTGCAGTCTTTTTTACCAAAAGATTATCAAACAGTTCATCGACCCAAAATTCCAAAATATGAAGGCGACAGTCGCAAACAACAAATTGAGCATAACAACGCAAAAAGGTTCAGATTTTCCAGCATGCATTTCAAACGAAAATTAGAGTTTTATCAAAAACCGAAGGCAAAAAGTAAAAAAGCAGAAAGTAGAAACCAAACCTGGAAAAATAGGAGAAAACCCTGAAGAAAGGTTGAGATCAGAAGTGACAGGGAGAAGAGCCACCCCTCGAACAGAAAAGCCTTACAAAAGTAGAAAACAGAAGGCGAAATCCAGAGTCACCCCTCTTCCACAGCCAGAAGGAAACAATAACCAAACAATGTCGCAAGGAAAGAGGCAAAAGCTACAAACTCCAGGCGAAAACAGAAATAGAAAAAGAACAGGGAGGTTACGGAGAAGAGAAATCATTTTCCTGAAATGTGAAATTCAAAATAAAGAGGCCAAGAGAAATGGGGTAATTAAAACCAATTAATGAGGGTATTAAACCCTCACACGTTCCCAAGAACAGAGCGCTAATACGAAAGCGTGCACTTTCAGAAGAAAACATTCCACATTCAAAAAGGAAGATTCTACAAAGAAAGAAGTCGACAAGTGCTCGAGTTCGGCTTCACCCGAGAAGGATCGAAGTCCTAAGACTAAGACTCGATCTCAGAAAGAAAGACCGAGCTCGAGTAGGGGCACTGTTCATACCCTGGGTCGAGCTGTCCGACCCGGGATATTTAGCGATAAGGCGACCGACCTCTTCATGTCCGACTATCCGACCTCTTCTCAAAAAGCTCGGCCAA
The DNA here is from genome assembly GCF_003086295.3 of Arachis hypogaea. Taxonomy (NCBI): domain Eukaryota; kingdom Viridiplantae; phylum Streptophyta; class Magnoliopsida; order Fabales; family Fabaceae; genus Arachis; species Arachis hypogaea. The sequence goes on from NC_092052.1 coordinate 52,753,102, forward strand.
GCCGACAGGAAAGCCCAAAAGGGGCCCAACTCAAGGAACACGACCCAGACCATAAGGCGGCCCAAGCCTATAGGGATAAGGGCGGTTCCCTTGAAGATAAGCTGACCTCACCCAAAGGATAAGATAAAGATAAGATAACTAACTTATCTTATCTAAAAAGGTCACTCTACACCATTATAAATACACTGGAGCACCCAGGTATAACTCATACTCTGATTCTACATAAAAACCTGCTAATACCCTTGCTAACTTAAGCATCGGAGTCCCTTACAGGTACTTCCATCCTCTGGTGACGAATGATCAGCAGTGCAGCTAGTCCCACAAGTCGGACCCGACAGCTCTGGCCGCCACCAACCAGCCGGACACGTCATCTCCAACCAACATAGAAGATCTCGTCCGAGATCGACCTATAGTTTCAGGTAACCCCCAGAACAAACGGGAACCCATGAAGAAAGAGGATCAAAATGCAGAAAAGCCTCGAAAGTACCACAACTACACTCCTCTAAGGGTTTTCCTGGTCGATGTTTACAGAGGGATATGTCAAACAAAGAAGCTTCCACCACCTTGTCCGATTAAGCACAAGAAAGCTGGAAGTCAGGTAGAGTATTGTGAGAATCATAAGCTATATGGCCATTCCACCAATGAATGCTATGACCTAAAAAACGTCATAGAAAAGTTGGCCAAAGAAGGCCAACTTGATAGATACCTGGCAGACAGGTCGGACGACCCGAGAAAGAGAAGAAGGGATGAAGAAGGGGGACTACCCGAACATCCTTCTCACACTCCGGAATGACAGATCCATATGATTAATGGAGGATGCGCAGGAGGAGGAATGTCAAAATCCTCCCAGAAAAAACACCTCAAAGAAGTATACCAGGTCGGAAAAAGCAATCAACTAATCGACTTGCCCACCATCTCTTTCACTAAAGGAGATGCACAAGGCTTACTGCCCGGGCACGACAACCTAGTGGTGATAACACTGATCCTGACCAATTCTAACCTTCATCGCACCTTGATAGATCAAGGAAGTTCAGCTGACATCCTGTTCAAACCTGCTTTTAACAAGCTCGGGTTAAAAGGAGAAGACCTAAAGGCCTACCTTCATAGCATGTACGGACTGGAAGACACCTCGATCTGACCTCTTGGTAACATCCCATTATACACCACCTTTGGAAAGGGTATCAGGTCAATGACCTTGAGTATCGACTACATTATAGTCCACATGAACTCAGCCTACATTTCTCTAATAGGTTGGACCACTCTAAATAAAATTGCAGCTGTTGTCTCTACTCCTCACATTTGCATGAAATTTCCTACCCTCGAAGGGATTAACACCATCAAAGAAGACCAAAAGCAAGCTAGAAAGTGCTACAATTAAAGTCTCACTTTGAATGGTAAGTCAGGAGGCAAGGAAGTCAACACCATCGAATTGGGAAGAGTACGAGTCTGTGAAGAATTACATCCTCAACCCGAAGGCAAAATTGAACAGATACAAATCAGAGACCATCCTAGCAAGACAACGAGTATAGGGCAAACTTAAGGGAGAGCCTGAAGAAGCAGCTTGTTGACTTGTTAAGAAAAAATTCTGACCTCTTTAACTGGAAAGTTTCAAACATACCCGGCACAGATCCTGAATTGATGTGCCATAAGTTTGTTGTATACCCAAGTTCCCGACCTATTCAGCAGAAGCGTAGGAAGCTTGGGCCAGAGCGAACACAGGTCGTAGAAGAGCAGGTGCAGGCCCTACTGATGTGTGAGCATCTTTCCTATCTTTATCTAGTGAATTTGCATTTAAATTGTCGAGTTTAATCAAGAATTAATTATCTTTTAGCCACTATGGATGCTACTTTAAGTCGTGTGCAATTCTGTTTATTTCAGGTAGCATTCGGATGGATTTGATGGACTTTCTGTAGAAAAATAGAAGAAGGTGAATGATGCTGTCAACCCTGACTTCTCTGCACTCTAACCTGAATAAATCGAGCTACAGAGGTCCAATTGATGAGCTTTTAGTGGCATTGGAAAGCCAACTTTCAGAGCTTTCTAACGATGTATAATAGTCCATACTTCTTCTCTACCAATTCAGCAAGGGTGGCGCCTAACTTGAGGTTTCTCAAGTTAGGCGCCAAGATCAACTATATACACGAATCCAAGGCTGCACAAGTCACTACAAGAAAATGGAACATTTGAAACAAAAACTTTGTAACAAATTTAAAATTGTTACAAAAAATTATTTTTTTGTAACAAAAATTAGTAATTGTTACATAATAATAATGTTTTGTAACAACAATATAATTTGTTACAAAACATTTTGATATTTTATAACGACTTGATTTTTTTTGTTACAAATTATATTGGCTTTTGTAACGAACCAGTGTTTTGTAGGAAAATTTTAAAATATTTTGTAACAAAAGATGAAGTTGTTGCAAAAGTTTAAAATATTTTGTAACAAAATATCCATTTGCTTCAAAAACTCCAATTATTTTGTAACAAAAAATTAATTTGTCACAAAATTCAATATTGTTTGTAACAAGTTATTTGTTTATCACAAAATACAAAAATTTTTATAACTAAAAAAATTATTTTAAAATGTTAAAATTTTTAAGATAATTTTATTTTATTTTAAAAAAGTTTATTTTTAAAATATTATTTGTGTTAATTAATTATTTTTTATAAAAAAATTAAAGATTAAATGATTTATTTTTAAAAATGGAATATATTATTTTATATTTTTTAAAAAATTAATATATAATTTTACTAATAATTAAATTTTAAATGTTGATTAAAAATTAATTTTTTAAATTAAAAAAATTAATTATTAAACTTAAATAAAAATAGTTAAAATTTAAAAATAAAAATAAATATAAAAATAAAAAAGGAAGTATAGGGAGCCAATGGAGTATCTGTACAATGTGTACAATGGGGGTTTATTAATGTTCGATTCAGTAAGATATCAGATGTTTATTATCCCTGGTACCCGGATGGTTATTCGGGATAGTATGGGTGTATTGTGTTTGAGAAATTAGTAGTATTTTACCCTGGATGTTCATTTTTTAACTCATATTAGGCCTAATAAATAGTTCATTGTACAAATTGTACAAATATTCCATTGGCTCCCTAGCGGGATTCAAAATAAAAATCCTAATTCTAACCTGTGAACCGACTGGATTAAAACTCGGACCGGTTCATTGCTTTTCTTATTTTGCCCCTCTCCCCAATGAAACTACGTCGTTTTGGCCTTCTGAAGGGAAAAAGTGAAACCTAAAAGCTACCCTCTCCCTCTTCGAGTAGTAGTAGCCCCCATCCCCCTACCTTTCTCTCAATCTCACTCAAGAAGGAGAGCCTCTGACTTTCACACTCCCAAAAAAGCACCACCCACTTACCACCGCTGGGGTACTCTACTTCGTCTCGTGACTCTCGCGTTGGCCCATGTGCATCTCCTTCTTAGCTCGTCGCCTCCTCTGCTGACAGCGTCTCACGTCATCGTCGTCGTCGTCGTCGTGCCCTCGTCCGGCGTGGCTCACCGTCGCTGCTCCCTTCCCCTTGCCAGACTCTGCTTCGCCGTGCTTGGTCTCCCTCTTCTCAGGTATTTTTTTTAATTTTTTTATTTATTTAGTTATTGACTTATTGCCTCATTAGGTTATAATTTGATTAACTGAGGAACTGATTAATGATGTTGATTAACAGAATTAGAAACACCATCCTCCCAAATTTTGTTGGCAGATCATTCAAATTTTGTTGATACATTGTAATATATGTCGGTTTAGTGGTTGATTGATGCTTTTGTTTTTCTGATTATTAGTGTTTAGGGTTGATTTGTTGCTATTTTTATACCATTATGGTGAATTGGAGAAGCAGACTGATGAACGGAAATTGTTGTGTCGGTATAGAATTTCACAAATGAAATCTCGATGCAAGTATAGTTCTAAACCAACAAACAATTCCCCAATAAAAATTTTTTTTGTCACAAGTACAAATCCCAATAAAAATAACCGAAGTATTTAAACCTTGGTTCGTCTCTCAAGGAATTCCAGGGAAGTGTTCTTGTTATTAGTTAGGAAGTACATTTTGGGGTTTTTGAAATAAGGGACAAGAAATGTAAATAGCAAAAGAGATAAACTAACAACTAAGAAAGCTCTTGGCAAGGTATGAGAACTAGAAGTCCTATCCTTGTTATCATTATAAATTGTAACAAGAATTGTTCATTGCTCCACTTAGTTAACCTCTAACTATGAAGGAAAGTCAAGTGGATATCAACTTGAGATCACAAGTCCTAGCCAAATCATAATGAAAGACTAGCTTTAGTGACATTCAAGTCAACTAGCAACTTCCAATTATCAATCAACAAGAGAGTTTGATAACTCAAGAGTCACCAATTACTCAACACAAACCAAGAGGAGAAAAATCTACTCTAACATCCTTCCTAGCATTTTGTCAAATACTTGGAAGGCATAAAAGGAAAGTAAGATAAAATTGAAAGAAATGTAAATCTACAACTACCAATTGCAAGGAAATTAACAACAACAAAGCAAATCAACAATAAAAGAAATCAAACATAGATTGCATTAAAGGAAAATAAAAGGAACAAGAGTGCATCAACAACAAGGTAAACAAATACAAGGAGTAAAATGCTAAACTAGGAAAGCAAAGATAAAGGAACAAGAAATTGAAAAGGAAAAGTAAATCAAGGCATGAATTAAACCTAGATCTAAGAAATTCTAATCTACATCTAACCTAATTCTAGAGAGAAGAGAGAGCTTCTCTTCCTAGAAACTAACTAAAGCATGATGAAAACTCCACTATGTGCTCCCCCCTTTGCTCCCTCTTGAATTCTGCATGTAAGAGCCTCAGAATTGAGTTGGATATGGGCCTGGGAAGCTCAGAAATCGCCCCCAGCGTTTTCACTTTAATGATGTCACGTGCAAGCAACGACGCGTACGCGTGGGTCACGCTTACACGTCGCTTGGAATTTAACTTTCCACGCGTACGCGTCATGTCACATGTACACGTCACCACGCGACTTCATCTTCTACGCGTGCGCGTATGTCACGCGTGCGCGTCGATGCATGCACTCCAAATCCTTGATTTTCCATGAGTTCTCCACTTTGCATGCTTTTCTCTTCACTTTTTTGATCCATTCCTAGCCTTTTCAACCTGAATTCACTAACAAACACATCAAGGCATCTAGTGGAATTAAAGGTGGATTAAAATTAGCAATTAAGGGCCTAAAAAACATGTTTTCACACTTAAGCACAAATTAGGAGAGAATCATGAAACCATGCTATTCCATTGAATAAATGTGAGAAAAGTTGATGAAATCTCCTAAATTGACCCTAAAAATGGGGTTTATCAACCTCCCCACACTTAAACCAAGCATGTCCTCATGCTAGAATCAAGAAAGAAACAAAGGGTATCAATATTTATTCAATGTAAACTAATTGAATGCAACCTATCTAGATGCAATCTATCTAAATGAATGCAATTACTTGGTCAAAATAAATCAATTTCCAAGAAAACATATATAAGCATAAAGGCTAAAGTAATAGCAATCAAATCAAATCCACAATTCAATTGAGTTACTGAAAATTTTACAAACTTGCAAGAAAAGATGATCATAGGTGGAGACATGTAATTGAGCAATCGAACCCTCACCGGATGTGTATCCGCTCTAGTCACTCAAGTGTATAGGGTTGATTCACTCAATTCTCCCCTAATCATGCTTTCCAAGATTTGTTTTTCATATAACAATCAACAATTATTTCATACATGCATACAAATATCATGAGGTCCTTCCACAAGGTTGTAATGGGGCTAGGGTCAAGGTAGGATGCATATAGTCAAGTGAGCTTGCAATTTGAATCTTTGATTAACTTAAACTTTCCACCTAACCTATGACAACCTATACAATTTAAGTGCTAACCCAACTACCCATTCTTCACTTTTTCATATACTCATGCATTCTTTTTTTGATTACCACACATATGCATTGATTATTATTGGACTTTACTTTGGGGCATTTTGTCTTCTTTTTATTATTTTTTTTTCTTTCTTTTTCTATTTTTTTCTTTTCCATATTTCTTTTCTTTTGTTTCTCTCTTTTTCTTTTTGATGTAATTATATACAAAGGTATCAATGCATATGGTTTAAACATTTAATTAACACATGAGTATGTACCCAATTCTCAATATTTTCAACAAAATACAAAAACACCCTTTTACCTCAACTAATGTCTCAAGTTTCCCCACACTTGAATGATACACACACTCACTAGCCTAAGCTAATCAAAGATCCAAATTAAGGATATTTATTGTTTTTCACTTAAGGCTTGTAATGTGCTAAATTAAAGAACCAAGTGGGTTAAAATAAGCTCAAAGTTGGCTAACAATGGTTGATGAAAGGTAAGGCTATTTGGGTAAGTGAGCTAAATGAAATGATGGCCTCAATCATATAAATGCATATATACACAAAATAATGGACAAATAGAATCAAACAAATCAAAGATTACAATCATAGGGAGAGAATAATGCACACAAAAAGGAAAATAAGTGGTTATAAGATGTAACACGCAATTAGGCTCAAAACTCACAAGCTTGTGTTCTTAGATCAAAAACATGATCCACAATATATAATTCAAGCAAGTTCAATGAAATTTTTTTTACTCAATTCAATTGGGATGTCAATGCCCTATTGAGAATGTTTTTCTTGGAGAATTTCATTATTTTAACTAAGCTTCTTATATATATATATATATATATATATATATATATATATGCAACTAAAAATCCTAAAAGACCTAAAAGTGAAATACAAAAGTGTTGGGATTAGAAACTTGTCACCCAAAAACACCGACTGGTCGGACGACCTCCCCACACTTAAAGTTTGCACCGTCCTCGGTGCATTCAAAGATGAGCAAGGGGGTTCGGCGACTCTCTGAGTTGCTACCTTCAGCTGGTAGGTCAACCGGTTGCTGCGTGTTCTTTCTCCCTCTTCTATTTTTGCTTATGGTGACTCATCCTGAAATTAGAAGACAAGATAGTGAGAAAAGTAAATGCAAAAGCAAGGAAGCATATATTATTAGAATGAGGTAATAGTCACTAGAATGAAGTGAGTGAGTTAGTGTGACATTAAAGAAAAGAGTGTGTGAGTTCTAAATTGCATGCGATTTTAGAACACGCGCGCACTAGCATAAAAAGCTTTGTCACAATTTACACAAAAGAAGCATGCACTTTACTCATTTTAGTGTGCTTGAAATACTTCAAAGTGACTTGTGGGTTAAGATAACCAAACAAGTAGTAAAGAAGCATAAAAGCACTCAAGCAATTAATCAGGTAAATGTGAAATTGGATAATGCATGGACATTGGTTGATGTGTAAGTAACTTTAATGAACAAAATGGAATATGAACTTATACATCAATCAATGACACATTTTGAAGTTATTGCAACACCTAAGTGACATAGAAGTGGAACACATGGATGCTATGGAACTTAGGGAAAAGAAGATAGAAGTTAAACTCAATCACATAGCAAAAATGGTCCACAAAGCTTAGAAAGCTAAAAAATATGTCACTAGGTAAGCTTTCGATCCAATTTTCACAATTCCAAAATCTCAATGCATGAAATAGGTGATGTGAATAAATGTCAATTAACAACAAACACCACCTAAAAAATGCATTGATAATGTACAATTGCCTAACAATAGATGCTGAATGCATGGTGGCCAAAACATGCAATTCAAAAGATTTAGAAAGCTAAGAGGCAATGTAACATGTACTTGGTATTCAAAAGTGCTAAGCATGAAAAATTCAAAACCATGTAATAATGTATATCTTCAACAAAGAATCCAACAATCAATATAGTAATCGGCAGCAATCAATAGTAAACAAGATTAATAATCCAACACTTATCATGAAAACAAAAGTTAAACTAACTAAATAACTAACAAACTAACCAATGGTTGATGGTGTATGGTAGTGTTGGATGATGGGTGAGAGGTGAAAAGAAAAGAAGAGAAGAGAAGAAATGGAAAGAATTGTAAAGAGAAGAAGAAAAGAAGAGTGGTGAACAGGGCAATCCACGCGTCACACAACGTGGATAGATGAAATGGAAGTGACGCGTACGCGTGGATTATTCAGAGAGGCGACGCGTAAGTGTGGGTCGACGCGTACGCGTGGGTGGACTTTGTGCAAAGGCACAATTCCAGCCCAAAACTTGCACAACTCTCGGGTTTGTTGTATGGAAGGTGGAAATTTTGGATCCACGCGTACGCGTGGGTGATGCGTACACGTGGATGGCTGAAAATCTTGGGGTCATGCATACACGTAGGTTGGTGCTATATTTTTCAAAATTTTTCTAAGTTCTTGCACCAAACTAAGCATTCCAAACCTCCAAACAGCTACCAAAACACCATAAAACCTTATTCAACAAACCAAACTACTAAATAAACTCAACAAACTAAACAAAACATAAAATCAAACTAGTTTTTACCAATATGTACAAAAGAGAAAAATGAAAAGATTTTACCATGGTGGGGTGTCTCCCACCTAGCACTTTTTTCTATTGTCCTTAAGTTGGACATTTTAGGAAGCTCTTTGTCATGGTGGTTTGTGCTTGTATCCATCCTTGAACATCCACCAATACTTGGACTTCAAATAAGCTCCATCATTCACAATTAATAACTCCAAGCTTTGATGGAGTTCCACACATGCTAAGGGCTCTCAAAATTGATCGTCATGTATGCCGGGATCCCGAATCTTATTTCTATGCCCGTCTTCAAGTTGATCATCATTAATCTATTTGGGTACCATAATCTTGGAATTCTTACTCAAGTGACCAAACATCATCCTAGACCCAAGCAATCTAGTACTACACCAACCCTTGCAATTAAGTTTTGAACATGCAACCATCATGAGCTTTGATTTACAATGCCAACCAATAACCATCTTCCTCTTGCTCCTCAATCCACAAATATTTCTAGGTTGACCATCCGTTTCAAGCAAACCATATTCAAGTGGGATAATTAAGCTTAGAGATGAGATATTTACCCACTTGAATGGAAGGATAGATGGTGATGGCTTGGGGAAAGGTATCTCCAATGTCCTTGCAAGCTCTACTCCCATGTGTTCTTTCTTGACAACTTCCACCTCTTCACAAACTTCTTCAATTTCAATCCTTTGTTCGTCAATTTCATCTAACTCTTCTCCATCACTCAAATCATAAATGGGAGGATGAGAGAAATCTACCTCCATATTGCTTTCTATCTCATCGGGAGAAGGTTCTTTAAGTTCAAAGGATTCACCACCAAGAAGGTTTGAGGCATGATCTTCATCACTAAGGGAACTCAATTCTTGCTTCATTCCCCCAAATCTTCATTCAAAAATTGTTTTGGAGGTTGTGCACTCTCCTTCTCAACATCAAATTCAATTTTCTTGGAGGAACTTTCCATGACTCTAGGTTCCCATGGAGGTTTCGCATTTTCTAAGTCTTTAACCACTTCTTCCTCTTCTTCAACAATCATGGCTTCCTTCAATTGCTCTAATACAAAATCTAACTCCTCATTCTCCACCGGATTTTTCAATCTCTCCTTTATGCTTTTCTCTTCTTTTGATCCTTCACATGTGGCCATGGAAGTACTTTGAGTGAATGGGTCTCGGGAGGCCAAAGTGTGCACTACCTTGGTCAAGATAGTCACATATTCAAGTGCACTCCCTTGCATATCCTCTTTCCCTTGAAGTAGCAAAGTGAGAGAATCATCCATTGGGGCTTGGGGTGGATAGGAGGGTTCATTATTTTGGAGAAAGGGTTCATAATAGGAAGGTGGTTCTTCTTGGTAAGGGTATGGAGATTGTGTGTATTGATGTGGTTCTTAGGAGTAATTATGATGGGATTGTGGTGGTTCCATATATGGTTCATATGGCTCATAAGGTTGTTGGTTTGGTGGGTATGAATTAGGGTCATATGGAGGTGTTTGGTAAAAAGGGGCTTGTGAGTATGGTTGAGGGCTATGTTGAGGGTATGGCTCATAGGCATATGGTGGTGGTTTTTGATAGTCACAAGGATGTCCACCATAGTCACTGGATTGATATGCATCATGGAATGGCTCTTGCTCATAGTGCATTGGTGGAGGTTATTGCCAAGAGGATTGATCACATGCATATGGCTCCTCCCAATTTTGATTGTTCCATCCTTGATGCATCTCCACATTGTAATCTCTACTTCCTACAACATAATTGTAACCAAACTCATAGCTAAAACACTACAAGAAAATAGCTCTATTGCCATGCTTTTAAAGCGTGGCGGAAAGCTGAAAAAAGTGTGGCGATAGCTTTTCGCCACGCTTTTTGAGCTACCGCCACGCTTTTGGTGACCTATCGCCACACTTTTTCTTTTGCCACGCTTTTTATAAATGGTCACCCGTTAAAGCGTGGCCGTATGTGGGAGATATGGTCACGCTTTAAAAGCATGGCCATATGGGAGATATGGCCACGCTTTTGAAGCGTGGCGATAGAGAGAGATATGGCCACGCTTTTTAAGCGTGGCGATAGCAAGATATGGCCACGCTTTCAAAGCGTGGCAATAGCCTTATAAAATTTAAAAAAAAAATCCTTTTTCTAATTTTTACCTTCATCGATACAAAATATAAAATTTTCAGTTCTTTTTTATTACCAAACTTATAAATATAGAAACTTATAAATATAGTATACAATTTTTATTATAAGACAAATCAAATAATAATTAGTGATATATATAATTTTTGCTATAATTGTTTTATACATTAAAAAACTAATACTCAAATACAAAATAAATCTCGAGTTCAAATTCCAAAACTAAAAACTAAAGAAAAATACAAAAACAATACAACTTAAATCCTAAGTCCTTTGCTGTTCCTCCTTCTTCTAGCCCTCTTAAACTTCCTTCCCTTAGATCATACATAATTGTTCAACTTGTTCACTCCCTAAACCGCTCTCCATGATCTCTTCTTTCCCTCGCAAGATCCCGTCTTCTTCCTTCTAAAACCACACAAACTGATTAAACAAGAAGCAATAATAATTAAGGTGAAGAGAAAGGCTTGTTTTGTGTACCATGGTGGGAAAAGAGTGATGGAAATGCATGGTAGGCATGAAGGTGAAGCTGTTGTTTTGGATCGGAGAAGAGAAAAGTGTTTTGGATGAGTTTACAACTACGTTGCCTCCCATTGTAGACATTACTTGGCAATCCCCATACATTCTTGCTGCTGCTTCTTTCTTTCTTATGTTGAGGAGAAAAAGTTTCTTTAGTTGAGGCAAACCTGTTTTGTCACCCCAAAGAAAAAATATCAAAATCAGAATCCAACTAGCAAAAACAATAGCTGAGCTAATGACGAAAGCTAACGAGACATTCTCATTTCACTAACCCAAAGTACAACAATAAGGGAAGATTCCTTTCACAGACAAATAGGCAAAATCTCAGGAGTGTATGAAAGGAAACAAAATAGAATAATGTCCCTCACAATCTTTGGAAGATTTATTTTCTTCTTTCTTTCTTTTATAACACACATGTAAAAAATGTAAAAAATAAAATAAGCAAAAAGAGTAGTAAATATTATAGAGAATAGAGAGCATGACCATGGGGAAAGGTTGGAAGCTATGGTTTTGTGACGTTCACAGAAGACACACCCACTACTAGAAGAGTGTGGTGGAGTTGTACTAAGTCGGTTATAGTGGTAGTAATTTATTTTACTGGTGGGAAAAGGGTAAATGCGGTTGGACAGAAACTGATCAGCGCCACTTATTGCGTCGGCTATTACATTCCACCGGCTTCTTTCTTAATGGCTGGTTGTTCTTATTGGCACAGATCAATGGGGCAAAATTTTCATATTAATTGCAAATTGCACCATGCACATATTATATAAGGTCAGCTGGTAGTAGTAAGGACGTTGTTCTCACTAGTTCTTTTTTATGTGAAAAATGTAGTTTATGATTAAGTTCTATTTTTTACATGGAAAATGCAGAGTATTAGGTAAGAAAAAATCAAGTGAGATTTAGTTTGCTGCTAATATTGACATGTTTGAATGAAAGTTATAAAATTTCTTGAAGCAGTTCTATGTTCAAGTAATGAGATGCATTTGAATTTTCTTTTTTCCTTTTTCCATTAATGAGATATTTTTTAATTCTAAAAATGACATCGGAATGAATTTATACATTTGCTATATATGATGAATACAACTAATTTTAAATTGTAATTCTCTCAAGTAATATTTTCTTTTGTTTTTCTATGTATTTTGGAAATGATTTGTTTTCAATTTTATTTTTATATTCTTACATTCATCTAGATGCTTTATTTGAATTGTAGGCTACAACTATGATTTATACAACATATATCAAGCACAAACGAAAAGTTTAATAGAAAATAACTTCAGCAAATTAAAAAAGTATAAATTATAGTCACATTCAGTTTTTATAAATTTTAATCAACTCACATTGGAAAATCCAAGAGTAACATGCATTGATCTTCATCTGTAATGCCAAGTCTCCATCTTATTCTTTGTTCAAATAACCTAAAAGTCATAATGAAAGAAATAATACTACTAAAAGATTTGCCTAGTGAAAGCAATAGCTTGAAGTGTGAATGAGTTGATGGCTTGCTTACATATGGGGGCTGAGATGAACCAGTTTGGCTTCGTTAATATGATTACTCGTAAGCTTGAGAGGTAGCAGTGACAGAAATATGCTTGATATGCTTAAGTTGTGGCCAATTAAACAAGAATAATAATAATAGTAATAATAATAATAATAATAATAATAATAATAATAATAATAATAATAATAATAATAATAATAATAATAATAATAATAATAATAGTAAGTTAGTAACTAAATTAAACAAGAATAATGAAAAATAAATTAAATATGAAATTATCTAATCAAGTTTCTAAGAAAAGGAAAAAGTAGAATTCAATCTAAGATATGACAATTAAAAAAAATAGTAAAAGAATACAATTTGAACAGATTATGGCCAGGGATCTCTGCTAGTCTGCTAGTTTGCTAGGTACACACGAATAATTGATAATAGTTGGTCAAACATCACAACAAGCATATGTACCCAAAGGGCTAAATCTAAGTTAGTACTTACAAATCATAAAATTTGACAAGTACACTATTTGGTTTACTTTTAAATGAAATAAAACACTACTTCATTTCTTCAAGTCTTATTCCTCTTAAGATGTTGCTTTCTTTCCTAATATTTTGATAAAAACTTGAAGTTACAACATCATAAAAATTGCATATAATATGCTTCAATTACTTTATTGTTTACTGTTTTACATTTTATATAATATACACACACATACATACCCTACCTCGTGCAAAATGACCATACTATGTACCCATATCTATGCTACATTTTCCTGAAGCATTAATGAATCCAACATTATTATAAACTACAGTCCACTTCGATCAAGAAGAGAATATCAACTTTGAGTAATTGAATTCATAAAAGTAAGACGTACTTGGCATGTGGCAAGGGTATCCTTACAGTTTTGAAGACTTCTAGAAAGAAAGAGCCACAGAAAGAAGTTTAGGCTCAAATTATATCTTCACAGCAATCTGAACACAGTACAACTAAGATTTTGTTATACCTCTCACGAAGAGACAATATCATTCCAGTGGTTACACCAGAAGCAGCTTCTTCAGCCTTTGATTTTGCCTGAACCAATAACAAATAGAACAGAGTACAATTTTAGAAAACAAATATCCAACCTTCAACGAGTCATGTACAATTGACGAACGTATTCCATTTTCCACATAGAACATTCTAATTAGAGAACATGTAACGCATAATCACATAGAATAAACTAAACTATAGTGGATTATATTTGATTACCTTCTTGGGTGCGAAAGGGTCATTATCGTAATATTCGTTGTCATAATCGGGAGAGGGCCTCTTCTCACCAGAACACGTTCCAGAAAATCCACCTTAAAAATCGAAGTCTTGCTGCGTTTGACAAAATTGAAGTGAGGGCCGAGATTCATAGATAGAAAGGGGAAAGAAAAAATAAAATTCGAAAAGGATGAGTGTCTTACATCATCAAAATGAGGAGAGGAAGCCATTGGTTTCAAAAACCCTAGATAGGGGAGGAAAAGATTGTTCACAACAGGTGATTCAGCAGCTAGGGTTCCTAAATTCGACCCCTTCGGAGGTTTATCTGAACTCTTCATCACGCTGCATTGCGACTCAGTTTCGCAAGGCGATTCGCTAGCTCGTTGTTAATTATACAATCAAAATGATCATGGTAACATCAATGCAATGAGTTTAATCAGAAAACGTGCACAGTACCATGTACACTGCAAAAAAGAATCAAACGAATCCAATGCCTAAATTCAAATAAGTTGGTAAGAACATAGATCAGGTTCCTTATTCCTACTACTATTTATTTCATTCAGGTTCTAGCCAACAAGGTAACAAACCAAGAAAGCCAAGTTACTATATCCAATTGCCATAAAAAACCAAATCCCTTTAAAACAAACTCTAAATCAGAAAAATTATCAGTTTAATTGAAATTGAAACATACCAATCCATAAGCTCCTGAAAATCCAGAACTGCTCTTCTCATCGTTCATAGATCTCAAAACCTTGGCGTCGGAGTCAACGTGTACCGCAACTAATTCCTTCTGCTCCTCAAGATCTGTGGAAGAATTCCCACTCTTGCCTCTGCCATCAACTACTCCCAAGTCCATATATAACACGAGACCAACGAAGAATGCATAAACCCTACAAATCCAATCGCCTGCCATAGGAAGATCTCCGCGCTAAGATACACGTAGAAGAGGAACATCGCTGCCGTCAAGTAGAAGAGCACATCTCTGACGAATGGTGCGGGGTCGAGGGAGAAGGGAGCGGCGTAGATGGCGACGAATCCGACAATAAGGGCGGAGACGAAGGTACCGGCGGAGAGGATGGTGCCGAATCCAGTGCGGTACTGGCCGGAGCAAAGCGCAGCGAGGGAGGAGAAGACGTCGGGGGAGCCTGATACGACATCATTGGCTGCGTGTGCGGCACAGACGCCAGAACCGCAACGCCACTGGCAGCAGAGGTGACGCCGGGAGCCATTGCAGCTGCAGAGCTAACACCAGAAGGTGGAATCGACAGATTCTGGTAGGCAAGGCTGGGCGGAGCGGCGCCTCCGGATGGATTTGGCAGCGGGGAGAAGTGCGGTGCCTAAGGAGACAGCGGCCGGAAGGAGGGGGCGGCGGGAGGCGCGAAGGGAGGTCTAGTGGAGACCTGAGGCAGCACATAGGAGAAGGTGGGATGATGCTGCTGCAACGTCGGTGGGGGCGGTGGCGTGGAGAGCATAGTCGGATTAGGATTAAGGTTTGCGGGAGCTGGAGATTGAGATAGGGATGTGGAAGGTGGAGTGTGAGGGGTTATTAGGTTTAGGAGTTGTGAGTGATGGAGACTGAGAGAGTCTCGAAGCTTTTGAAGTTTCAGGGTTATTGGGTTTGGGGTTATTAGTTTTTTTTTTTTTTAAAAACCTTTTGGCCACGCTTTTAAAGCGTGCCAAAAGAGTACCAGGATATGGCCACATTTTGTAAGCTTGGCCATAATGAAACTCTGTCGCCACGCTTTTAAAACGTCTTTGTTTCTCTCTATGGCCACGCTTTTGAAGCGTGGCAGAAAAAAACGTGGCCGTTTCTCTAATCAATTGCCACCCTTACAAAAGCGTGGCCGTTGATCCTTTTCGCCACACTTTTGAAGCGTGGCAAAAAAAAGTGGCCAAATATCTAATCTATTGCCACCCTTATAAAAGCGTGGCCATTGCCTACTTTTGGCCACGCTTTTGAAGCGTGGCAAGAAAAAAGCGTGGCCATAGGCCTTTTTTTCTTGTAGTGAAAGGATGAGAATTCATGGTAGCAAGGGAAAATAAAAACAAAAACTAGTAACAAATAAAGAGAACAAACTCCTACAACTACCAAAAACTAACAAAGAAACAAAAGGCAAACATATTCACAATATTCACATATATACAATAACCAATAACAAGGCACACAATTGCAATTCCCCGGCAACAACGCCGTTTGATGAACAAAAATTGTTGTGTTAGTATAGAATTTCACAAATGAAATCTCGTTGCAAGTATAGTTCTAAACCAACAAACAATTCCTCAATAAAAAATTTGTTTGTCACAAGTACAAACTCCAATAAAAATAACCGAAGTATTCAAACCTCGGGTCGTCTCTCAAGGAATTGCAGCCAAGTGTTCTTGTTATTGGTTAGGAAGTACGTTTTGGTGTTTTTGAAATAAGGGACAACAAATGTAAATAGCAAAAGAGATAAACTAACAACTAAGAAAGCTCTTGGCAAGGTATGAGAACTAGAAGTCCTATCCTTGTTATCATCATCAATTGTGACAAGAATTGTTCATTGCTCCACTTAGTTAACCTCTAACTATGAAGGAAAGTCAAGTGGATATCAACTTGAGATCACAAGTCCTAGCCAAATCATAATGAAAGACTAGCTTTAGTGACATTCAAGTCAACTAGCAACTTCTAATTATCAATCAACAAGAGAGTTTGATAACTCAAGAGTCACCAATTACTCAACACAAACCAAGAGGAGAAAAATCTACTCTAACATCCTTCCTAGCATTTTGTCAAATACTTGGAAAGCATAAAAGGAAAGCAAGATAAAATTGCAAGAAATGTAAATCTACAACTACCAATTGCAAGGAAATTAACAACAACAAAGAAAATCAACAATAAAAGAAATCAAACATAGATTGCATTAAAGGAAAATAAAAGGAACAAGAGTGAATTAACAACAAAGTAAACAAATACAAAGAGTAAAATGCTAAACTAGGAAAGCAAAGACAAAGGAACAAGAAATTGAAAAGAAAAAGTAAATCAAGGCATGAATTAAACCTAGATCTAAGAAATTCTAATCTACATCTAACCTAATTCTAGAGAGAAGAGAGAGCTTCTCTCTCTAGAAACTAACTAAAGCATGATGAAAACTCCACTATGTGCTCCCCCCCCCCTTTGCTCTCTCTTGAATTCTACATGTAATAGCCTCAGAATTGAGTTGGATCTGGGCCTGGGAAGCTCAGAAATCGCCCCCAGCTTTTTCACTTTAATGATGTCATGTGCGAGCAATGACGCGTACGCGTGGGTCACGCGTACGTGTCGCTTGAAATTTTACGTTCCACGCGTACACGTCATGTCACGCGTACGCGTCGCCATGCGACTTCATCTTCTACGCGTGCGCGTATGTGATGCTTGCGCCTCGATGCATGTACTCTAAATCCTTGATTTTCCATGAGTTCTCCACTTTACATGCTTTTCTCTTCATTCCTTTGATCCATTCTTAGCCTTTTCAACCTGAATTCACTAACAAACACATCAAGGCATCTAATAGAATCAAAGGTGGATTAAAATTAGTAATTAAGGGCCTAAAAAATATGTTTTCACACTTAAGCACAAATTAGGAGAGAATCATGAAACCATGCTATTCTATTGAATAAATGTGAGAAAAGTTGATGAAATCCCTTAAATTAAGCACAAGATAAACCCTAAAATTGAGATTTATCACAAACGGAACTAGCATCTGCTCCCTTGAGTGGTGGTGGTGGTGTTCTTCTTGTTTTGGCCATTAGTTCAGTCGGTCAGCTTCCTAAGTGAGATCCCTTCGACCTAGTTCTTTTAGATTTTCAGTGTCAATTTTGGTGTATCTTAGGGTTTGAAATTAGAATTTTATGATGGTGGACTGGTTGTTGTAGTATTTGGTATTTTAGAATCATTACTGAACCTGAGCAATTTTTTTTGTTGCTGGATAACATCACTGAGTTGAATTTTGTTACTGGATAACATCACTGGGTTGAGTTTAATACATGAATAGTTGAATTTGTTGTTGTGTTGCTTAATAAATCACTTAGCTAAATCTTTTGTTGTTGTAAATTTTTTTGTTCCTTTGCCAAGTATATTGATTTTTTTTGTTGAATGGAAAATTTAGGATGGGAGTCTAGTTTCTGTGATAAGAAAATTGATGCTTTGATAAGCATGTGCTTATGCCTTTGGTTGGTTGGTGCGTGGTAGAAGTTAGGCCAATTAAGAGATTGTAATGTAAGAACAACGTTGCGAGTATAGCCCTTAACCAGCTAAAATCCGCCTTACCAATTTAGAAAGGTGTCACAAAAATTTAGAATAAAAATACTGGGAGTATGAATCCCAGGTCGTCTCCCAACGAGTTGTGAGAAAGGATGCTATTTTATTAATTAGGAATTTTCCAGAGAGTTTGAGTTTGGATAATGAATAATTGAATAATTGTAAATTAAAGCAATAAAAAATAAGAATGATTATTAATATTCTAGATAAAAAATCCTTGATTGGGGGAATGATTAATTGGAAGTTCTATCCTTGTTGGGGTCTCTTAAGTGTAGTATTAAAAAGGTTGTTGTTTTCACTTAGTTAACCCTTACTAAATAAAGGAAAGTCAAGTGATTGAGATAACTCTTATTCGCAAATCCTAGTCCTCTCCCTTGGGAAGGTCTAGCGTTAGTAAATACAGAACTAGCCAACAACTTCCAGTTTAATCAGCACTTAAGCCTTCCAACTCAAGTGTCTCCTTTTAATCAACCCCCATGTCAAGTATGGAGTTTACTCCATTGACATGAATATAATGCTCATAAAAATATAAGAAGAAGACATGATAAATTTAAATAAAATAGGGATTTAAAAGTAATTAAAAGTAAAAGTAATCCTTTGCACTAACAATTCATGAAAATAATCCAATTACTACTTTAAACAAGAATTAAGAATATGGAATAAATAAAAGAGTAAGTAAGGAAACAAACTAGAATAGTATATTCAACGGAGGTAATGACTCTTCAATATCCAAAAGCATAAAACTAAAATATGAATGTAAAGAGAACTTAGAGGGAGAGTAATCCTCTCTAAATTCAGCTCTAAAAACCTAAGACTATCCTAATGAGAATGTGTGAATGTCTGTAAAAGTGTTGTGTTGAGTCTCTGCATGTTTCCTGGTTTTATTCTGTGTTTCTGGGCCGAAAATTGGGTCAAAACGCGACCCGAAATCTTCCCCATTGTTTTCTGTTAATTCTGTAGATCGCACAGGTCACGCGTATGCGTCCGTCATGCGTGCGCATCATTTAGCGATTTTCCTTGTCACGCGTACGCGTTGTCCATGCGTTCGCGTCATTTGTGCAGACTCCAATCCACGCGTACGCGTTAGGCACGCACACGCATCGCTGCAATATTCTCCATTCCACGCGCTCGCGTGAGCCATGCGCGCACGTCGGTGTTCGCTGGTCATCTCCTTAGTTTCTTGTGTTCCTTCCATTTTTGCAAGCATCATCTTCATTCTCTAAGCCATTCCTGTCCTATAAAGCCTGAAACACTTAACACATGGATCACGGCATCAAATGGTATAAAGGAGAATTAAAATATACTAATTAAAGATCTCTAGGAAGCAAGTTTTCAACCATAAAACAATACTAGGAAGGAAAATGTAAAATCATGCAATTAGTATGAATAAGTGGGTGAAGACTTGATGAAACCACTCAATTAAACACAAGATAAACCATAAAATAGTGGTTTATCATTGGTAATGCAATAGGGTTTTGAATTTCAGCAGATTGTTGATATTGGCAAAACTCTGCCATTGTTCATGGAGCTTCAAACCTTAGTGTTGCTTCTTATTGTGTTGCAATATTATGCTTACTATCTCAGATTTTGTTTGTAGCTCCTTTAAAGCGCATGAGTAGCTTGTGTTTCGATGAAAAGCTATTTTTTCCTGTCACTTTACAAGGTGATTTAATTTTCTTAAACTTCTATTATCTCATATTTGATAACAACCTACTTTGTTAGATAGATTTTGGAAAAAGAAGTTCTAAGAACATTTTCTTTGTGCTGGTCTTGGTTTCTATCTCAGAAACTACTCCCATCATTTCATACATTAGAGATGTTGAGAGGCTTCTTTTACAATCACTAAGGTTATACAACTTGATACATGATGCTTCACTGTCTTTGAAAATTGGTAGGTATTTATCCTTTTTCGTGCTCTTATTGACAAAGAATCTAAGTTATAATTAGTGTTATATCTTGTTTCTAATTTTTATTTTGGTTTTTTATATCTTTTTTTTATATCTTGTTTCTTATGTTAAACAGTGACAAGTGATTTGTAACACCCTAATTAGCCTAAGCCTTACCTCACGTCGTAAAGAAAAAGTTAATCAAAGGTTACGACAGTTCTAAGCTCATACGTATAATATATAGAAGAATAATATAATATCTAGAAGCCCGATGAAAATATAGCTCAATTATTGGATTTCAAATCGCAAAGCGTACTATCATAAGGCATAAGAAATAGAAGTGATATAAACAAGGTAATAGTATAATAGTATAATATCATAAGAAACTAGCCTCGACTCGCGGAGTTTAAGCCGGCTAGCCATATACAGACCATATAGAAACCTGACAGCTTTAAAACAGCTTATACAAGTTTTTCTCTAATAATACAAGCCTCTAGGCTAAACAAAATACAAAAGAGAGATGTATAAACAGATAACCAAAAAGACTCCAAAATAATCCAGGATCCTCCGCTTCTGTCACCATCCAACGCAACTCACCGAGCTAGGTTGCGACCTACATCTGAAAAAACACAACAAAGATATGGTATGAGAACCGGAGGTTCTCAGTATGGTAACAGTGCCCGGTGATGTAGGATATAAGACCCCGGGACGCTAAAGGCAATTCTAAGCTCCATATCCATCACAAGATTCAAGCTTAAAGCATTCTAAAAACAAATAAGCATAATAATAACCTCATCATAAATAAACCGGGTAATCTATCTTAAGAGATTTCTATTCTAACCAAACACCACTGTTCCACAGCCTTCACCAACCTATCTTCCATGCGATCCCATTGCCACCGCCTTTCAAACCTCCTCAATCCCAGTAGAAAGCACAATTAATAACAATGCAAGTAATTCACAAGTAAAAAGCATACAAGGCAAGTAGATCAAGTAAGTAATTAGACATGTTAATCAATTAGGCATACAAAATTCAAGTCGACAAAGCAAGAAAACAGATAGAAAATGCATATGATGAATGCCTGCCCTACTGGCTATGATATCACATTGTCGGTTCAACTGCCAACCCGACACATGTCCATGGAGACGTCGCCCTTTGGATTTCTCGTATGGGAACCCCCGAGATATAGTGCCTGGATCACTGTCCAGGTACCGGCGCTTGCTCGCCTATGGTCCGAAGGGATGCGAGCGGGATACTCTTGCCACAGACCTCACATCTCAACGTAAGCGGGACGAACCACCGCCCTTATGCCGCCGCCGCTACCTTGACAGGCGGGATCCAACCGCCGTCCCTGCCGGGCGCATAGCGTCTCATATTCTCAGTAAAAACAATATCTCAGTGGTTTTTCAGAAAACATTTTCAATATACAGAGATCCATCGCCTCAATTTGAGTCCTCGACTCATCTCAACTGCTGTCCATTCATAACTCAGTTTCCAATGTCCAAAGTTCATCATTCCTTATCTCATATATCACTCATCCTTCACCCAACGTCAAATCATTCTCAGTACGCCAGAAACCTAGGCCTCCATTTTCTAAGTTATCATAAAACCATGTATTAGGACTCTTAAGTTATATCCCATGTTCTAATACTCAAAACTAGTCCCAAAAGTCTTAAAATGGTGTTTTAGAAACTTACGACCTCGTTGGGAAGGTAGAATAATTGAAAAATAAGAAAATTTTAAGAAACAGGACGTGTGCGGCCGCACAGGGGTGTGTGCGTGCGCACGCCCAGGAAGTTTTAAGATGTGTGCGTACACACAGGGGTGTGTGCATACGTACAGGTGACAAAATTTCTAAAATATATTCCCTCGCACAACCTGTGCCAGCGCCCCCAACAGATTGACCTTCCCAACGTGTGCGTCTGCACAGGTTGAAGTTTTTACATAGATGTGTGTGCGCACAAGCTGTTCTGGCGCTGCGAACAGAATGCACTTCCCTGCCTGTGCGTGGGCATAGGTGTGTGCGTCCGCACAGGTCGACATACTGGCAGGGGTGTGCACCCGCACGAGAGTGTGTGCCCGCACACATCAGCAAATCTTGAAATTCTGCAACTTTGCAGAATTTCATATTTTTAACACTAACTTTGAAGGATCATAACTCCCTCTACACCTTCATTCTCTTAGTTTGTAGTGTTAATTTCCTTTTATGTTGGATTTAGCTTTCCTTTTAATGCAATTATGTTTTATGTTCTTTTATTGTTGATTTGAGTGCTATTGTTATTTTCTTGCAATTGGTAGTTGTTAGATTTTATCTTTTCTTGCAATTTATTATGCTTTCCTTTTATGCCTTTCAAGTGTTTGACAAAATGCTTGGTTAGATGTTAAAGTAGATTTTTGAGCATTCTTGGCTTGGAAAGAGGAATTAGGTAATCTTGAGTCATGAATACTGATGATCAAAAGATTGATGGTTTAGAATTCTCGTTGCAAGTATAGTTTCTAAACCAAGCAATCATCCTTTCATACAAAAGTTTGGTTGTCACAAGTAACAAACCCCTAAATAAATTGATAACCGAAGTATTTAAACCTCGGGTCGTCTCTCAAGGAATTGCAGGGAGGTGTTCTTATTATTGGTTATGAGTCTTGTAAATTGGGGGTTTTTTTAAAATAAGGAACAGGTAATTTAAATGACAAGAAAAATAAATTAATAAAAATAAAATCTCTTAGCAAGGTATAAGAAATTGAAGTCCTATCCTAGTTATCCTTATTAGGTATGATGAGAATTGGATTCTACTCTCACTTTAATTAACCCTTGCTAAACAAAGGAGAGTCAAGTGGACTAATTAATTTGATCCTCAAGTCCTAGTCAAATCCTATGGAAAGACTAGAGTTATTGGAGTACAAATTAACCAGCAAGGAATTCCAATTTCAATCAATAGCTGAGTTTGATAACTCAAGTGTTGCTAATTACTTAACCAAAGCCAAAAGGGGAAAATATCTTAAGTTAAATTAAAAGCTTTCATAAATAAATTAAAGCAAAATCAAATCTGAAATACCTCAAATTGCATTAATAAAAGAAAGTCAAATTAAACATGAGAATTCATAAACTAAATTGGAAAAATAAATAAAAGGAACATTGAACCTGGAATTTGAGAAGCAATCTAATCATAACAGAAATCCTAAATAGAAATCCTAATCCTAAGAGAGAGGAGAGAACCTCTCTCTCTAAGAACTACATCTGAAACCTAAAATTATGTGAATCTCCAAGTCCTCCCTTGAATGAATGGATTCCGCTGCTTTATAGCCTCTAATCTGTATTTTTTGGGCCAAAAACTAGGCCAGAGACAGTCCAGAAATTGCTGATTGCGAATTCTGTCACGCTGATTTTTGTCACTGCGATGCGTCTGCGTGGAGCACGCGTTCGCATCACCTAGCTGTATGGCCACTATGACAAATTATATATCAAATCGAAGCTCCGGACATTAGCTTTCCAACACAACTAGAACCGCATCATTTGGACCTCTATAGCTCAAGTTATGACCGTTTTAGTGCGAGAGGGTCGGGCTGACAACTTTGCAGTTCCTTCAATTTCTTGTATTCCTTCCACTTTTGCATGCTTCCTTTCCATCCTCTAAGCCATTCCTGCCCTGTAATCTCTAAAAACACTTAACACACATATCAAGGCATCGAATGGTATAAAGGGAGGATTAAAATTAATAAAATTAAGGTCAAAGAAATATGTTTTCAATCATAGCACAATATTAGGAAGGAAAACGTAAAACATGCGATTTCTATGAATAAGCGTGAGAATAATGGATGAAAAACCACTCAATTTAGCATAATATAAACCATAAAATAGTGGTTTATCAACCTCCCCACACTTAAACATTAGCATGTCCTCATGCTAAGCTCAAGAGAAGCTATAAAGAATGAATGGGGAATGGTAGAATGTATGAAATGCAACCTATCTATATGAATGCAACTACATGCAGAATGCTTTTTCCTACTTGGTTAAAAGTAAACAAATTTTCTAAGACAAACATAAATCAGATTCCACTAATTCAAATCATACAATAAAAGACAAGTAAACTTGTAAGAAGACTACTCATGAAAGCAGGGAACATAGAATCAAGCATTGAACCCTCACTGGTAGTGTATATCACTCTAATCTCTTAAGTGTGTAGGGTTAATCACTCTACTCTTCTCTAATCATGCTTTCTAAGCTTTGTTCTTCATCTAACCAATCAACAAATATTTAGTATACCAATGCAAACATCATGAGGTCTTTTCAAGGTTGTAATGGGGCTAAGGTAAGGGTGAGAATATATGTATGGCCAAGTGAGCTAAAATATGAATCTTTGACTAACCTAAGCTCTCACTTAACATACACATACTCTATGTAATTCTAAATTCATGCCTAGCTACCCATAATTTTCACTTTTTCATCTCATACTCATGCATCAACTTTTCTTTTAATTTTATCACATATGCATTGATCTTTTTATTAACTTAACTTTGCATTGGGGTAATTTTGTCCCCTTATTTATTTACTTATTTATTGAATATTTTTTTTCTTTTTTCTCTTTTTTTTTCTTTTTTTAGGAAAATAGAAAAATAAACATAACTTATCAATGCACATGGATTTTTAATTTTTCTGGTCTCACATGAGTAGGTACCCGAATTCCCAATATTTTATCAAAGTAAAAACATAACACATTCCCTTATTAACCCATGTTCCCACAGTTTCCCCACACTTAATTGTTACACAATCCCTATCTTAAGCTAACCAAAGATTCAATTGGGATATTTAATTGTTTTTCTACTTAAGGCTAGTGATGTGGTTATAGAACAGAATAAATGGGGAATAAAAGGCTCAAGGTGGCTAACAAGGGTGATGTAAAAGGTAGGCTTATTTGGGATAAGTGAGCTAATAACAAATAATGGCCTCAATCATATGTAAGCATGTAAATACACTAAATAGTGGACATATAGAATGGAACAAAGCAAAGATTACAATCATAGGGAAGAAAATACATAAGAATAAAAATTTATGGTTAAATAATGTAACCATATAAATAAGCTCAAAATCTCACAAGTTGTGTGTTCTTAGCTTTTTAAACTGTGTTCCAAATACAACTTCAAACAGGTTTAAAAAAAATTTCAATTTAAATTAGTGAAATACTATAAAAAATTTCTTGAAAAAGAAAATATTACTTCAACCAAGTAGTAACTAAATGCATAAAATCAAACAAGCATGCAATTAAACATGCAAATGCAACAACTAATTTAACAAAGAAAATTTAAACATTGGTGTTGAGACAGGAAGGTACTAACCCACGGAGATCAGTATCGACCTCCCTACACTTAAAGATTGCACCGTCCTCGGTGCATGCTGAGATGTGCAGATGGACGGGCTGTTCCAACTAGCGCTTTTCTCCAAAGATTTTGCAGATGGACTTGTCTGTCTCCCCATGTAAACGTCTTCTGGTTCCCTTCCGGGTGGCCATCCTGAAAGAAAAAGGGAAGAAAAATAACCCAGAAATAAAGATAAGAAAATAAATGAAGTATGGGTGGGTTAATGCCAAATGATAAGGGTCTCATTTACATGGAAGCTTCAACATGTACATGAGAAAATAATAGAAGCACATGGCATACCAATGGTGCAAAATTTGCAACAATGGGGAAGAGAGTGGCTAAGGAGAGATAATATAAATTCATGTCAATGCAAAAGTAATACAGATATAAAAGATTGGCATTGATTTAAATAATATTATGCAATCAGAATAAAACAAGTCACTAAGCATCCAAAATAATTCAAGAGAAGATGCAACAGTTAAATAAGAAAATTCAACACCAACAGAAAAGTAATAAATTTAGAAAAGAAAGTAAAAATATGCATAAAATTAAAATACAATGAATGAAATTATGAAAATAAATTAAGTAAAATAGAAAGAAGGTGAAAAAGAATGAGAAGTGAAATAAAGGAAGAAGAGATAAGTAAGAAAGAGGAAAGGAAAAATTAGGATTGGGGAAGAAAAGATAAGATTTTGGCGCTGATCTGGATAAACTGTGCGTCGCATGCGACGCGGACGCGTGGGTCACGCGATCGTGTGAGTTGTGATATTTTCAAGTGACGTAGATGCATCAGTCACGCGGACGCGTGACTTGATTTGTGCTAGTGGCGCGAGAGCAGCCTCGCGTTCGCGCAACTCTCTGTCTTAAGCGCGTATTGCCAAAATTCAGGGTGACGCGTGTGCGTGGGTAACGCGATCGCGTGAGTTGCCTTTCTTTTAAAAATGATGCGCACGCATGGGGCACGCGTTTGCGTGGTACGACTTATGCTTCTAGCATGGTTCCATCCCCACTCCATCATAACTTACTGCCATAAACCCATTTACGTCGATTTCACAGGGCCACGCATTCGCGTGGGTGACGCAGATGCGTGGGGAGGCTATTTCGCAAACGACGTGAATGCGTCAGCGACGTGGTTGCGTGGGCGTGTTTTTGCCTAAGGCACACCTCCAGCCACGCTTTCGCGTGACTTTCTGTTCAATTCTTTTTTCTTCCAAATGCACCTTATGACGCGGTCGCGTCAGCGACGCTTACGCGTCGCGTGCGTGTTTTTTTTTTTAGTGTGGGGAGGTTGATAAACCACTATTTCATGGTTTATCTTGTGCTCAATTGAGTGGTTTTTATTAATTCTTTACCCACTTATTCATACTATTTGCATGGTTTTACGTTTTCCTTCTTGATTTTGTGGTATGATTGAAAACATGCTTCTTTGGCTTTTATTTTCCTATGTTTAATTCTCCCTTTATACCATTCGATGCCTTGATATGTGTGCTAAGTGTTTTCAGAGATCATAGGGTAGGAATGGCTTGGAGGATGGAAAGGAAGCATGCAAAAGTGGAAGGAATACATGAAGTTGAAGGAACTGCAAAGCTGTCAGCCTGACCCTCTCGTACTAAAACGATCATAACTTGAACTACATAGGTCCAATTGACGCGGTTCTAGTTGCATTGGAAAGCTAACGTCCGGGCTTCGATTTGATATATAATTTGCCATAGTGGCCGTACAGCTAGGCAACGTGAACGCCTGCTCCACGCAGACGCGTTGCAGTGACGAAAATCAGCGTGGTAGATTTTGCCCCCAGCGATTTCTGGGCTGTTTCTGACCAAGTTTTCGGCCCAGAACACACATATTAGAGGCTATAAAGTGGGGAAATCCATTCATTCATAAATCATACTTTCATAATCTTAGGATTTAGGATTATGATTTCTATTATGTTTAGGCTACTTCTCTTCATCATAGGTTCAACATTCCCTTAATTTATTTTCTACTTATATTGATTCTATTACTTTAATTGTCATTTAGCTTTTCAATTTAGCTTATGAACTTTCCCATGTTAAGATTTGAATGTTCTATTTAATATATTTTGAGGTATTTCAGAATTATGATTGCTTTCTTTAATTTATGTATCCAAATTATTTTCATTCGAGTAGATTTTCTTCCCTTTTGGCTTTGGTTAAGTAATTAGTAATACTTGAGTTATCAAACTCAGCTGTTGATTGAAATTGGAATTCTTTGCTGATTAATTTGTACTCCAGTAACTCTAGTCTTTCCAGGAGTTGACTAGGACCTGAGGATCAAATAAATTTGTCCACTTGACTTTCCTTTGTTTAGCAAGGGTTGATTAAAAGTGGGAGCAGAATCCAATTCTCATCACACCTGATAAGGATAACTAGGATAGGACTTCAATTTCTCATAACTTTCCAAGACACTTTTATAATTATTAATTTATTTTTCTTGCCATTTAAATTACTTGTTCCTTATTTCAAAAACCCAAAAATACACTTTTACTCATAACCAATAATAAATCATACCTCCCTGCAATTCCTTGAGAAGACGACCCGAGGTTTAAATACTTCTGTTATAAATTTTATTGGATTTTGTTACTTGTGATAACCAAACTTTTGTACGAAAGGATTCTCTGTTGGTTTAGAAGCTATACTACCAACGTGATCATATTTTGTGAATTTCTTTACCGATAGAAACCCCCAACTCATGTTGGCGATCTAGGGTTGTTAGTTAATATTGTTTCCATTGACTCTAATCTCTTGCTA
The DNA here is from genome assembly GCF_003086295.3 of Arachis hypogaea. NCBI lineage: Eukaryota > Viridiplantae > Streptophyta > Magnoliopsida > Fabales > Fabaceae > Arachis > Arachis hypogaea. The sequence continues at coordinate 52,781,236 of NC_092052.1, forward strand.
ATTCAATTAGTGAGTTGAGTAGGACTTTTGGATTGAGATTAACTAGTCTTATTTGACTTTCTCCCTATGTTGAAGATAACATTGTACCTTCTTCTGATGTTGGAGATGACGAAATAGGATAAACTCTTGTTAATTATTGTTATGATTAGTGACTAGGATAGAAAGCCTATGTCCTTAATCCTTGCAATGAATGTCTCTCTTTATTAATTGCTTTCTTTAGTTGCTTGCCTTATTTTTTTGCCATTTATTTTCTTGCCCCTTTTATCAAATCAAACCTCCCTTGTTCCCTCATAGCCAATAATTGAACACTTCATTGCAATTCCTTGTGAGACGACCCGAGGTTTGAATACTTCGGTTAATTCTTATTGGGGTTTGTACATGTGACAACCAATCTTTTAAAACTTTGATTGGGCATTTCTTGTCGGTTGAGAACTATACTTGCAACGAAGTTATTTTCCTCTTAACTGAGAAGAAATTCTTAGCCGACGGTTGTGTTCTTTTCAGTGGTCTTTTCAGGTGTGTGGCACTTATTAGAAGCTTCTCCATGAGAAAGGAGATATATGAACATGATGGAGTTTGTAATTTGTAGTTTATATTTTAGATATTTATAATTCCTTATTTTTCTTGTCCTATGTATCTATCTAGATCATTAGGATTCTTCAATGTGTCTTGTTAGTTTGTACTTTAAAGTTTATATGTTGAAGATTTATAAAAAAATATTAGTTAAATATTTGAACTATCTATGTTGTTATATATTATATAAATGTTGACTTGTTGAGTAAATTATTTAATATATTAATTAATTAAAAAATAATATAATTTGGCAAATTATGCGTGTAATTTGTATTAAAAAAATTATTACAAAATAAATAGTGTTTCGTAACTAAAGAAAAACAAATGTTATAAAATCAAGTTACATTTTGTAACAAAATTTTATGATAGGAAAAAATATATTGTCACCAAAAATATTTTGAAGATCAAAATTTGTTATTACTTTTGTAACGACTTTTGGTTTTTTGTATCAGAAAATTTTGTTACAAAATATTACTTTGAATTGTAACAGTTCCATTTTTTTTACAAAAACTTTTTGTAATGGGACATACTGCAATGGCCCCTTTTGCTTCAAAAATTTTGATTTTTTGTAACAATTTTTTTTGTTACAAATATTGCTTTTTTTGTAGTGAGTGGCGCCTAGCTTGAGATTTCTCAAGTTAGGTGCCAGACACAACATCAACACGCAAATTGGTTCTGATTCCTTCAAGTTAGGCGCAATTCCTTCTCAAGTTAGGCCCAGCAACACACACACCAAGTGCCCAAACCACTCTGCCCCCTCCAAGTTAGGTGCCCCAATTACCAACTTTGGCGCCAACATTAACGAGCAAAATGGTCCCCACGCCTAAATTGCAGAGCCACGAAGATCTCTTTTAATTCTGATTAAACTTTAATTCATTTAAAAATAGGAAAAGATATTATTTAGTTTTAGAAAATATATTTTATGTTAATTAGGTTTAGATATAAAAGGGAAAAGAATCAGCCCTTCGGGCACTCTTCTCTTCTCTCTACCTCATTCTGTAATTTAAAGTTTTTCAGAATCCTTGTTTTCTCTCTGAACCATGAGCAACTAAACCTCCACTGTTAAGGTTAGGAGCTCTGTCTATTGTCTGGATTGATACTATTATTTTTTATTTTAATTCATGTACTGATTTCTATTTCAAGAATTGTTTTTGTTCTTTATCTTATGAATCTGGGTTGAACAGAAGTATGACGCTTATTCTAATTGTGTTCTTGTAAAACTTAGAAAAGCTCTTTACTTGAACAACAACTTGAAAAGAATTTCTCCTAAATTTCTAATTATCTGGACTTAACGAGATACGTGACCTCTTATATTTGGGTAATTAGGGTTTTTGTGGCATATAAACTAGAATTGAACTTCAACCTCTAATTGGAATTAAGTGACCCAGGAATTGGCGATTGATGAAGGTTAGATGAGACTAAAAAGTTCTAAGGAATTAGGGTTTAGTCACATATAGTTTTCCATGAATTGAATCTTGGATGATTAAAATAGTTAGTTAGAAAAGTCAATCTGGAAGATAGATATCTCTGAAGCCTTAACTGTTTCTCCATATATATTTCACAACTTGTTTATTGCTTGCTTTCTGATATTCTGAATTTACTGTTAATGCTTTTGAACTCTCGTAACACCATTTTCTATTTGTCTAACTAAGTAAATCACTTAACCATTGCTGCTTAGTCCATCAATCTTCGTGGGATCGACCCTCACTCACCTGAGGTATTACTTGGTACGACCGGGTGCACTTGCTGGTTAGTTTGTGGGTTATAAATTCCGCACCAAGTTTTTGGCACCGTTGCCGGAGATTGACTGTGATTGACAACTATTAGTTGTTTAATTGCTTAGATTAGGCATTTTAGTTTTAATTTTGTTTAATTTTACTTAGTAATTTTCGAAAATTAAGTACTTGTATTTTTCCTATTTTCTAAAATTAAGTTTGGTGTTACTTAGTTGATTTTATTTTAATTTTCTTAGTAAATTTCAAAATTTTTTGCTTAATTTCAGTCATCATTTTCGAAAATTTTTTTTCATTAATTAGTAAGTGTTTTTATTTTATTATTTTGCATAGGTTATCTCATTGGGAATTTTCTACACTCTGACGTAGAGAGTCCCATCTTTTCTTATCTTTTGTCTGTTTATGAGCAGGAACAGGGACAAGGAACCTCTTATAGAGTTTGATCCCGAACCTGAAAGGAATTTGAGGCAGCGCTTACAACAAGCTAGACTTTACAAGGCTAGTAAAAATCTGAGTGAAACCTCTATGGATTATAATCGTGATGTGAATGCCAATATGGCAAATCTGAATGAGAATAAGCAACCTAGAAGAGTGCTTGGCTCATACACTGCTTCCAATGAAGATCTCTATGGCAAAAGTTTTATGGTGCCTCCTATAGCTGCAAACAATTTTGAACTAAAGCCTCAGCTAGTCACTCTTGTGCAACAAAATTGCCAATATCATGGACTTCCTCATGAAGACCCAAATCAGTTTATTTCTAATTTTCCACAGATTTGTGATATTGTGAAAACTAACGGAGTGAATCCTGCGGTATATAAACTCATGCTCTTCCCATTCGCTGTGAGGGATAGAGAAAAGCTGTGGTTAGATTCTCAACCCAAGGAGAGTCTGGATACTTGGGATAAGGTGGTCACTAGATTTCTGACTAAATTTTTCTCACTACAAAAGTTGACAAAGCTGAGGGTGGAGGTTCAGACCTTCTGACAAAAAGATGGTGAGACCCTTTATGAAGCTTGGGAAAGATTTAAGCTACTGACTAGGCAATGCCCTCCGAACATGTTTTCTAAATTGACTCAGCTGGATATCTTTTATGAGGGCCTATGTGAAATATCCAAGATGTATTTAGATAATTCTGCAGGTGGTTCACTACACATGAAGAAGACACCAGAGGAGACCACTCAGCTTATTGAATTGGTTGCTAAAAACCAATATTTATACTCATCTAACAGGAATCCTGTGAACTATGGAACTCCTTAGAAGAACGGTGTCATGAAAGTAGAAGCTTTTGATGCACTTTTTACTCAAAACAAAATCTTGTCTCAGCAGATGAATTTACTTACTCAACAATTGAGTGGGATGCAGGTTTCATTAGTCAACACTCAGACTGCACCTCAAGAGGCCCCTTATGACATAACTGGTAACTCTATGCAAGGTGAGAATTATGATTATGTTCAATCTTCTACTGAACAGGTCAATTACATGGGGAATGCTCCTAGAAACACCAATAATGATCCATACTCTAAGACCTATAATCAAGGATGGAGAAATCACCCAAATTTTAGGTGGAGAGAGAAACCTCAAAGATCACAGAATTTTAACAATAATTCTCAGGGCAATTTTCAATAGAACAATCAAAATAACCGCCATTTTCAATCTTATCAATAACAACCACCTCAGTACGCAAATTCTCAGCCCCAACAGAACACTAATTGGGAAACACTACTGAATAATTTTATGCAGGAAACTCAAGCTTCCATCAGAAACTTGGAGGTACAAGTAGGCCAGTTGAGCAAGCAATTACCTGAGAGGCCTCCAAGTACATTTCCTGGTGATATAGTGGTGAATCCAAGAGAAGACTACAAGGTCAAACAATTGAGAAGTGGTAAAGTAGCTGGTTCTGAGACTAAGGTCAATGAAGAACTAGTTGAAAAAGGGGCTCCAGAGGAGAAGAAAGAAGAAGAGGAGCAAGCCTCTCCTAGGCGTGCAGATAACCATTCCCAGTCTCTCTTGACACTCATCCTACATTGCCAAAGGTGCCTGAATACAATCCTAAAATGCCATATCCTCAGAGGCTTTAGAAGGCTTCCAAGGACAAGTAATTTTCTAGATTTTTAGAAGTCTTCAAGAAGCTGCAGATCAACATTCCTTTTGATGAGGCTCTTGAGCAAATGCCTCTTTATGCTAAATTCATGAAAGAACTGTTGACTAACAAGAGGAATTGGAAGGAACAAGAGACAATGGTGTTAACTAAGGAATGCAGTGCTATTATTCAACATAACCTTCCTGAGAAGATGTAGGATCCAGGGAGCTTTGTAATTCCTTGCACCATTGGGGATGTCACTATTCAGAGAGCTTTGTGTGATCTTGGAGCTAGCATCAATCTTATGCCATTTTCAGTGATTAAAAAGCTCCAAATTGAGGAGGTAAAACCTACTCCTATTTCTCTTTAACTTGCTGATCTTTCTATTAAATTTCCTGTGGGGGTTGTTGAAGATTTACTTGTAAAAGTAGGGCCATTTATTTTTCTTGATGATTTTGTTATATTGGATATGGAAGAGGATAAAAGGTCCTCTATTATTCTTGGAAGATCCTTTTTAGCTACAGGTAGAGCTCTGATTGATGTACAAAAGGGTGAATTAACCCTGAGGGTCAATGAAGAACAGGTGGTCCTTAATGTATTTGAAGCCCTCAAACACCCTAATGATTCTGAAGGGTGTATGAGAGTTGATGTTGTTGAACCACTTGTTCAAGAGGTACTAGAAGTTGAGGTACTTGATGATATTCTGGATCGTCTTTCTGAATATGAATTACTTGAGATTAATGATTCACCACCCCAGAAGAACTTGGTGAACACGCCTAAGGTGGAGGAAGAAGTCCCCAAGCTTGAGCTAAAGCCTTTACCTCCTTCTCTGAAATATGTGTTCTTAGGTGAAAATGATTTATATCCAGTGATTATTAGCTCTTCCTTGAAGCCTGGAGAGGAAGAGGTGCTTATTACAGTGCTCAGGAGCCATAAATTAGCTCTTGGATGGACCATTGGTGATTTAAAGGGGATTAGTCCAACCAAGTGTATGCATAAGATCCTTCTTGAAGATGATGCTAAATCGGTTGTGCAACCACAAAGGAGACTTAATCCAACTATAAAAGAGGTGGTCCAAAAAGAGGTAATGAAATTATGGAAAACCGGCATTATATATCCTATTTCTGACAGCCCTTGGGTGAGTCCTGTGCAGGTAGTTCCCAAGAAAGGAGGGATGACAGTGATCAAGAATAAAAAGAATGAGTTAATTCCTACAAGAACCATAACAGGATGGAGAATGTGCATAAACTACAGGAGGTTCAACACTACTACAAGGAAGGATCATTTCCCCTTGCATTTCATTGATCAGATGCTTGAGAGGTTAGCTAGTCATGCTTTTTATTATTTTCTAGATGGATATTCTGGATATAACCAAATTGCAGTAGACCCTCAAGATCAAGAGAAAATAGTATTCACATGTCCTTTTGGAGTATTTGCTTACAGGAGAATGTCATTTGGACTTTGTAATCCTCCAACAACTTTTCAGAGGTGTATGCTTTCAATTTTTTCTGATATGGTTGAAAAGTCCATTGAGGTGTTTATGGAGGATTTTTCTATTTTTGGTAATTCTTTTGAATCCCGCCTTAAGCATTTATCTCTGGTCTTGAAACGGTGTCAACAATCAAACCTTGTTTTAAATTGGAAAAAAAATGTCATTTTATGATTACAGAATGTATTGTTCTTGGACACCGGATTTCAAGCAAATGGATTGAGGTTGATAGAGCCAAGGTGGAGTTAATTGAAAAACTACCACCACCATCTAATGTTAAGGCAGTTAGGAATTTCTTAGGTCATGCAGGATTTTACAGAAGATTTATAAAGGATTTTTCTAAAATTGCTAAACCATTGAGCAATCTCTTAGTTACTGATGTTCCTTTTGTATTTGACACTGAATGTCTGCATGCTTTTGAAACTCTAAAAGCAAACCTTACCTCTGCGCCCATCATAGCCCCCCCACGGAGATTTACCATTTGAATTGATGTGTGATGCTAGTGATTATGCTATAGGAGCTATTTTAGGACAGAGGCATAGCAAGCTTATACATGTCATTTATTATGCTAGTCGTGTGTTAAATAATGCTCCACGATTTGATATATAATTTTCCATAGTGGCCATAGAGCTAGGCGATGCGAACGCGTGCTCCACGCGGACGCATCACAGTGACAAAATTCAGCGTGGCAGATTTCGCCCCCAGCAGATTTCTGGGCTGTTTCTGGCCCAGTTTTCGGCCCAGAAAACACAAATTAGAGGCTATAAAGTGGGGGAATCCATTCATTCATAAAAAAGCTTTAATATACACAATTTTAGGATTAGATGTAGTTTTAGAGAGAGAGGTTCTCTCCTCTCTCTTAGGATTAGGATTAGGATTAGGATTAGGATTAGGATTGCTTCTCAATTTCCAGGTTCAATGTTTCTTTTATTTATTTTTCCCAATTTAATTTATGAATTTCCATGTTAGATTTGAATATTCTATTTAATATAATTTGAGGTATTTCAGATTTAAGATTTCTTTCTTTTATTTATGTTACTGTTGCTTCCCATCTGAAGGCATTTTTATTCGAATAGATTTTCCTCGCTTTTGGTTTCGGTTAAGTAATTAGTAACACTTGAGTTATCAAACTCAGCTGTTGATTGAAATTGGAATTCTTTGCTGGTTAATTTGTACTCCAATAACTCTAGTCTTTCCATAGGAGTTGACTAGGACTTGAGGATCAAATTAATTAGTCTACTTGACTTTTCTTTGTTTAGCAAGGGTTAATTAGTGTGGGAGCAGAATCCAATTCTCATCACACCTGATAAGGATAACTAGGATAGGACTTCAATTTCTCATACCTTGCCAAGAGATTTTATTAATTATTAATTTATTTTTCTTGTTATTTAAATTACTTGTTCCCTATTTCAAAAAAAACCCAAAAATATATCTTTTTACATAACCAATAATAAATCATACCTCCCTGCAATTCCTTGAGAAGACGACCCGAGGTTTCAATACTTCGGTTATCAATTTTATTGGGTTTGCTTTAGTGACAAACAAAACTTTTGTACGAAAGGATTCTCTGTTGGTTTAGAAACTATACTTACATTGTGATTATATTGTTTTATATAAAATCTCTTTACCGATAGAAAATCCGATCGTCAAAATGGCACCGTTGCTGAGGAATTGCAAACGTGTGCCTTATTATTGGTTATTGTAAATATTTACTTTTAAATTGATTTTTTTTCGGAAAAAACAAATTCAGATTTTTATTTTAAATTTTTATCTTATCTTATCTTAGTTTATATTTCAAAATTCAAAACTTTTTCAAAAAATCATATCTTTTTCAAAATCTTATCTTATCTTATTTCAAATTCAATTTTCAAATTTCAATTAAATTCCATAATTCAAAATTCAAATTTTAAAATTTAAATTTAAAATTTAAAAAATCAAACCTTTTCAAAATTTAAACCTTTTTCAAATCTTTATCTTATATTGTTGTCAGTGTTTCTAGTTTTAGGAGTTTATTTTCATAATTTTTTTATTAGTTTTTGTTTTTATTTTGTTTTGCTACTATGAATTCTCACACCTTTGGTTTCAAGTTTGGTTCCAATGTTGTTGTAAGGAATGGAAACTATAATGAAAATAGGCATCAAGGTTGGAAGAATTAAAGATGGGAAGAGCCACAAGGATTTGATCAACCCTCTTGGCAACAACCCCCTCCAATGCGCTATAACCAACAACCATTCTGTGATGTATACCAAGACAATAGTTATGGTGGATCCTTTCGTGACGAACAACCTCCACCAAATTACTATAGTCAAGAGCCATTCCAGAGAGCGTACCAAGATGATGGATATGGTGGACCCCCTTGTAGTTACCAACAAAGCCCACCATATGATTATGAACTGCCTCCTCAACACAACTCACAAGCCCCCTACTACCAAACACCATCACATGATTCTAACATTTATCCACCATATCAACCATCCTATGAGCCATATGAGCCATACATAGATCCACCCCAATTCCAACCCAGTTACTCCCAATGACCACCACCTCCATATACACCACATCCATATCCATCAATCCAAGAGCCTTATGATCCTACTTATGATATCCGAGTAGAATAAGAATCAAGGGATCCTCTCAAGGAAACAATGGATCGATTTCAAGTAACCCTGTGTCAATTGGACCGAGCGATAAACCAAACAGCACCCGAAGCTTTCATGGCTAAGGAATCTCAATTTGAGAGCAAGGAATTGAAGTGTGCTGTGCAACAAGTGGAAAAGATGGAGAGTGATGAACCACCCTCTTATCATGAACCTTTCCTCCCAAATAATGAGCCCTCACATCTACCTCAACCTTCAATGCATGATACTATTGGTGTTCTTCTTCAAGGGCAAAGAGAGATGAAATGGGGAGTACTAAAATTCGTGACTGCCTTTACCGAGGTAGTAAATCGATTAGCTTCCCAACATCGGAGTACTCAAAGTAATCCCATCGCTACATGTGGAGAATCAAAAGAAGAGCGTAGCATAAAAGAGACACTAGAAACTCTGGTGGACAACGAGGAACATGGCTTTGTATTGGAAAGAAACTCTGGTGGACAACGAGAAACATGGCTTTGTATTGGAACAAGTGGAGGAAGCCATAATAGTTGCAGACGAAGAAGTGGTTGAAGATTTAGGAGATGCTAAACCTCCATGGGAATCTAGAATTGTAGAGTACTCCTCCAATAAGATTGAAATTGATGTCAAGAAGACCAGTGCACAACCTCCATGGCATATTCCTTATGAAGACTTGGATGGGATAGATCAAGAAGAAAGTTCCCTTGGTGATGTGAATCATGCATCAAGTCCTCCTAGTGATAAATCTACATCCACAAACGAACTCCTTGAGTATGAAGACTCTTCTCTGATTGAGTCTGCAAATGATGTGGAAGTAGAAGCCCTTCGAAAAGGATGGACGGGAGTTATGTACGCTTTGTCAAGAACGTTGGAGACTTCTCAACCTAGGTTGTCGTCTACTCCTTCACTTGAGTGGGTAAAACTTATCTCTGTTCGTCTTCCTATCCCACTTGAGTACGGTATTCTTGAAACGAACGGCCAACTTAGGAACCTTTGTGGCATAAAGTGTAAGAGGAGACTGTTTAGTGGTTGGAGTTGCAAATCAAGGCTCATCAAAGTTGATATTTCAAGGGCTAGATATAAGGGCTCAACTGGTGATAATTTAGTTAGATCTAAAAGAAGAATTTGGTACTCCGTAGAGAATTCAGATTGCTTACCACCCGGATGGAATCATCATGTTCCACTTGAAGACGGGTGCAGAAACAGGATTTGGGATCCAGGCATACATGAGGATCCACTTTGGGAGCTCAAGACTTGTGAAGAACTCCCTCAAGGCTTGGCAAATTCACTTGAGGATAATGAAGATTATTGGAAGTCCAAGCATTGGTGGCAGTTTCAGGATGAATTCAAGCTCAAGCCTCCATGACAAAGAGCTCAACAAATGTCCAACTTAAGGACTTTAACTAAAATTACTAGGTGGGAGACAACCCACCATGGTATGATCATTCTCTTTCAGTTTTAGTTTTATTTTAATTTGTTGATTGCTTATTTTTATTAGTGTTCATTCATAATTCCTACATATTCATCTGCATTTGCATTTGCATTCTGCATAAAAAAAAAGCACGCAGGCAACGCGACAGCGTCGCTGACGCGTCCTCGTCACCAGTGCGATTTGAAGAAAAGAGAATAGGACAGCAAGTCACACGAAAGCGTGGCTGGAGTCGTGCCTTAGGCACAACCATTACCACGCGACCGCGTCACCCATGTAGCCACGTCATTTGAAAAATAAGCCTCCCACGCATCCACGTCACCCACGCGAACGCGTGCCCTTAAAAATCGACGTAAAAGAGGTGTATGGCAGCAAGTTATGATGGAGTGGGGCTGGAGTGATGCTAGAAGCACCAGCCCTATCATGCGACCGCGTGCCCCACGCATCCGTATCGTCCTCCAAACATGGCCATCCACGTGATCGTGTCAACCACGCAATCGCGTCACCTAAATATTTTGGCAAAATGAGTTTGAGACAGAGAGTTGCGCGAACGCGTCGCTGCCCTCGCGCCATTCGCACAAATCAAGTCACGCGACCGCGTGACCCACGCGTCCGCGTCACTTGACAAAAATCACACACCACGCGATCGCGTGACCCAGGCGTCCGCGTCATATGCAACGCACAACTTATCCAGATCAGCCAAGATATCTTATCTTTTCTTCCCGAAATCCTAATTTCTTTCTTCTTTCTTTATTTTCTTCTCCCCCTTTACTCTTCTATCCCTTTAATTTAATGCATTTATTTGTTCTTTTTTTCTTCTCAATTTCATTTTAGCTTAATTCCTTTTGGTTTCTTTTTCAATTCTTTTTCATGCATTTTTATGTTGGTGTTGGAGTTTTATTTGGATAGTACCTTATTTTATTTGAGCATGTGGCTATTCTGAGGAGAGATTTGACAATTGACATTTACTTATGGCTCTCATATACATTTGGATTACATTATTTTCATCCTTATTTTAACTTGCACACCCAGTGTTTATGAAAAAGATTTTATGGCATTTTGAATCTTATTTTATTTTACTCTTTCACTTGCATACCTCTTTTTCACAACACTTGTGCTCCACATGTATTTAGGATTATCATTCACAATTGTCATCATTACACATGCTCTTTAATTTGACACATTTTATTACTTGATGCTTGAGCTATGCTTCTCATGCCTATTATTTGCATGTTTTTACCCTCTTGCATCTAATTATTTTGAATTGCCCTTTTTTTATCTTTATTGTGGTCTTCCCTACATGTTGTAGCTACCATGTAGTTGGGCTATCATCTTTTCTTTGGCATTCCTTATCACTTGGAATTTCCTCCCTTCCAGTCTTAGTTTTCTATATTTCACACTATTCCTTTTTGTTCTTCCTTAGGCATGGGTACCAAGAAAGGAAAAGAAAAGGCCACTGACAAGACACCGGCACGGAGAGGAACCAAGAGACCTCCAGCTAAGGCGCCTCTATCTACAAGCATCAGTTGTAGCAACCCGTCCACTTGTACATCTCAGCATGCACCGTGGATGGTGAAATCTTTAAGTGTGGGGAGGTCGATACCGATCTCCATGGGTTCGTTACTCTTCTATCTCAACACCAATGTTTTATTTTCTTTATTTGTTCATTGTTGCATTTGCATATTTGATTGCATATTTGTTTGATTTTGTGCATATTTTACCACTTGGTTGAAGTAATATTTTCTTTTTCAAGAAACTTTTTATAGCATTTCACTAATTTGAAATAAACCTTTTGAAAAACTTGTTTGAAGAAATTTTAATTTGGAACATAGTTTAACAAGCTAAATAACACACAACCCGTAAGATTTTGAGCCTAATTACATGGTTTCATTATTTAACCAAAAATTTTTATTCTTGTGTGTTTACTTCCCTATGATTGCAATCTTTGCTTTGTTCCACTCTATATGTCCATTATTTAGTGTATTTACATGCTTGCATATGATTGAGACCATTATTTATTTTTGCTCACTTATCCCAAATAAGCCTACCCTTTCAATTACTTTTGTTAGCCATTTTGAGCCTTTTAATCCCATTTGTTCTATATTTTACCACATCACTAGCCTTAAGCGGAAAAATAAGTAATCACCCCAATTGAATCATTGGTTAGCTTAAGATAGAGATTGTGTATCAATTAAGTGTGGGAAAACTGTGGGAACATGGATTAATAAGGGAATGTGTTATGTTTTTACTTTGATAAAATATTGGGAATTTGGGTACCTACTCATGTGAAACTAGAAAAATTAAAAATTCATGTGCATTGATAAGTTATGTTTACTTTTACTTTTATTTATAGATTTAAAAAAAATCCAAAAATATTCAAGTAATTAAGTAATTAAATAAATAAGGGGACAAAATTACCCCAATGTTAAGTCTAATGAAAAATCAATGCATATGTGATGCAAGTTAAGAGAAAAGTTGATACATGAGTATGTGAAATATGAAAAAGTGGGAAAATTATGGGTAGCTAGGCGTGATTCTAGGGTTATATAGAGTGTATGTATGTTAGGTGATAGCTTAGGTTACTCAAAGATTCAATTTATAGCTCACTTGGCCATACATATATCCTCACCCTTACCTTAACCCCATTACAACCTTGAAAAGACCTCATGATGTTTGCATTGGTGCATTAAATAATTGTTGATTAGTTAGATGAAGAACAAAGTTTTAGAAAGCATGACTAGATAAGACTAGAGTGGACTACCCTATACACCTGAGAGATTAGAGTGCATATACACTACCAATGAGGGTTTAATGTTTAATTATATGTTCCCTGCTTTCATGAGCTATCTTCTTACAAGTTTACTTGTCTTTTATTGTATAATTTGAATTAGTGAAATCTGATTTATGTTTGTCTTGAAGAGCTTATTTACTTTTAACCAAGTAGGTAGAAATATTTTACATGTAGTTGCATTCATATAGATAGGTTGCATTTCATATTCTTTACCATTCCCCTTCACTCTTTTAGTTCTCTTGAGCTTAACATGAGGACATGCTAATGTTTAAGTGTGGGGAGGTTGATAAACCACTATTTTATGGTTTATATTGTGCTAAATTGAGTGGTTTTTCATTCATTATTCTCACGCTTATTCATAGAAATCGCATGTTTTACATTTTCCTTCCTGATTTTATGCTATGATTGAAACCATGCTTCTTTGGCCTTATATTTGCTAATATTAATCCTCTCTTATTACAATTCGATACCGTGATATGTGCATTAAGTGATTTCAGGATTACAGGACAGGAATGGCTTGGAGGATGGAAAGGAAGCATGCAAAAGTGGAAGGAATACAAGAAATTGAAGGAACTGCAAAGCTGTCAGCCTGACCCTCTCGCACTAAAATGCACATAACTTGAGCTACATAGGTCCAAATGATGCGGTTCCAATTGCGTTGGAAAGCTAACGTCCGGGGCTTCGCGAACGCGTGCTCCATGCGGACGCGTCGCAGTGACAAAAATCAACGTCCCAGTTTTCGGCCCAGAAAACACAGATTAGAGGCTATAAAGTGGGTGAATCTATTCATTCATAAAAAAGATTTAATATACACAATTTTAGGATTAGATGTAGTTTTAGAGAGAGAGGTTCTCTCCTCTCTCTTAGGATTAGGATTAGGATTAGGATTTAGTATTTCTCTTAATTTTAGGATTGCTTCTCAATTTCCAGGTTCAATGTTCCTTTTATTTATTTTTTCCAATTTAATTTATGAATTTCCATGTTAGATTTGAATATTCTATTTAATATAATTTGAGGTATTTCAGATTTAAGATTTCTTTCTTTTATTTATGTTACTAGTGCTTCCCATCTGAAGGCATTTTTATTCAAATAGATTTTCCTCCCTTTTGGTTTCGGTTAAGTAATTAGTAACACTTGAGTTATCAAACTCAGCTGTTGACTGAAATTGGAATTCTTTGCTGGTTAATTTGTACTCCAATAACTCTAGTCTTTCCATAGGAGTTGACTAGGACTTGAGGATCAAATTAATTAGTCTACCTGACTCTCCTTTGTTTAGCAAGGGTTAATTAGAGTGGGAGCAGAATCCAATTATCATCACACCTGATAAGGATAACTAGGATAGGACTTCAATTTCTCATACCTTACCGAGAGATTTTATTAATTATTAATTTATTTTTCTTGTTATTTAAATTACTTGTTCCCTATTTCAAAAAAACCCAAAAATATATATTTTTACATAACCAATAATAAATCATACCTCCCTGCAATTCCTTGAGAAGACGACCCGAGGTTTCAATACTTCGGTTATCAATTTTATTGGGTTTGCTTTAGTGACAAACAAAACTTTTGTACGAAAGGATTTTCTGTTGGTTTAGAAACTATACTTACAACGTGATTATATTATTTTTATAAAATCTCTTTACCGATAGAAAATCCGATCGTCAGGCACCTAACTTTGCAAACTTGAGTTAGGTGCTACATTCATGCCAGGATTGGAATTCCTCTCGGGAGGGGTGGCGCCTAACTTGAAGTTTCTCAAGTTAGGTGCCACATAAAGCGTTGAGCACCATTGTCTGGGAGTAACTGAAAGAATAATTAAAACTTAAAGAGAGTTCCCCAGTTAAGTGCTTGTGGTGTTTTTATGTCAAGTGAAGCTTGAGACAAAATATTTAAAGTCACGGCTAGGCTCAAGGTGCAAAGAACCAAAGAAAAGAGAATTAATGGAAAATTGCTGTGTTCAAGGATTAAACTGAAGTATAAAAGATTAGAGAATTCATAATATTATCTGGATTCTAACTCCGAATGACAGTGACATTCCTTTGATTCAAAGGATAGTGGGATGCCAAAACTATTCAGGATTGCAGTGTGTAAACCCCACTTTAAGAAGAGACGTGAGCCTAACTGAACTATCACTTCTCATGCAAATTCACATTTTAAACCTGTATTAGTTTTGGTTGTTTGAGGACAAGCAACAATTCACGTTTGGTGTTGTGATGCGTGAGCATCTTTCCTATCTTTTCCTAGTGAATTTGCATTCAAATTGTCGAGTTTAATCAAGAATTAATTATCTTTTAGCCACTATGGATTCTACTTTGAGTCGTGTGCAATTCTGTTTATTTCAGGTAGTATTCAGATGGATTTCATGGATTTTCTGTAGAAAAAGAGAAAAAGGCGAATGATGCTGTCAACCCTGACCTCTCTGAACTCTAACGAAAATAAATCGAGCTACAAAGGTCCAATTGATGTGCTTCAAATGGCGTTGGAAAGCCAACTTCTAGAGCTTTCCAACGATGTATAATAGTCCATACTTCTTTTCCACAATTTAGCAAGGGTGGCACCTAACTTGAGGTTTCTCAAGTTAGGCGCCAAGATCAACTATATACACGAATCCAAGGCTGAACAAGTGGCGCCTAACTTGAGATTTCTCAAGTTAGGCACCAGGACAAAGCAAGGGGCGTCCAAGGAGTCTGCCAAGGTGGCGCTGATGAACGGATAATTTATACGCCTTTTGGCATTGTTTTTACATAGTTTTTAGTATGATTTAGTTAGATTTTAGTATATTTCTATTAGTTTTTAAATAAAAATCACATTTCTGGACTTTACTATGAGTTTGTGTGTTTTTCTATGATTTCAAGAATTTTCAGGCTGAAATTGAGGGACTTGAGCAAAAATCTGATTTAGAGGCTGAAGAAGGACTGCAAATGCTGTTGGATTCTGACCTCCTTGCACTCAAAGTGGATTTTCTGGAGCTACAAGAGTCCAAATGGCACGCTCTCAACTGCGTTGGAAAGTAGACATCCAGGGCTTTCCAGAAATATATAATAGTTTATACTTTGCTCAAGTTTAGATGACGAAAACTCGCGTTCAACGCCAGCTTTCTGCCCTATTCTGGCGTTAAACGCCAGAAACAAGTTGCAAAGCAGAGTTAAACGCCAGAAACAAGTTACAAACTGGCGTTCAACTCCAAGGAGGACCTCTACACGTGAAAGCTTCAATGCTCAGCCCAAAAACACACCAAGTGGCGCTGGAAGTGGATTTCTGCATCATTTACTCATTTCTGTAAACCCTAGTTACTAGTTTAGTATAAAAACTACTTTTAGTGATTTATTTCACATCTCTGGAACACATTATGTAACTTTTACGTTCTGAGACCTCCATGGGAGGCTGGCCACTCGGCCATGTCTACCCCATTTTCACTTATGTATTTTCAACGGTAGAGTTTCTACACACCATAGATTAAGGTGTGGAGCTCTGCTGTTCCTCATGAATTAATGCAAAGTACTATTGTTTTTCTATTCAACTCAAGCCTATTTCTTCTCTAAGATATTCATTCACACACAAGAACATGATGAATGTGATAATTATGTGACGCTCATCATCATTCTCACTTATGAACGCGTGCCTGACAACCACTTCCATTCTACATGCAAACAAGCTTGAATGCATATCTCTTAGCCTCTTGATCTACGATCAGAGTCTTCGTGGTATAGGCTAGAATTATTGGCAGCCATTCTTGAGATCTAGAATGTCTAAACCTTGTCTGTGGTATTCCGAGTAGAATCTAAGAAGGGATGGCTGTGACGAGCTTCAAACTTGCGAGTGCTGGGCATAGTGACAGACGCAAAAGAATTACTGAATCCTATTCCAGCATGATCGAGAACCGACAGATGATTAGCCGTGCAGTGACAGCGCATTTGGACCATTTTCACTGAGAGGACGGGATGTAGCCATTGACAACGGTGATGCCCAACATACAGCTTGCCATGGAAAGGAGTATGAAGGATTGGATGAAAGCAGTAGGAAAGCAGAGGTTCAGAAGGAATAAAAGCATCTCTATACGCTTATCTGAAATTCTCACCAATGAATTATATAAGTATCTCTCTCTTTATTTTACGTTTTATTTATCTTTTAATTATTAAAACTCTATAACCATTTGAATCCGCCTGACTGAGACTTACAAGGTGACCATAGCTTGCTTCAAACCGACAATCTCCGTGGGATCGACCCTTACTCACGTAAGGTTTATTACTTGGACGACCCAGTGCACTTGCTGGTTAGTTGTGCGAAGTTGTGACAAAGAACAAAAATTATGAACGTGCGCATGAAGTTTTTGGCGCCGTTACCAAGGAATGAACGATCACAATTTCGTGCACCAGGCGCCTAACTTGAGATTTCTCAAGTTAGGCGCCAGACACAACATCAACACGCAAATTGGTTCTGATTCCTTCAAGTTAGGTGCAACTCCTTCTCAAGTTAAGCTCAGCAACACACACACAAATTGTCCAAACCACTCTGCCCCTTCCAAGTTAGGTACCAACATTAATGAGCAAAATGGTCCCCACGCCTAAATTACAGAGCCACGAAGATCTCTTTTAATTCTGATTAAACTTTAATTCATTTAAAAATAGAAAAATATATTATTTAGTTTTTAAAAATATATTTTACATTAATTAGGATTAGATATAAAAGGGAAAAGAATCAGCCCTTTGGGCACTCTTTTCTTCTCTCTACCTCATTCCGTAATTTACAGTTTTTCAGAATCCTTGTTTTCTCTCTGAACCATGAGCAACTAAACCTCCACTGTTAAGGTTAGGAGCTCTGTCAATTGTATGGATTGATACTATTATTTTTCTATTTTAATTCATGTACTGATTTCTTTTTCAAGAATTCTTCTCGTTCTTTATCTTATGAATCTGGGTGGAACGGAAGTATGACCCTTATTCTAATTGAGTTCTTGTAAAACTTGGAAAAGCTCTTTACTTGAACAACAGCTTGAAAATAATTTCTCCTAAATTTCTAATTATCTGGACTTAACGGGATACGTGACATATAATCCCATTATATTTGGGTAATTAGGGTTTTTGTGGCACATAAACTAGAATTGAACTTCACCCTCTAATTGGAATTAAGTGACCCAGGAATTGGCGGTTGATGAAGGTTAGATGAGACTAAAAAGGTCTAAAGAATTATGGTTTAGTCAAATATAGTTTGCCATGAATTGAATCTTGCATGATTAAAATAGTTAGTAAGAAAAGTCAATCCGGAAGATAGATATCTCTGAAAGCCTTAACCGTTTCTCCATATATATTTCACAACTTGTTTACTGCTTGCTTTCTAATATTCTGAATTTACTGTTAATGCTTTTGAACTCTCTCAACACCATTTTCTGTTTGTCTAACTAAGTAAATCACTTAGCCATTGTCTTAGTCCATCAATCCTCGTGGGATCGACCCTTACTCACTTGAGGTATTACTTGGTACGACCCGGTGCACTTGCCGGTTAGTTTGTGGGTTATAAATCCCGCACCACCTACTAGAAGTAGGATTTTTAAGGGAGGTAAAATATCCTCTTTGGCTGGCCAACATCGTATTGGTTAAAAAGCAAAATGGTAAATGGAAAATGTGTGTTAATTACACTGACCTCGACAAAGTCTGCCCTAAAGATCCTTACTCACTCCCCAGCATTGATACTCTGGTCGACTCAGCCTCAGGCTATAGATATCTTTCCTTCATGTATGGCTACTCAGGGTATAATCAAATCCCAATGCATGAATCAGATCAAGAAAAGACCTCGTTCATAACTCCAAACACAAACTATTATTACGTGGTAATGCCTTTTGGGCTGAAAAATGCTAGAGCTACATACCAATGATTGATGAATAAAGTATTTTTCACCCACATAGGAAAACTAATGGAGGTATTTGTGGATGACATGCTTGTCAAGACCCAAGAAGAGGAGACACTACTATCTGACCTCTCTGAGGTATTTTCCACCATAAGGAAGCACGAAAGGAGGTTAAATCCCTCAAAATATACATTCGCAATAGAAGTTGGAAATTTTTTGGGATTTATGCTAATCCAAAGAGGCATAGAAGTGAACCGGGACAAACGCCAGGCTATACTTAACATGGAGAGTTCGACTTGCATCAAAGAAGTTCAACAGTTAATAGAAAGTTGGTAGCTCTATCCAGATTCTTAGCTGGATTAGCCTTAAAATCATTTTCCCTCTACACAATCCTAAGAAAAGGGAAGCAATTTGAGAGCACCCCAGAGTGTGATCAAGCCTTTCAAAGCCTTAAAGCATTCTTGGGACAACCATCATACTTACCCGACCTTTTAAAGGGGAAGAACTCGTGTTATATTTGTTAGTTGGTAGTCGGGCCATTGCTTCAGCCTTGGTCTGAGAAGACGAAGAAGGGCAATGACCCATCTATTTCATTAGCAAAGCCCTACAAGGGGCCAAGTTGAATTATCAAAAGATAGAAAAATTTGCTTACGCCCTCATTCTCACATCCAGAAGGCTCCGGCCTTACTTTCAGGCTCACACCATTAAAGTCCACATTTACCAGCCCATAAAATATATCCTACAAAAAATGGACTTGGCTGGAAGGATTCTACAATGGGCGGTAGAACTGTCCGAGTTCGACCTCAGGTACAAAACTCAGACAACCATTAAGTTGCAATATCTGGCCAACTTTATTGCTGAATACAATGAAAGCCCAGGAAATCACATCGTGTGGAATTTATATGTAGATGGGTCGTCTAATAAAGCCGAAAGCAGAGCTGGTATCATCCTAGAAAGTGATCAAGGAACTCAGATAGAGCTATCTTTAAAATTCGAGTTACTTGCCTCTAATAACCAAGCAGAGTATGAACCCTTACTTGCTGGCTTAAAGCTGGCTAAGGAGATTAGAGCAAAAAAAGGTGATAGTTTTCAGTGATTCACAAGTAATCACTTCGCAAATCAATGGCACCTACTAAGCTAAAGACCCCACTTCGCAAATCACACACTTTACAGAAAGTGAGGTACAACATATAGCTCGGGAATCCAACGCCTGATCTTATGCCCTTTCAAAATTAGCCAACACCAAGCTAGGGGGCAACAATAGAATCCTCATTCAAGAGACTCTACAATCACCATCAATATCAAAAGAGGAAGAAGTACTAACTATATCCAATCAAAATTTAGGATGGATGACTCCCATAGTCAACTACCTTAAATTCGATGTACTTTCCAAAGAGGAAACAGAGGCTAGAAAATATATAAAAGAAGCCCAAAATTACACGCTCGTACACAATGTCTTGTACAAAGGAGGGATTTCAACACCCCTCTTAAAGTGCGTCCCGACCTCCAACACAAAGGAAATATTAGAGGATGTCCACAACGGCATATGTGGAAACCACCTTGGAGCTCGAGCACTAGCCAAGAAAGTGATCCGAGCCGGCTTCTTTTGGTCGACCTTACAGAGGGAGGCGGCCAAGTTTGTCAAAACGTGCTCACCTTACCAAAAGCATGTAATTTTCATGTGGCGCTTCCTGAAGAGCTCATCAGTGTTACCTCGCCATGGCCATTTGCAAAACAGAGCCTTGACCTGCCCGTACCATTTTCATAGGCCCCAAGGCAAGTCAAATACTTCATAGTATGGGTTGACTAGCTACTTCACTAAGTGGATTAAGGTAGAGCCATTGGCAACTATCACCGCACAAAGAAATCGAAAGTTCTTATAAAAAAACATTGTCACAAGGTTTGGAGTTTCTCACTCTATCACCACGGATAATGGGACTTAATTTACCGACTCAACTTTTAGGAGCTTGGTGTCCGATCTAAAAATCAAACACCAGTTAACCTCAGTAGAGCACCCTCAAGACAATGGACAAGCTGAAGTAGCAAATAAAGTCACATTGGCCAGGTGGTGCACGAATTCCCACACTTTTGTATTGCTATACCAACAAGTGCACTGGGTCGTCCAAGTAATACCTGAGCGAGTCAGGGTCAATCCTATAAGGATTGTGGTTTGAAGCAAGTTATGGTTATCCTGCAGGTCTTAGTCAGGCGAGTCAGAATTCAGTTGGATTGATGCAAGGGCAATTAATAATAGGAATAAATTGTATAAATTAAAATTAGTAATAGAAATTTAGTTGAAGATTGGAGTTGCTTTGTCTTTTTGAATTAACTCTGGTATCACTGTCTTCTCTGCTTGTGAATAATCTCTTCTATGGCAGGTTGTATGTGATCAAAGCCATTACCCGTGGTCATTGATCTCCTCCGCTCCAGATCAAACGCCATTGCCCATGGTCATCCAATATGACAGAGGGTGAAGCTATAGCAGTTCATTTTCTTGGCGATCCTACTTAAAATGCCACAGACAAGGTCGAATCTTCCAGATCAGAGAATGCTGCTTCTTTGGATTCTAGACTATCCCACAAAGACCCTAATCTCCCTTGAAATCGGCTGAACTAGTGTCTGAGAAGTCCCCAACAAAGTTGTGGATTAGCCGTCTGAGAGATGTATAAACATAGATGTTGGTTCGCGCTTTCCGACCACGTATTCACACGAACCCAAGTAGACGCGGGTGTTTGTCAGACACGTTCGTCTTAGTATGATGAACAGAGTTGATTGTCACTGATCATTCTATTCACCATGTTGAAGAACGAATATACATCTTAGAAATAAATCTGACATAGATCGAAGAAGAAACAGTAATACTTTTATTAATTCATAGGACTCAGCAGGGCTCCTCCCCTCAACATAGGAGGTTTAGAAACTCATAGTGATGTGAAAAACAAAGTGATACACAAAAATATGCTGAATGATGGTAAAAGATGTTCAAATAACATAAATCAAATCCCTTAAATATTAAACTAATGACTAGTAAGGGTAAAACAGACTTTTTAGTGCTAAAATTCACTTCTGAGGCCCACTTGGTGAGTGTTTGGACTGAGCTTAAATGAGAGCCAGGTTCTATGAGGTCTTTTGGGCATGAAATGCTGGTTAGGGGGTCCTCTCTAGGCATTTGGATGCTGGGCTCTACTCCTTGGGTGCTGGACGCTATAAAGGGGGCAGGAGGCTGGCATTGGATGCCAGTTTTGGGCCTTCTAATTCACAATAAAGTATGAACTATTATCCATTACTGGAAAGCTCTGGAAGTCATCTTTCCATAGCCATTGAGAATGCTCCATTTGGACTTCTGTAGCTCCAGAAAAGCTCTTCCGAGTGCAAGGAGGTCAGATCTGGACAACATCTGCAGTTTTTTCTCTCTCTCTAAATTAGACTTTTGTTCCAGCTCCTCAATTTCAGCCGGAAAAATACCTGAAATGGTACAAAAACACACAAACTCAAAGTGGAATCCAAAAATGTGAATTTAACACTAAAACCTGTAAAAACTTAATAAAAACTAAACAAAACATGTTAAAAACTTCATGAAAACTAGGCCAAAAAGCGTATAAAATATTCGCTCATCACAATACCAAACTTAACTGTTGCTTGTCCCCAAGCAGCTAAAAATATAATAGGATGAAAAGAAGAGTAGGATGCAATAAATCTCTGAGTTTCCAATGAGCTCAGTTTCAATTAGATGAGCGGGACTTAGTAGCTTTTTGCTTTTGAATAGTCTTGGCATCTCACTATCCATTGAAAATCAGAATGGCTGGCATCTTTAGGAACTTAGAATCTGGATGATATTATTGATTCTCCTAGTTCAGCTCTTTTTGATTCTTGAACACAGCTTTTTAGAGTCTTGCAAATCCGCCATAGATCTACCAAATGATTGAGAAAGGAGTTGAAACCAATTTGATTTAGGGAGGATTACAGTACCTCCAATCCCTGATGAAGTACTTTTTCTTTGAATTCCTTCCACTGTGATTTCTCTACACTTGCTGCAATTTATATTCACTAGTTCTGTTTTGATTTCCAGCACCCAAATCCTTTTATTATTCATGCAATTCAAGTTTCCTTGCTATTTAATATTCCTACACTCTTAATTCCAGCACTTTAATATTCAGTCATTTACTTTTCTTGCAATTTAAGATCTAGTTCTTTTAATTTCTTGCACCTTAAGTTTCAGTCAATTTAGCTTTCTACCATTTACTTTCTTGTCAATTTACATTCTGCCTTTTTGAATTCCAGCTATTTCCTTCTGTTAATCTAATTCATCAATATTAGCTTAACTAAATTCATCACTTGAGCATACTTTTAATTCATTCATGCAAAACTATCGAACCTCACCTCACAGTTTCTCATTTGAAAATTCTTCATCATCTGACTATGCCTCAACACAAAGTTTCTTCCAAAATCCATACAACTCATTTCACCAACCACAAAATCCATTACACTACACAGAAGACTCACTTCAACATTCACAAAATTCATTCCATATCCCTCAACACAACTTCACCACAACACATCCATGTCACCAAAATTACTCTCAACCTTCATCTCTTGAGCTAGCAGTTGAGGATTACCTTCAATGGTCCAAAGAATCTTTGGAAAGCCGAGACCAAGTCCTTAAAAGACAAGAACAACTCTTGGAAAGACATAAAAAATCCTGGAAAGAAATCCTCCTCCAGAAGATTGATGGGCACTTAGAGCAAAGTAGGAGAAACATAGGATTGCTAAGCAAAGAAGATGAAGACCAATCTGTAGGTATAAAGGAGGAAGTAGAAGAGCAAGATGAAGAGGCCCCTGTATCAAGTGAAATTTCAATGAAGAATGAGGTGGTGGAGGTATTTGAACCTGTAGCTCCATATTCACAGAAGCTAATTGAGGTGACAGGGGAACATGAAACTTTACCCCAAAGGACTCAATGGAGTATCATGTAGAAGAAGGGGAGGAAGTCAATCAAGGAAGTTCACACTCAATGGAAGTAGAGAGCTACATGGATGAAGGGCTCATTGAACCACTAATTCAAGAGGCTTTTGGTGAAGAGAACACTCCAATAATCACATAATTACCAAGTCTTAGAATCAAAGAAGTAAAGGCAACTGACAAGAGCACCAAATAGGGGATTGTGACCAAGCTACAAAGGACAACATTCATGAAGCAAGAAAGGTCAACTGAAAATAATCCAGCCCCTAAACTACCAGCAAGCAAGGTTAATCAAGCAAATAACCAAAAGACGCTTGCTGGGAAGAAGCTAAGAAAGGGGGCATTGACTGGCTCTTCCTTCTACCAGAGGTCACTTCTCTTAACAAACTGGAAGAAGAGGAAGAAAGTTGAGCACAACATGTCAAGCTAATGACATTAAAAGAGCACTTGTTGGGAGGCAACCCAACCTTAGGTAACATTTCATTTCTCTGCTTTGTTGAAAATAAACAAAGTTTGGTGTTGCCCTGCAACAATCTGTTTTCAATATTTTTGGATAATTTCATCAATTTCAAGAAAAAGTGTCACACTAAGTTTCTAAGTTTGGTGTGCCACTTATATTTTTTTTATGGAATGAGTTTAGCAACACCACTTGTTTGTGTAATCATAACGCCTCTGCATTGTTATCTTTCTTTTGGTGTGGCATTCTTTTTCTTTCTTTTGGTTTTAGTCATTATTTTGTTTTTGATACTTTCTTTTATTTTGCTTTTCAACTGTTGTTGTTAATACCTCACCAAGAAATCCTTATTCGTGACAAATATTTCTCTTGGTGATTGTGTTATTAGCATAGAACAGGTTCTTTTATTTAGTTGTATTTCAAATAAATTGACATATGATTGCATTCTAAGTTTGGTGTTACTATGCAACAAAATTGATTCCCAATCTTCACTGGATACTTGCATCAATTCCAAGTGAAAGTGTCACACTATGTTTGGTGTACCACTTATCTTTTATGCAATGTATCATGCACACCCTCTTATCTGTGCAATCACAATGTCTCTGTTTCCTATGCCTTCATTGTTATTTTTCATTTTGCTTGCTTAAACACCTGTGCTACTGACATTTCATTGTGTAAGACACTCATGACCCATCACAAATCCCATAACCATTGTTTTAATTGTTGCTTGAGGATAAGCAATCATTCTAAGTTTAGTGTAGAAAGGGGAAGAATAGGAGGAAAATGACAACAACAGTGAAGATGGACTACAAGGAGGTAAAGTTCCTTTTCCTCTTATTTATTTCCAATACATTCAATTGCATGATTGTCTCTTATTTTCTCTGTATGTATGTGTGTTATGAATAAGCATAGCTTGAATTTTGAATTGTAACATGTTGCTGTGATATTATGACTACCATCTTGAATTCTGTGAGTTCAAAGCAATTTAGTATCATGATCATAAACAAACAAGGGCATTAAAGAAGAACTTACCATGGGCATATGAGTACTGAGAGGCTAGCATGATTAATTGTTATTGCTCAATTGTATTTGGCACTACAAGAAAAACACCCATTCAGGTACACTTGGAAAGTGTAGCTAAAAGTGAAAAAAATGATGCCTTAGGCTACGGCTATGCTTTTTGGGCTACGGCTGCGCTTTTTGGGGTGATTCCTATTCGGCCGTTGCCTATTCTCAAAGGCTACGCTTTTCTGCACCAAGAGCTACGTTGTTGGTGTTTGGGAATAGGCTACGCTTTTCAAGTGATGCTGTTCAGGACCAAAGGCTACGCTTTTCAGCTTTCATTCTTCCAGAATAGGCTACACTTTTCAACGCTACTGCATCACTTGTAAAGCGTAGCCCCATTGTATACCATAGCTACTTTTTATAAGCGTAGCCTTAGGTCCCTCTTTTTTTTTTGTATACTATAGCTACTGTATATAAGTGTAGCCTTAGATCTCTTTTTTTTCCTCTATATTATAACTACTGTATATAAGTGTAGCCTTAGATCTCATTTTTTTTTCTGTTTGTATATATATATATATATATATATATATATAATTTTCTAATAATTATTAATACAACATAATAATTAATAATATGATTACATGTATAATAATTTTGTATTTTTATTTAAATAAGTTAAATATTATAAAATAAAAATAAATACATAATTATACTAAATAATTTCTTTAAATAATAAAAATCTCAGTGCAGGACTTATGTAGCAAAAGGAATCCAAGCTTTTCAAATATGACAAAGGTTGCACTCCCTGAGGAATCAATAAGTTTCACCTTAATTCTATACCTATTTTTATAATATATACAAATGAAATAATCAACATAAATAAACCTCATACTAACACTATAACTTCAAGGAAAACAAATCAACATGCTTTGAAGACTTTTCACAATAGTATGACCCAAGCTTCAGAACAACTTCAGTGCCACATCTACATTAAGCAACAAACCAATCAGGTCCACCAATCACTCCCATAATTGTACCATACATAGCATAATCACCATCCTAAAAGAAAAGTAATAATAAAAAGGGCATTAGTATTTTAATTTGGACTTGAATGATGAACATAAAAAGAAAATAAAAAATAATAAAAAAATAACTAACCTCTTTACATTCCTTCAATTCTCCAATTATCTTCTGAGGTGTAATCTCGAGAAAATCTTCCGCAAGTGAGTAATAGTGATCACGTTTTTGAGCACTATTTGATTTTAAAGATCATATAAAGAAAGCAAAATTTTAGATATTATGTAAAGGAATATAGTAATACTATAGCATAGCCATGAAGCTTTAAAAAAAGGTTGAACCTCGTATTAACGTTGGAAAGGGGTTTCTGACTAATCAGAAATCTATCAAAGTTTTGTTTATGCTTAATGGTGCTATCAACCTGTTGCAACAATTCGGTACAACAAAAGGGAAATAGAAAATTTAGTTAGCAAAGACAGTAAACTTTAAGATTAAAAGAAACAGAGGAGTGGCGGCAAAGACAGTAGATGCTGGTGGCGCTGGGTGAGTAGTGAGAAGCAGTTAGAAGATGATGGCAACAGAAAAATCACGCAGTATAGAAATCATAGTAACAACCTAAATAGAAAATCATAGTTAAAAAAATATGGAAAAAGAAAAATAACAAGAACATGAATCAACTAATAGAATCAACCAACAGAATAGAATCACAGTAATAATAAGTTAACTACAATAATTAAAAAAGAAAACTCAAGTAATAACAACATAAATTAGATATGGATAGCACTCAAGATATAAGCAGAAAGACAGCAAATCAGAAATCTATGGGAATCTGCAGGCTGTGTTTATAGAAATGGATAGCACTCAAGATATAAGCATAAACCTTCAAACCTTGTCCCAATTAAAACTATTTGTGCTGACCTAACTTAGAATTTTAGGAACATGAAGCACAAATCAAAACACATGAAATTAGTTAACAGATAGAGTGAAGAGGAGGTACCTGTCACAAATTTGAACCTATTCCATCATGGATGCCATTCTTTGCTGATCAGCTTCTAGAAGTGATTCAAAACCAGCTAACATGCTCTTATCCATGATTCAACCAGGGATTTTGGAGAAGAAACTCAAACCCAAGGAACGAAATTGAAACCAGTTAACTAATAATAATATAGGATGAAACTAAAGTCCAAAAAAAATAGAAAGCAAACAAAACTTAACTAAAGATGAAGCAGAATTTTGTGCAGAAGATGAAGCCTACTAGTTCTTCTGGGAATTTGTGCAGCTTCCTCTGAATTCATGTTTCCTCTAATAAAATCAACAATGGAATAATCAATTTGGAATCAAAAGTGATCAGAAGCATTAATAAAAAATAAATAAGCACGAGTGACCAGAAGCACTAATAATATGCCTTATAATAAAAAATAATATGCATAATAAACTAAATTCACTAATGAATCCAGCAAGAGTGATTAGAAGCACTAATGAAACAGAAATAATAGAGTTGTTGTACAACAACAAAAAATATTCACTAACCCTTCGGCAAGCTTTAACTATATCTGACTCTGGGAATTGAGCACCACCTCGAATGTCCTATCACCATAAATAAAAGCAAATAACTCAGCCTCACTAAATGGAAGTAGAAAGAGGGAATTTGGATGCACAAAGTATACCTTGCTATAGTACCGCTTCAGCAACATTTCCTTTGCCACCCCGCACATGCCACAAAAATAGAGTAAATTTGACATGACTTGCATATGTTACCAAAATCATAAGAAAGAAGTAACATTTATTTTTACAAGACAACATAGTGTTTTAGGTATAGAAAAAGAACCTTGTTGCACAACCACTCAGTCCAAGATGGTTCTTTGCATAGAGGTGAAACAAGTATCAAACCAAGTACACGTTGTCTATACTTCATCTATTGTAAACAGTAAACACATAAAAACATTAAAAAAATTGAACGATCCATCATTGAAACTCTAATGTAATTTAAAAAGGGGAGAGGCTGTATAGCACCAACATAATAACTTACAGCAAATAAGGTAAGAATGTAAGCCCCGGAAGCTACTCCCATGCACATTACTGCACTAAGACTGCAGACAAAAAGAATGTTGGGGTTAGATTGCCTTCTCAAAACAAATAACTGCCAATATTCAAAGCCTAATGGAAATTGGTGTAAACTAATTTTCTTTATGTCATTAAATGGAAATCAATTACAGATTAAGCTTGAACTTACTCACCCAAAAAAGTTGAGAACATCAGCTATTTGATCTGCTAGGTCGTCAACAGAAAGAATTGGATAATCTGGAACAATCTCAGGAGCTCCCAACTGTAACAACTCTTGAACAAAGTACAAGATGATAAGAAAGCAAGAACTTAAAATATTATCAATGAAGGAATTTATAACAGTGAGGAGATATATACATCAAGTAATACTGCAAAACAATCAAACACAGCTTAACATGATGAGCACAAAACAATCAAACACAGCTTAACATGATGGAAGCAGGAAATGAATGCTTAAATTACAAAATGTTGAAGAAACTGGGATCAAAAAACTTCAAAATCAAGAGGAGTAACATATTAAACCTTTTTTCTCAACCTTGTGCCTGCCATTCATGGCACTTTCCTGAAACAAAAATCACGAAAATATCAACAAGAGAATTTCAAGTCAGAAAAAATCGTGTAATCCAATGTCAATCATATAACACACGTTGAAACACTGAAGCAAATCCTTGGCCTGTTCCGCATTATAATCCTCAGCCAGAGTAGTCCATAAACCAACAACCCCTTAACCCAGCAGCCACATACCTGAAAACCTGAAAATAATTTGGAAACATCAAAACCAAAAACAAATTAAAAATAGAACATGATGCTTCTTAATTAAAAAACAAATAATCACAGAACCTCCCCTAATCAGAACAATAATCAAAACCCTAATCAGAAGTTCCAATCATCAAAATCCCTAATCAAAACAATAATTATTTACCTGAGCTTGAGTAGAGGTTAAAGAAGAGAAGAAGAAGAAGACTAGCGGCAGAGAAGAAGAGGACGACTGGGGACAACACCGTCGTGACCGAGACAGGAAAACTAGTCTTCGTCTTTGAGGGTCAGAGAAGCGCCGTCGCATTTTGCGTTCGTTGTCGCTGAGGGTCATCAACTCGTCATCACCGAGAGGCGAGAAGCAGCGCAGCACCGTCGTGACTCTGAGGCTGGTGAGTGGTGACGGAAGCCATGACGGTGGCTGGTGAGAGACAAATAGAGGGTTGAGAAGAAAAGGGTGATGGCAGATGGTGAGACGCGCAGTAGAGAGAGGGCTGAGAGAGGAAAGGTGGTGACACCGTTCGTGAGCCGTGAGGGGGACCGATGGTGCATGGCTACATCTTGTGGTGCTGAGAGAAGAGGGATGTGTGCAGACCCTAGAGTGTAGTATGTGATTTGATGAAAAGGAAACAAAAAATTACTAAGTGTTTGTGAGTTGTGTTAAATTTTTTTGCACTAGATACATTAGGCATCACTTTTAAAATGCACCCAAAACTTAACAAATAGGCTACCCTCTAAAAGCGTCTCCTTTGATACGAAAAGTGAACCTATAGATATCAACCTACGGCTACACTTTATAAGTGATTTCTATAATACCTAAGGCTACACTTTTTAAATGATGCAACAATTGTGTATCCTTTTTCTCTTATAAAAAGGCAACACGGAGAAAAGCATAGCCTATTCATAGAATAGGCTACGCTTTTCAAATGTAGCTTAAAAAAGTGTGGCTGAATGGGTATTTTTCTTGTAGTGTGGATTTGTTTAATTGAAGTTTTCATTTAGGACATTTTATGAAATCTTTGAAATCTTGAAAACCTTGAAGAAACAAATGTAATTAAGGCAAGAAAAGAAAAAGGGAAAGAATGAGAAAGCTAAAGGCTCTGAGTACCAATGACAATTGTCAAGTACTTGTGGTGTTTCTGTATCAAGCAAAAAGCTTGAAAACAGAACACTTAGAGTCAAGGCTAGGCTCAAGTGCAAAAGCACTCCCTCAAAGCTCAAGGCTCTGAGCATCAATGATTAGAGAGTAAAGAAAAGAAACAAATGAGCTAAAAAGGACCTATAATTAAATGCTTGTGGTGCTTATGTATCAAGTAGTAATACTTGAAAACAAAGCATTTAAAGTCGTACACTACAAGAAAAATACCCATTCAACCACACTTTTTTTAAGCTACATTTGAAAAGCGTAGCCTATTCTATGAATAGGCTACGCTTTTCTCCATGTTGCCTTTTTATATGGGAAAAGGATACAAAATTGTGGCATCATTTAAAAAGTGTATCCTTAGGTATTTTAGAAATCACTTATAAAGCGTAGCCGTAGGTTGATATCTATAGATTCACTTTTCATATCAAAGGGGATGCTTTTAGAGAGTAGCCTATTTATTAAGTTTTGGGTGCGTTTTAAAAGTGATGCCTAATGTGTCTAGAGAAAAAAATTTGATGCTTAGTAAATTTTTTCCCTCTTCTCTTAACTTTTTCCCGGTGTAAAGCACACACACTGTAAGCTAACACTTAGTGAAAATTTTCATTCCCTCTAAAGCTCAGAATTGAAGTCACCCTTTCAGTAGAGAAGAAAACCCTCCTGCACTCCTGCACCGCGAGAAGGAAACCCTACCTCCTGCACCGCGCGAAGAGCGTGAAGCCTCATCGTCGTGAAGATCATCGTACCCCAGTGCCCACTCACCACTCAGCGCCACACCGTCGTGAAGATCGTGAAGCTCACACCGTCGTGAACCCTCCTGCACTGATCATCGCGCGCCGCCCATACCACCGTCGTGAACCCTCCTGCACTGATCTCCGCACCACTTACGACTCCGCCACTCACCGTCACCTGCGCCCTCCTGCATTGATCATCAGCTGCGCCCTCACCATCGTCGTCTCTGTGCTCAGCTCATCCTATCTACACTCACATCGTCGAGAAGGTATTCTATAGATTTCCGTTTGGTTCTGAAATTTGGGTGGTTTAGAGTTCTAATTTTAGGGTTTTTAATTTGGGGGTTTGGTATAATAATCTGGTTTATATGCAATTGTGAAATGTGAATTGATGAACAAGCCATGTATTGTTGATGAAAATGTATACTATTTATTTATTTCTATCCGCGTCTACTCGTTCTTCTTGCCTCTGCGCATTCTGGTTCCTTTCTCCTTTGAATCTACTGCTGCTTGTGCAATTTGATAATGAGGATTTTTTTTAATGGTTGAGTATATGGCTAAATTTATTGCTTTAATCACTAGGTGCTGTGTTAAGGAAGAAACAAATTTTTTTCTGCAACCCAGCATGTTTAAGGAGAGTCGCAAGCTTCTACTGCTGTCTCTGGATGAGAAATCCACAGGCTGCTGTTAGGGAGGTCTAGAAGACGATGGAGGCATAGGATGCCAAATGCTGGCAGGTAAATTCGGAGATGAACTACATAGATATGGGGAGTAAGCTTCGCTTCTGCAATAGTGTGCCAGATACCTTGGCATGGCTTGTTTTGTTGCTTCTGCATTATTGTGCCAGATACCTTGGCATGGCTTGTTTTATTGCTATGCCAAATGATTTTTATTATTTAATTAGCAGAGTATAGAAGTTGAGACCCTGTTCTAGTTATATTACTATCTTATCTGTCGACTGATATTTGCATCACTTTACTAGCTTCTTTTAGCTTTTCGAATTAATTGTTTTAAAAGGCAATGCAATTTCATGGCGCTCACTGCCTCCTTGATTTCTAGGTTTAGCATATCAATGTCATTATTATTTTAGATCACATAGGTTTGGACTGGCTGGCTGTCATTAGATCACAAAAAATGATCAACTGAATAGGGTATTTACTGAAATTATTTTTGTGATAGAAAAGAATTTCAAATTTGTTTGGGACAATATGCAAAAGAGAAGGTTGTTACTTGTTAGTGGATTAGCAACTTATTTGGAAGGTGAAAATATCCTGGTAGCTTTCTCATGTAATTTCACCTGAAATTCGAATGAGTTCTATTGCACTTTGCTACTTGCAAGGTGGGACTGTTTTGGCTATGACATTAGATATGGGAATACTTCTTGGGGCAAGCATTTCAACAGGAATAGAGAAAGAATCTGAAAGTCTCAATTTTAGGTGTATGAAACAAGACTGAGCTAGTTTTTAAGGAGCCTATTGTCTCTGCTGAATAGGAATAGAGAAAGAATCTGTGTTGGTTCAATATTCTATTAAGGAATGTCAAACAAAGAGAAGGGGTTGCACTCCCCGGAGAGAGATATTGAGAGCTATTTCAAAGAAAAATGATGAAATAATTAAATTAAGAACTAGCTAGATTTGTCTCAAATTGGTTTAATGAAAATGTTAACAAATTATAAGTAAAACTGACCAGCCATTAAATTGTAAATTGATAAAGTTTGAACTGAGGGCTTTTCAATAATTTATAAGTTAACCTCATAATTGAGGCGTCTTAGCACCACCAAGGCGAATACTTTGCCAACTTAGTTTATTGAAATTCGATTGTTTTTAGGTTTTTTTATACTACAATATCTAGGAATATCAATATGTATCATTTCTCCTTTTGTTCATAGTTAGTTTTTTCATTAGCTTATTCATTAAGACTGAATCCAAATGCATGTTG
Source organism: Arachis hypogaea (assembly GCF_003086295.3). Taxonomy (NCBI): domain Eukaryota; kingdom Viridiplantae; phylum Streptophyta; class Magnoliopsida; order Fabales; family Fabaceae; genus Arachis; species Arachis hypogaea. Next base: position 52,813,855 of record NC_092052.1, read on the forward strand.
AGGATTAATAATTTTTTTCGTCCGAAATTGTGTTTCCTTTTCAGGAGCAAAATTTGGTGGCTGCCATGAGCTTTAGATTATTTTGATCACTCTCTTTCTGGCTCTTTGATCTCAACAAGAAACGCAGCGTTTGCTCAGTGAGCCAGGTAACTTCTCATTTCTCAGCTCCATTATTGTGGTTGCATGCATAATTTGAAGTTTCCCTTCTTGTGTGTATTTGAGTAGGCACACTCGTCTCAATAAACTTGCTCATTCTGGTAAAGCTTTTTTCCTTTTTAATTTTCCCCACTTAAATCACCTCAAGTTAAGATATTTCTGGTACTTTCTCCAATTTTAATATGTACCCCGTACTGGGTATTTCAATTTGATTCATTTATTTATTTTTCTTATATTAATATAATAATAATAATAATAATAATAGTTTTTTTTATTATGGTTATGAAATCTAGGTTCTGATTTTCTGGTCTTCTGAAGGATATGTGTGTGTGTGTGTGGCTTTTTTCCCTTTTTTCTGAATTACTTAAAATGCACAAGTGTTAGCTTGGATCTTTATCTTTTGGTTGGTCATCCTAATAAATGGGGTTGCTTGGTGGTTTAGTATTGAGGGTTGTTCTAGCTGCTCTGTTTAATTGTTTTGAGCGTACGGTTTATAATATTAGGAGTATGTACGGTCTATTCCAAAGAAATTTCCTTATTATGATTTTGCCCATGAAATTTTCTAACTCCAGTTTCTTTTCACTGGTTTAGGTGGATACCTTTTTGGATTACGATAATTTATCAAAGGAAATTGTCTTTACTATAGATCGGCCGTATCAACCAGGTGAGCAGGTAAACATAGATTGAAAGATTGGAATTTATTATCTAGGATAAAGTTAGCACAAAGCAAACAAGTTCCAAACAAATGATAAGCTATTAATTGATTAAAGGTTTATTTGATCATGATATTTTTCACCAGTATGGCATCATTGGAGTAGTTTAAGTGTTAAGTCCAAAGATTATATTTGACTGCTTGTATCATACTACCTAGGTGTTCATTTCATATGGAAAAAAATCAAATGGGGAGCTTCTATTATCGTATGGGTTTGTTCCAAGGGAAGGCGCCAATCCTTGTGATTCAGTTGAGTTGTCAGTGTCACTCAAGAAATCTGATCAATCCTACAAGGAGAAATTAGAACTCTTGAAGAAGTATGGATTATCAGGGTGAGTACCTAGAACTCCAAAATTTTACCACCATTTGTATATGGTTGAAGTTCCTTCTTTTTCAATAAGATATTTCCAAAACAATTCTATTTTGATCCGTAGTTATTTGACATTTTCTAATTTACATAATAGCTTTTCCCATGACAAAAGTAACGTCCAAAATATCCATTTTTGAACTGTGGAACACTAATGAAAAATAACTAAATGTACTACCATTTTTTAAGCAAATTCGTTATTTATTAGAATTTTATTTATTTACTGATATAGCTTCTGTTTTCATAATGGCCATAAGCCATAACCTTTCGTTTCTTACTCTCTCTTGATGACTTTATATTATCTGATATGCCTTTAAGATATCATTCCGATGAATACTTTTAACTTTAATTGTTACCAACTTATTTTGTTCTATTTTTGGTCAAATCTCAATGTTTTCCAATACAGATTACTGGTTGGCCATTAGAGTTAATGGCTTATGCTTATTTAGCTGTTAGTCCTCCAAGCATGATAGCGTGATTTGAAGAGGTATGAACTAAACTAACTTTTCTGATATTGTTGTTGTAGAACTCAACTAGTGATTCTTTTGACAGATGGCTGCAGCAGCATCAAATAAAATAGAGGAGCAAGTATTGTGCGAATCCAGTATATCAAAATACAACAATTTCTTACAGGTAAGAAACCTTTTGATGCCTTCATCTCTTACTTTTAGAACGGTCATAGCTTTTGAGAACCTTGTGTTTCTTTGGTGATAAATCGAGTTAAAATTAAGATAAAAAAAAGGTGATTTCTTTGGTGGTCTTTTTATAATTACGAATGTCATTATGAATATTTTTTTAACTACTTTTCTATATAATTATGCAGGGTAACAATGAAGATTAAGCTGACTATTATTGTGGTTTATTGGCTAAGATAGAGTGCTATTTAGAATCTTTACATGTATTTGACTAATGACTTTTATTATAAGATACTATTATTGGCTAAGTGATATTATGGTTTTGAGATGGCTATGCTTACTTTAGGTTGAGATGTATGAATTTTTACAGTTAACTTCATTCTAGTACTTTTGGATCAATATTATAAATATATTTTGGTTAGAAATAATTTTTATTATATAAAGAAATTATTTAGTATAATTATGTATTTATTTTTATTTTGTAATATTCAACTCATTTAAATAAAAATGCAGAATTATTATACATATAATCATATTAACTATTATATTGTATTAATAATTATTAGATATATATATATATATATATATATATATATATATATGTAATATATATACATATATATATATCTAATAAACCCTAAACCCTAAACCCTATACATATAATCATATTAACTATTATATTGTATTAATAATTATTATATATATATATATATATATATATATAGATAGTTTCATGTCGGATTGCACACTAGCTTTGCCTTTCAGTCGAATGAGTTTCACTATTCGTTTCAAATGAGTGTAACTATGTGAAACTAAGGGAGAGGAACTGCCGCATACAAAGCCCATATGGTAAGGTTCTCTTCGAAGGTGAAAAACAACAGCTTGCCCGCTGAGAAGCCTTGACTTCTATTCGGGGCTATGGAGCGCGAACTTTCACTCATGAGCAGTGGGATATGGAAAATGGGAAGTGTTTTAGCCAGGTATGAATGAATAGATTGATTGTCGGTATATATATATATATATATATATATATATATATATATATATATATATATATATATATATATATATATATATATATATATATATATATATATAGACCTAAGGCTACACTTATATACAGTAGCTATAGTATACAAAAAAAAAGAGGGACCTAAGTCTACGCTTATAAAAATTAGCTATGGTATACAATGTGGCTACGCTTTACAAGTGATGCAGTAGCGTTGAAAAGCGTAGCCTATTCTGGAAAAATGAAAGCTAAAAAGCGTAGCCTTTGGTCCTGGACAGCATCACTTGAAAAGCGTAGTCTATTCCCAAACGCCAAAAGCGTAACCCTTGGTGCAGAAAAGCGTAGCCTTTGAGAATAGGCAACGGCCGAATAGGAATCACCCCAAAAAGCGTAGCCGTAGCCTAAGGCATCATTTTTTTTTTCACTTTTGGCTACACTTTTCAAGTGTACCTGAATGGATATTTTTCTTGTAGTGGTAGCTTTTCAACTCATGGTGCAAAGCACCCAAAAGGATAAGCTAAGAAGAGAATTAAAAGCTTGTTTTAAGGAAGGAACATAAAGAAAAGATTTCATAAAATGAGCTAGATAAAAGCATCAATCATTTCAATTTCTTTTGTGATTGTTGCATGCATAGAAAACTAGCTAACCATGAACATCAACTTGCTATTCTTCTCACCTTGGATTGTCAAACTTCATTGCATGATTCTTTTCTTGCTTGGGGACAAGCAAGGTTTATGTTTGGTGTTGTGATGATTGCGCATCATGTTAGGTTTTTCTATGCTTTTTTATACAAGAAATTGATGATTAATGCTTAATTATTGAGTATTTTTATGCTTAAATAGTATGTTGCTTTGATCTTTTGATTTTATAAATTTTGTAGGAAATAAGTAGAAAAAGAAGCAAAAGAAGGACAAATTAAGCTCAAAAAGAGAAAAGAAGAATTTTGGGGCACACTTTGAAATTTGAGCACGCTTTGGAACCTTAGGTCACGCTTTAAAAGGGTGGCCCATGACCCATGAAGCCTTGGCATTAGTAACGTGATACATTAATGCCTTATGCATGCATTATCATTGAATTAATAAATAAGGCATGCATGCATTTAATTATTAATGCCAATTGGGAATGAATGAAACAAATGAAGCTTTACGTTAATTAAGTAATGCATTGGCATTACTAATTAATGTAATAAAGCCAATGAAAGCGTGCATGCAATATTATTAATGCCATCAATTCATGAACCATGCGTTAATATAATATGCAAGCTAAGGCATTAATAATATTTATGCATGCAATGAGCCATTTAATTTGCTAGCATGGGGCCATTAATAAAAAGGAAGCTTAGCGTGAATAAAGCAAGGAACGCTGCGCTCTTTCAAGAACGCTCCATCAAGAGCGCTATGTTCATGAAAAGAACGCTACGTTCTCCCATTCAAGAATGCATGGGACAAGTGGAGTGGGAAAATTCAGCTAGCGACGCATACGTATGGGTTACACGTACGTGTCGATGAGCCAAAACACCAGAGATGCGCACGTGTATAGCACGCATACGCGTGGGTGCCCGAACGCTCCGTTCTTCAAATGAACACTACACTCTCCTGGAAGTGAATTTTTGCTAAAGTTAACTTCATTCCAAGCCCATTTGAACTACAAGCCAAGCAAGAGAAGTACATCCAAAATCTCTATTAATGGAAGAATATATTCCACACTACTAAAGAGCATAGGTATCTGGATCGAATAGAGTATGACATAGAGACTCAGGCAAAGCTCAACTACATGTTTGTGGCATGCCAGTGATCAACTGAGAGATCAAAACCATTTGTTGAATGTCATGAATTAGTCAACCATCAAGATGAAAGAGTTAAAAGAAATGTAGATAGAATGGAGAAAAGGTTGAAGGAGGCTGGACTCTAGGATCAGATAGACCAGTCTTGGGATCGGAGATGCCCTGCTGAAGAACAACAAGAAACAAGAAAGAAGAAGAAGCAGGAGCCGAAGAAGAAAGGAGAGTCCAGCAAAGGAAAAGAACACAAAAACTAGAGGTGGTGGAGTTCCTTTCGTAACCTTAGTCAATAAGGAAGATGCATATCTGAAAAATGATATGCCTTCCAAGTTTTCATGTGTTGCACATTTATGATTAAGTGTTTATGTTCTGCACCTTTATGTTTGGTTATTTTCTGATTTTAAATTGTTTGTTCAGCATAGTTTTCTTGTGGCTTAACAATAATGATTGCTTGATATTTCACAATACTATACTCTTGAAAATTTGCTTGCACTCAATATTTCAAAAATGCATAAGAGAACAGTTCTTTGAAAAGAAGGATTCAGGAATCAAAAATTTGTTTTGAGGCAAGCAAAGGATTAAGAGAAGTGGTGGTTCTAGTTGTATGATTGCGTAATGAGGTTGCATGTTTATGAAAACCTGCATAGGAGCTCATAGGCAGGAAATAGAGTTCAAAAAAATGTTGTGGAGATTCTCAAACATTTATTGATCCAAGAAGCAGCAACAAAATAAAAAAAAAGAAGCAGAAAACAAAAGAACAGGGCAAAAGGCTCTGAGCATCAATTACTAGGAAGAGAAAAAGAAGAAATAAGAACTCAAAGAGTTACTATCCTAGTTAAATGCTTGTGGTAGAATTGTGTCAAAGAGAGAGGCTTGGGCAAGTAAATCCTAAGTGGTGCTTTAACACCTAATACCTTAAAACCAACTGGTTTGGGAGTATTGATTGAAAACTTATCTAAAGAGCCGCTTTGAGACATGACACTTAGAGTTAATGTAACAACCCTGATTTTCGAGTATACAAGATCTTTTTCGAAGGCACGGAATCCTCCGGAAGATCAGTAAGGGGAGAACCTCTTCTATATCATCAAGAATTTCAATCCTCATTGTCATTATGTCATCTTTAAGGTAGAACCCTTTTTGAGGCAAGCTCAATAACGCAGTCATGTAGAACCTAGTTTTTGAACCGTATCGGTTAGGAGTTTTTCTTCTAGTTTTCGTAAATAGTCTCAGTTTGTCGAACCGGACTCGATTCATGAGAGAAGAGAGATAATAGGATAATATTATCATTATATTAGTATTAGAAAATACTTGAATGATATTATAAGGTTACCTGGTCTGTTTTAGTTAAAAACAGAAAACCGGTTTAACCGGGTTCACAATTTACTGGTGCAACTTAGCACCAGCACTCTCTGATGACTTTAGCAATGCTAAGGCCTCATTATTCATGTTTTATTCTCATAATAAATATGTTACTAGTGTCATTTATTCTAGTAGCTCAGAAAATAATTTTTAGAGATGTTTTTGCAAGTGTTCCAATACATCTAGTTTTAGTAGTTATACACCTGAGATATTTTAATATTATTTTAATCCACCTCCAAGCCAACCAATCACAACTCACCTTATACCCCCAATACCCCCAAGGCTGCCTCATTTGCTCATTGTGGCCGAAATTGAAAGGAGAGAAAAGAGAGAAAACTTCATGAACACTTAATCTTCAAAGCTTGATTTCTTCTGAACTAAAACTCAAATCAAAATTCCGATTTCACCAAAATGATCCTCTCTTCTTCCTCTACATAACTATATAACATATCAAGGCTGGAAATAAGGTGAGATGGCTGTCTCCCTCCCTCTTCAATTCGGTTTTCAAGGAAAACCATGCAAAACATGTGTTTTCTTGATGTTTTTCCTTAGGAATCATGCTTAACTTGACTTGAGGGCCAAGAAACGTGAATTTACAGCAAGTCTAAGGTTAGAAATCACTTCCTAACATGCTGAGGGAGATTTGGTTTGTTGAGGGTTTTTGGATTTAAAGTTGTTCTTGATGTGATTTAGGAGGAAAAAGTGCTTAAGGACCACCTGAAAGTCTAACTGAATTAGGAGTAGCAAAACTAGGTAGGGTGTCACGAAATTAATCTTGATTATTTGTGTTTGAGTTGTGTGAATGTTGTATAAATTGGCTGTGCTAAAAATTGGTTGCATATATGATTGATTCTTGGTGAAAATTTGGTGAAATTTTGATGAAATTTGATGAAATTCAAGCTTTAAAGTTCATGTTCTTGGGCAGCTGAAAAAACGAAACCCTAAGCTTAAATTGAGGTTCAATTTGTTTTGAAATCATGTAGAAAAGATGGGGTTTTAGTGGCTGCTAATTTATTATGAATTATAGTAAAAATCGGTTACTGAAAAGACTGAAAAACGGGTAAAAACAGAGAAGGAATCTGAAGAATTTATGAAGAACATGAAGAACACTTTGAGTGTGATGAAGAACAATGAAGAATACCTTTTTTATTCATAAAAGGGCAAGGAAGTAATTAATTTGGTGTTTGGGGGGTTATTTGGTAATTTCTGAAAGTTAGGGTGGTAAAAGTAGAAATATTAAAAGTTACGGGTGGTAAAAAGTGAATTTTAAAGGTTAAAAGTAAAAGTAAGTTAATTTTCGAAAATTTAATGATAAAATAATAAATAATAATAAAATATTAAATAATAATATTTAATTAAAAATATTATTTTAATAAAAATAATAAAATAATGCGAAAAATGCAGTTTTCTGTAAAAGCTTTAGAAAGACAACTTTAAGCACAGAATCTCATAATTACTTTCATAAAACACTTAGGGAGTGGTAAAAACATATTAGTGAGGCAAAGATAAATAAAAGATAAAAAGTTGAAGAAAAGATAAAAATCAAAGAAAAAGTCTGTAAAGTTTTAATGACAGAAAAACAGACAGAGACTAGTGAACGAACTAGGGCAACATAGTTAGTCCTGGAATTGCGAATAGGGTTAGGTATTATATGAAAAGTTAAACTGTTTCAATATATACTTAATGAACCTATACTTGGGACAGACTAACTATTCATACCGAAATTTACATAAGCTTTAAATACATACGTTAAACAGAGAAATCAGAGCAGAGTAAAGAAACACAGAGAACAGAGTAATCAGAGCAGAATAAAGGGATACAGAGAAAAGAGTAATCAGAGCAAAGTAAAAAGACAAAGAGAAAAGAGTAATGTGATAAAGAGAAATGGTTTGAATTAAGATGTTGTAAAAGTAAAAGCTGTAGAGTTTGTATAGCATGATTGAACAGAGAAAGAAAGAAGTACTGCATAAGAATGTGAAATTGACGATGAATAATGAGAATGTTAATGAATGATGATAATGAGACTGATTATGTAAGAATCTGCTGCAGAGAGGCAGTCATATAGATGGTGGTACGACCACTGAGAACGCTTTCCTGGGATACCTTGCTATAATGCTTTACTGTAAGACAGAGGTTGCTTACAGAGGTATCGAGATGAGTGTGCTCCTGTAAGACAGAGGTTGCTTATAGTGGGTGTGTTGTTGCTCCTGTAAGACAGAGGTTGCTTACAGTGAGTATGTTGTTGCTCCCTTCCCCCTTCAGATGGAAGCTTGGGTACACTTCCGTAGTTCGCTGATGACCGTTCACAAAGAGAATTCCACTCTAGGTAGTCTTCTGAGTCTAGGGTGAATCCCGTTCTCTGTTCATATCTATATACGGTGAGACCAGCCAACGTCTGCACCCTACTTATCTACAAACTTTAACCTAAGTCCTCCGTACGATGTTGCTGTTATGTGGCCACTCGATGAAGTACTTGAGAGACGCTCTTTGATGACATATGATCATGCAAAGGATTAGTAGACGACCTTCCACCTTTTGATGACGATCCACCTGACTTGAGTTTTGAAGACATAGAACGTACTTTCCCTCGCTTTAGTAGTTTAGAGGGACTAGGTGAGTATAGAGTCTAGGCTAGCCTGGGTGCCAGCTTAGGGACTTCTTGAACAGGTCAGGGCCTGGGATGTTGTATGTATATATATATATATATATTATTTAGCTATATCTAGGGGTGTTCTAACTAAAAGGCTATACTCTAATAAAGATGGATCACAGAATGTTATCAACTGCTTGAGATGTATTTATGTGTGGTTGTTTATAACCATTTTATCTATTATTATTTGTGAATTGCTTATGAATGATTCTATTTATTAATCCAAACATTTAAAAAAAAAAGTACCTCGCAAACTAATTACGCTTTTAATAACGAATAAGGCTCATATAATAAATAATAGATAATAATTAGGTAGACAAGTTGGTAGCGCTCAGTTTCTAGTATGATCATGACGTACCAGAAATTGGGTCGTTATAGTTAATGCCAAAACACAGAAACCATGAGCTGCTTCAAGGTGATTACCTATAGAGAGATCTCCATGATATCATTTGAAGGAAAATCCTAAGATCTAAGACTTCCAAAATGTAGGGACTAGTAAGCACTGAAGCCCTTGCATGAACATATAATTTAGAGTTCACCCCACTATCACTTAATCACTTCACTAACAAAGCATTACAAGTTATTTTTCAATCCATTCCAATTAAAAGAACCTTTGTGCATAATTCTTTTCTTGCTTGGGGACAAGCAAGGTTTAAGTTTGGTGTGGTGATGACAAGTCATCTTATGCTAGTTTTACTAGCATTTTTCCTTGCTTTTATTAGGTTTATTACACTTTCTTGCACAATAAGTGATTGGAGTGGTATTTTATGTTTATCTTGACTCAATCAAACATTGTTGATTTTATGCAAAATCATGAGGTTTATGCACAATTTAGTTGATTATTATGAACCTTATGATTTTGATGAGACTTTGATTGCTTGTTTGATTAATGGCAAGTGCAAAATTGATGAAAAGAAAAAGCAAAGAAGCAAGGTGCAGATGAACGCTGCGTTCATTTGATGAACGCTACGTTCACACGCGACGTGCACGCGTACAAGACTCCTCCGCATGGGAAGCAACTTTGGAAATTCACGCGTACGCACGCATGGCGCGCACGCGTGGATAGAGGATCAGCATTTACCAACAACGAATGCTACGTTCATTTTAAGTGAACGCCTGCGATACTTTCAGAATTTGAATTTGAAGGTAGCATCGATGCGCACGTGTGTATGACGCGCACGCGTCGATGTGACAAAAGTGGTGATTGGCGCAGACGCATACATGACGCTGGGACGCAGAAGTAATCTTTCATCATCCACGCGCACGCGCAAAGGACGCGTATGCGTGAAGAGCATTCATAGCGCGAACATAGCATTCAGTCAATGAACGCTGTCAAGGGATGCGCACGCATGTAGTACACAAATGCGTCGATGGGGAAGAATGCAAGGGACGGGCACGCGTCGGTGAAAGAATGCTACGTTCATTTTGAGAATACTACGTTCACCTGATGCTGCATGGAAGTATCACTTTCTGACCCACTTCATCAGAAGGCCAAAAAGCCCATTCCAACTACTTGATGACCAAATTAGAAAGTGAATAAGTAGGAGAACATTTGATTTCAGAGGGGAGAGCTCTTCTTTTTACCTTTTTGCCTTCTCTTTTGCGCTTCTTTGGAAATTTTAGATCTGAGTTAGTTTTCTTTGGTTTTTCTTCTGCTGCATAATTTTCTTTTTTGTTTTGGGTTTTACTTGAGCTATGATGAACTAATCCCCAAATTCATTAGGGGGAGGAGCTCTATTGTAATTCCAATGAATCAATGAAACTCTTCTTCTCCTCAATTCAATTTAGTAGCTATTGGATATCTTCTATTTTGATTTAGAATTTTTCACTCCGGAAGGGGGTTAAATTCCATTGAATGCTTGTGTGAGCTTCGGAAGGGGAATCACTTGCATTAGTATTGGAGCTCTATTCTTCACTACTCTCTTGATCAACACCATTCGGAAGGAATTGGGATCTTGAGAGTTAGTGTGGCTTATGGATGAGTGATTTGCACTTAACCTCTTCTCATGACAATTAGATCTAGGAATTGGCAAGATTGATTGTGATTTGAGAGATTGGATTGCCAAAGAATTGGGATCCAATCAATTTCAATGCGCCATAGATCTACCAAATGATTGAGAAAAGAGTTGAAACCAATTTGATTTAGGGAGGATTATAGTACCTCCAATCCCTGATGAAGCACTTTTTCTTTGAATTCCTTCCACTGTGATTTCTCTACAGTTGCTGCAATTTATATTCACTAGTTCTGTTTTGATTCCCAGCACCCAAATCCTTTTATTATTCATGCAATTTAAGTTTCCTTGCTATTTAATATTCCTGCACTCTTAATTTCAGCACTTTAATATTCAGTCATTTACTTTTCTTGCAATTTAAGATCCAGTTCTTTTAATTTCTTGCACCTTAACTTTCAGTCAATTTAACTTTCTGCCATTTACTTTCTTGTCAATTTACATTCTGCCTTTTTGAATTCCAACTATTTCCATCTGTTAATCCAATTCATCAATATTAGCTTAACTAAATTCATCACCTAACTAAAGTTGCTCAATCCTTCAATCCCTGTGGGATCGACCTCACTCTTGTGAGTTATTACTAATTGATGCAACACGTTGTACTTGCCGGTTAGTTTGTGTGAAGTCCATTTTCACGCCATCAGCCGTGGCCCTAAGCACTTTGTTTTCCAGTATTACCACCGGATACATAAATGCCACAAACACTTTACCTGGGTGAACCCTTTCAGATTGTGATCCAGCTTTGCTTGAATCCCCAGATAGAGGTGTTCAGAATTCTTCAGCACACTCTTTTTGCTTTAGATCACGACTTTAACCGCTCAGTCTCAAACTTGTCACTTGACACCTTCACGCCATAAGCACATGGTTAGGGACAGCTTAGTTGAGCCGCTTAGGCTAGGATTTTGTTTCCTTTGGGCCCTCCTAACCACTAATGCTCAAAGCCTTGGATCATTTTACTCTTGCCTTTTGAATAGAAGAGCTGTAGGCTTTTTGCTCTTGCCTTTTGGTTTAAAGAGCTAATGGCTTTTTTTTGCTGCTTTTTCTTTCTTCAAGAACCAAATTGTTGGATTTCTCAGATCATCAATAATATTTTTCCTTTTTCTTCATTCTTTCAAGAGCCAGCATCCTAAAATTCAACTTCAAATATGCACTGTTTATTCATACATTAAGAAAACTAAAGTAATGTCACCACATCAAAATAATTGACTATTCTTCACTGTAAAATCGAAAATTCATGCATCTTTAATCCTTCTAAAAAAAATCTACTATTTTATTCATGTTTAATGATGATAAGAGGAATAATTCATAGCTAATTGGAAAAGTAAAAATTAATTAAATACTACTAATGCTTATGTTATCCTAAAATTTAAAATGAATAAAAACTTAATTACTACTAGTAATCATGTAAACCTAAATGTAAGATAGAGGAATTAAAATAACAGAAATATAAGAAATAGGAATTAGAATAGCCACAGAGTTGAAACTCAACAACCTTCAGCTTAAGGGATGATGGGCTCTTCAGGTTGTGGGACGCATGGCTCTTCAACTTGAGGGGCACGGGGCTCTTCAACTTGAGGGGCACGGGGCTCTTCAGGGGAGAGCTTCTGGCGTTTCAACTCCTCCAGCTCATGCCCTTGCTTCTCTTGCTCCTTGATCAGTTTGTAAATCATGCTAGTCTGATCTTTCAGCTCCTCTCTGAGCTGATCTAAAGTGCTCTGCAAGTGTATTACAGACGCCTTTAGCTGGTCCTAATACTAAATTAGAGGGATCTCTTGGGGAGGCTCAGGTGTCTTCCTTTTAGGGTGGTATTCTTCTATCTTGGGATTCTCCATCACCCACTTGGTGATTGGGCCTTTCACTGGAATAAAGTTGTCCACTTGGATCAGAACCTTAGCCTCTTGACATAGGCAAAAGATGAGATTTGGATAAGCCAGCATGGCATTAGTAGGCACCTTGTTTGCCAGCTTGTAAATTTCACGGGGAATTATTTGGTGGACTTCCACCTCATTCCCCATCATGATGCAGTGAATCATCACAACTCTTGGAATATTGACTTCAGAGCGGTTACTTGTGGGGAGTATAGAACGCCCAATGAAGTTTAGCCAACCTCTAGCAACTAGCTTGAGGTTCGCCCAATGGCTGGCCTTTTGTGTTTTCAATTCATTGAGTTCTAGGCAAGCATATGTCCTCTAGGACTTGATCCAGCTTTTGGTTGGCTACAACCCTTCTGTTGTAGGATTCATGGTCATCTCTCTACAGGGGTAATTTGAAGATCTCTCTCACCCTATCCAGATGAAAATACATGATCTTTCCCCTGACCATAGTGCAAAAGGTATGGAATGTTGTTCCATCTTTCTTTTGCTTATCTGTCATCCACAGATTTGCATAGAATTCACGGATCATGTTGTATCCAATATTTAATTTAGGATTACTTAGAATCTCTTAGCCTCTCCTTCGAATTTGCTCTTGGATCTTTGGGTATTCTTCTTCTCCTAAGTTGAATCCCACTTTAGGGATTACTGGCCTTCTACTCATTATCTTGTGGTAATGTTATTTATGTTGCTTGGTAAGGAATCGAACAGGTTTGAAAACAACTGTTGAGTTGTCTTTGATACGTAAAAAAGTAGATTTCACATATAACTATCGGCAAGTATACTGGGTCGTATCAAGTAATAAAACTCACTAAGAGTGAGGTTGATCCCACGAGGATTAAAGAATTAAGCAATCAATAGTTAGTTGATTATTCTAGTTAGACGGTTCAGAATAGAGTGATAAGCAAACAATGGATGTAAATGGCTAGAAATTAAAAGGGAGCAATAAAATGCAAGGAATGTAAATGACGTAAAAGAAAAGTGCAGGAAAGTAAAGTGCTGGAAAATTAAAGAACAAGAAAGTAAGGTACGGGAAAGTAAAGTGCAAGAAATAAAAGTACAAGGAAATAAATTGCAAGAAAGTAAATGACGTAAAGTAAAGATGGCAAACATAAGGGATTGGAGATGTTAATTTCTCTTGAATCAATGGGTCTCACTCCTTCTCAATCATGTAAGATAGATTCATGGCAGATTGTAGATAATTGGGTCGCAATATCTTGGTGACTCAATTTCTCTCAACACAATCAATTTCCACTCTCGTGATCTAATTGGTCATGAGAAGAGATGAAGCTCAATTTCTAATCCAAAAGCCACACAACCCTCAAGACCTCAACTCAAAGAGGTTACATCTCACATACCAACTAAGAGTGTATTAATCAGGAGGATTACGAGATAAGAGCCTCAAACTGAATTCCATGATCCCTTTCTTAAGGCTCACATGTAAATCAAATAGATCCAATTCCCCTCTCGGTAGTAATTGGATCTTTGAAGCATATAAGCTCTTTCTTAGAAAAAAAAAGATGTCTAATCTCATACTACATAAATCCAAAGACCCCAATATTAGAGTTATTATATGCATGTACCAACTCTAAATCAAGAATCAACTTTATTATGCCAAGAGAACTCAAACTGAAACCCATGATTTCTCTCTCGAGGTTCTCAATAGGATTCTAATAGATCCAAGGATCTTTGAAGAACAAAACTCTCTTGCAAGGATTCTAATAGATATCCAAGTATGAAAATAGAATGAAGAAGAGAAGAAGAAATAAACATCAATTCAATCAAAATTGAAACAGAGCCCCTTTCCCAAATGTAGAGGGAATTAAGTGGTCATTGCTCTCAAATAAAAATCAAATGGCATGAAACTAAAGTGCATGAAAATAAAAAGTAAGAATTCAAAACAGAAATTGAAAATTTAAGATTCATAAATAAAAAGTATCAACTAAGAAATAACCACTACTAGGGAAGAAAGAAGAGAAAATAGAGAAGAGTGTATGAGGGGAGGGGTCCGAAGACCCACTCCCCTTGGAGTACCAATTCACAGAATTTCAAATTGGTCTTCACTCTCTCCTCAGAATCCAGAGTATCTCCCCAATTCTATGAAACAAAGGCCTTTATATAGGCTTTCCTAAATTACAAATTAAAAATGAAATTGAAAACAAATTACACTCAAATAAAAATTAACTATTCTAGATGATTCTTATGGCCTTGATTGAGTGATATGAGTGGGCTTGCTTGCTTGTAGTTTAAATGGGATTGGAATGAGATTAATCCAACCAAAATTTTTCTCCCAGGAGAACGTAGCACTCTCCAGACGAGCGTAGCGCTCTTTTTCTACTTGTGCGTACGCACACTGGGTTGTGCGTACGCACCCAGCGCTCTTTTGGTCCTCCTGTGCGTACGCACATAGAATGTGTTTCTTCCAGAAGAGCGTAGCACTCTCCATGACAACGTAGCGCTCTTCCTCCTGTGCGTACGCACACTGAGTTGTGCGTACGCACTAGTGCAAGACTGTCCTTTGTGCGTGGGCATCCGGCTCTGTGCACGTGCATACGTCCCTTTTCTTCCTCCCGTGCGTACGCACACATGGTTGTGCATACACACACTAACAAATTCTCATGCTCACTTAGGAAATTATCGTAGGCGCTCTTGATGGAGAACGTAGCGCTCTTCCTGGGAGCGCCAAGCTTCTTGATTTAGTCATGGGCCACGCTTTTAAAAAGCGTGGCGTAAGGTTCCAACACATGCTTAAGCTTCAAAGTGTATCCAAAAATTCTTCTTTTCTTCTTTTGAGCTCAATTTGTGCTTTTTGCTTCTTTTTTCTACTTATTTCCTACAAGATTTATCAAATCAAAAGATCAAAGCAATATCCTATTTAAGCACTAGATCACTCAATAATTAAGCATGATTAATTAACTTTAAATGTGAAAAAGCATAGAAAAACCTAACATGATGCGCAGTCATCAGTCTTCTTTCTTGGTCTTTGGGGCGATCTTGCCACTTCCTGGAGACATGGGATTGAATTCTTGATGAGAGAACAAGGCTCCTTCCACACCAAACTTAGAAGATTTGCTCGTTCTCGAGCAAAAGGTAAGAAAGAAAGAAGAAGAGAAGTGAAGTAAAAGAAGAAAAAGAGAATATAATTCGAATGAGAGGTAATGAATGAGTGAGAGGGGCACGGGCATGCATATATATAGGGAGGGGAGAGGGATTCTCGAAAACAATTATAATAGAAAGATAAAGATTTTTGAAAAAGATAGAAAAAGATAAGTTGTTAAACTCGAAAGATAAAAGAAGATTTTAAAAAGCTATAAAAAGATTTTAAAGATAAGATAGGAAGTACGAAAAAGATTTGAATGTTTAATAAAAGATATGGACAAGATAAGAAAAGATTTTGAAAGAATTTGAAAATAAGTTGGAAAAGATATGAAATTTTGAAAAGAATTTGAAAGGTTTTGAAAAAAATGTTTTAATTTTGAAATTAAATTGAAATTGAGGTATTTGAACAAGATTTGGTTTAAAAATCAAAGAATATTTGAAATTGAATTGGAAAAAGATGAGTTGAATTAAGAGAAGATTAGAATTTTGAAGTTACCTTCATGCTACCTTGCTGGCATTTAAACGCCCAGAATGCTGGCATTCTGGCGTTTAACGCCAGAGTAGTCCTCCCTCTTGGGCGTTAAACGCCCAACCAGGGCTCCCTAGCTGGCGTTTAACGCCAGATACGTGCTCCTTCTTGGGCGTTAAATGCCAGGCTTGTGCTCCCCTTTGGGCGTTAAATGCCAGCCAGTGCTCCCTGGATGGCGTTTAATGCCAGGCTTGCTGCCTCCATGGGCGTTTAAACCCCCAATTTTCTTCCCTTTCTGGCGTTAAACGCCAGAAAGATCCTTACTCCAGGGTATTGTATTTGCTATTCTGCATCATTCTATCTCTGTTTAAGCACTGTTCATGATCACTAACATTAAAATTAACTTAAAACATAATCCAAAACTAATTAAAAAGAAAACTAATTTAAAATAGAAATAACTAGAAAATTAAGAAAGTATGAGTGAATATTGGGTTGCCTCCCAATAAGCGCTTCTTTAATGTCTTTAGCTGGACTTCACTGTACTTAACTTAGTAACAGTGTTGAGCCTCTTGCCTCTATATCTCCTTCAAGGTAATGCTTAACCCTCTGTTAATTGACAGTGAACCTGGTTTCTTTACCTTGAAGTTCTATGTGTTCGTAAGGTGATACATTGGTAATCACAAACGGTCCCATCCAACGAGATTTGAGTTTCCCAGGAAACAGTTTGAGTCTTGAGTTGAAGAGCAGGACTTTTTGTCCTGGTTCAAAGACTCTGGAAGATAACTTCCTATCATGACACCTTTTTTCCTTTTCCTTATAAATTTTTGCATTTTCAAATGCATTTAAGCGGAATTCGTCCAACTCATTTAGTTGGAGAAGCCGTTTTTCTCCGGCTGCCTTAGCATCAAGGTTGAGTAATCTAGTAGCCCAATAGGCTTTGTGTTCTAGTTATACTGGAAAATGATAGGACTTCTTATATACTAACTGATATGGTGAAGTTCCAATGGGGATTTTGAAAGCTGTTCTGTATGCCCATAGAGTATCATCAAGCTTTCTAGCCCAATCCTTTCTAGAGGCACTTACTGTCCTCTCTAGGATTTGCTTTAGTTCTCTATTTGAGACTTCAACTTGCCCATTTGTTTGGGGATGATACAATGTTGCTACTTTATGGCGAACTCCGTAATGGCTTAAGACAAAATCCAGCTGTCTATTGCAGAAATGAGTACCTCCATCACTAATTAATGTCCTAGGGCCATCAAATCTGCTGAAGATGTTCCTTTGGAGGAACTTCATTACTACTCTGGTGTCATTAATGGGTGTTGCTATTGCTTCAACCCATTTTGACACATAATCTATTGCCATAAGGATGTAGGTGTTTGAGTATGAAGGCGGGAATGATCCCATGAAATCTATACCACATATGTCAAACAACTCAATCTCTAGGATTCCTTGCTGAGGCATGCTGTGACCATGAGGGAGATTGCCAGCCCTTTGACAACTATCACAGTTACGGACGAACTCTCTAGAATCCTTAAAGAGAGTAGGCCAGTTAAAGCCACTTTGGAGAACCTTGGTGGCTATCCGCTCACCTCTAAAGTGTCCTCCATAGTCTGAACTATGGCAATGCCATAAAATTCTCTGTGCCACTTCTTTAGACACATAGCGTCGGATTATTCCATCCGATAATCTCTTAAAGAGATATGGCTCATCCCATAGGTAATATTTTGCATCATACATGAGTTTTTGGGCTTGCTGCTTGGTAAACTCCTTCGGAATGAACCTTATAGCCTTGTAATTTACAATGTCTGCAAACCAAGGTACTGTCCGGATGGCATAGAGTTGCTAATCTAGAAAGGATTTGGATATGTCAGTGGAGGGAGAAGAAGTCCCTGCTACTGGCTCAATCCAGGACAAATGATCAGCCACCTGATTTTCTGTGCCTTTTCTGTCTCTAATTTCTATATCAAACTCTTGCAGGAGTAATACCCATCTTATAAGTCTGGGTTTAGAAACTTGCTTAGTGAGTAGATACTTTAGAGCAGCATGGTCAGTATAAATAATGACCTTAGTTCCTACTAAGTAGGATCTGAACTTGTCAATGGCATAGACCACTGCAAGTAACTCCTTTTCTATAGTAGTGTAGTTTTTCTACGCATCATTTAATACACGACTAGCATAATAAATGACATGCAGAAGCTTGTCATGTCTCTGCCCTAGGACCGCGCCAATTGTATGATCACTGGCATCACACATTAGCCCAAATGGTAAATCCCAGTTGGGTGCAGAGATGATAAAAGTAGTGACAAGCTTGGCTTTCAGAGTTTCAAAGGCTTGCAGGCATTCTTGGTCAAAGACGAATGGAACATCAGTGGCTAAGAGATTACACAGGAGTTTTGTGATTTTTGAAAAATTTTTTATGAACCTCCTGTAAAATCCTGCATGTCCTAAGAAGCTTCTGATTGCCTTAACATTAGTAGGTAAAGGTAATTTTTCAATCACTTCTACCTTAGGTTGATCCACTTCTATCCCTTTACTTGAGATCCGGTGTCCAAGAACAATGCCTTCAGTTATCATGAAATGGCATTTTTCCCAGTTTAGAACTAGGTTTGTTTGTTGATATCTTTTTAGAACTCAGGTCAGATGATCAAGACAAGAGTCAAATGAGTCTCCGAAAATAGAGAAGTCATCCATGAATACTTCTAGGAACTTCTCTACCATATCAGAGAAGATGGATAACATACATCTCTGAAAGGTGGCAGGCGCATTGCAAGGCCAAATGGCATTCGTCTATAGGCAAACACGTGAGATGGACATGTGAATGCTGTCTTCTCTTGATCCTGTGGATCCACTGCTATTTGATTGTACCTAGAATATCCATCCAGGAAGCAGTAAAAAGCATGACCTGCTAGTCTTTCTAGCATTTGGTCAATGAAGGGTAAAGGAAAGTGATC
Organism: Arachis hypogaea; assembly: GCF_003086295.3. Lineage (NCBI taxonomy): Eukaryota > Viridiplantae > Streptophyta > Magnoliopsida > Fabales > Fabaceae > Arachis > Arachis hypogaea. The sequence goes on from NC_092052.1 coordinate 52,832,922, forward strand.
TTTCTTGGTGGCGTCATTGAGTCTTCTATAGTCAATACACATACGCCACCCTATAACTGTCTTTTTAGGGATCAGTTCATTCTTTTCATTATGAACCATTGTCATGCCTCCCTTCTTGGGAACAACTTGGACAGGGCTCACCCATGGGCTATCAAAAATGGGATAAATAATCCCGGCCTCATAGAGCTTAGTGACTTCCTTCATAGCTGGATTCAATCACCTCTGTGGTTGCACCACTAGTTTGGCATTATCCTCCAATAGGATTTTATGCATGCATCGGGCTAGGCTAATGCCCTTAAGGTCAATTATAGTCCACCCAAGGGCAGTCCTATGTGTTTAAAGCACTTAAATTAATGCCTCTTCTTTCCGTGGCTCTAAGGCAGAACTTATGATTACAGGATAGTTGTCTCCATCTACCAAAAATACATATTTCAGGGAGGATGGTAATATCTTAAGTTCAACCCTTGGAGGCTTCTCCTATTCCTCAGAGGTCTCTAGAGGTTCCTCTGAATCAGGCTGAGTATCATCAAGGATCTCATTTAGCCCTTCCTTGAGGCTTTCGGCCATATTGACCTCTTCTACCAGGGAATCAATGAGGTCAATGCTCATGCATTCCTTAGGAATGTCTGGATGCTGCATAGCCTTGACAGCATTCAGTACAAACTTTTTTTCATTGACTCTCAAGGTTACTACCCCTTTTTCTACATCAATAAAGGTCCGTCTTGTAACTAGGAAAGGGTCTCCCTAGGATAAGGGATGCACTCTTGTGCCCTTCCATGTCCAACACCACAAAGTCAATGGGAAAAGCGAAGGGTCCAACCCTGACAATCATGTCTTCAATTACTCCTGATGGTATCTTAATAGAACCATTAGCAAGTTGAAGGCATATGCGGGTCGATTTGTCTTCCTCAGTCAAACAGAGCTTCTTTATTAAAGAAGCATGGATTAGGTTGATGCTTGCTCCAAGGTCACAAAGGGTTGTCCTTATACAAGCATCACCTAGAGTGCATGGTATCATAAAGCTTCCAAGATCATTAAGTTTCTCTGGTAAGTCATTTTGAATGATTACACTGTACTCTTCAGTGAGGAGAACTGTTTCTATCTCTCTCTAATCCTTCTTATCACTTAAGATGTCTTTCATGAACTTTGCATAAGAAGGAATCTGTTCAAGAGCCTTTGCAAAAGGAATTTTGATTTCTAATGTTCTGAGATATTCTGCAAAGCGGGCAAACTGTTTATCTTTTTCCTCTTGACAGAGTTTCTGAGTAAATGGCATCTTATCCTTGTACTCATCAATCTTGGTTGATGAAGGCCGAGTGCTATGTGTGTTGGAAGGGGGTTATTGCCTTGCTTAGGAGGGTTGTTATCAGTATGTGACTATCCTCCTATGCTTGGGCGTTCAACGCCCTTGTTGCTGCCCCCGTTCTGGCGTTCAACGCCAAGAGTGCATCCTCCTTGGGCATTTGAACGCCTAGTCTCTGCCCTTTCCTGGCGTTCAACGCCAGGAGTGATACTTCCCTGGGCGTTTGAACGCCAGAGTCATCTTGTATAGAGACCTGGTTATCCTCTATGGGATTTTCGTTCTTATTGTTGTGAGGTTGGGTGTTCAAGGTTTTCCCACTCCTCTGTTGAATAGCCTGGCATTAATCCGTTATCTGCTTAGATAACTGCTGCCTTGTTTGACTCAACTGGACTTCTATATTTCTGTTAGAAGCTTGAGTTTCTCGCAAAGCCTCTTGTAGTTCCAGTATTTGCTGGGCAAGGGCGCGTAGTAGTGGAATCAATGGGCTATCTTGCTCTGGAGGGTTAGGTTCAGTAGATATTGCCTTAACCTCTCCTTTTATAGGAGTCTCAGCAGCTGAGTATAGATGCTGATTAGTGGCAACTGTCTCAATAAACTCTTGAGCTTCTTCAATAGTCTTTCTCATGTGTATGGAACCACTAGCAGAGTGGTCCAAAGACATTTTAACCATGTCTAAAATTCCATAATAGAAGATGTCCAATTGTACCCATTCTGAAAATATTTTAGAGGGATATTTCTTTAGCATCCTCCTATACCTTCCTCAGGCATCATAAAGAGATTCACTATCTCCTTGTTTGAAACCTTGGATGTCCAATCTCAACTGGGTCATCTTCCTTGGGGGAAAGTATTGGTTTAAAAATTTTTCTACTAACTGTGTCGAAGTTTTCAAACTAGATCTGGGCTAGTTATCTAACTACCTATTTGCTTGATCCTTTACAGCAAAAGGAAAGAGCAATAATCTGTAGACATCTTGGTCTATTCCCTCATGGTGTACAGTGTCAGCAATTTTTAAGAAATCTGTTAAGAATTCGGTAGGCTCTTCATGTGGAAGTCCAGAAAACTGGTAAGTTTACTGTACTATGGTAATAAGTTGAGGGTTTAGTTCAAAGCTACTTGCTCTGATGTGAGGTATGCTAATACTTCTTCCATAGAAGTTAGCAGTGGGCTTTGTATAGGACCACAGAGTTCTTCTAAACTCTGCATTCCCATTTGGGTTCATGGTGAAGAAAGGTAGAAGAGGAAAGAGGAAAATGAAGATAGAGGATGTAGAAGAAGAAGAGATAAATCAGAATTAAAATATTTTTGTTTTTATTTTATTTTATTTATTTAATACCAAATTAAAATTAATTAAGTAAAAAGAATTGAAAATTTAATTATTAAATTTTACAAATAGAAGAGAGAGAAGAAGAAGAGAATTTTCAAAAAATTTAAGAGAGAAGAGAGTTTGTTAGGACGTTTTGAAAAAGAGGAGAGAGAAGAGAAGTAATTAATTAAGAATAGATTTAAATTTAAAATAAGATAAGAGATAACGGTAAGAGAAGAATTGAAATTAAAATTGAAATTTTAAAATTAAATTTTAAAATTTTGAAAATTGAAATTGAAGTTTGAAATTTTAAATTTGAAATAAGATAAGATAAGATTTTGAAAAAGACGTTATTTTTTATTTTGAAAAGATTTGATTTTGAAAATTGAAAACTAAGATAAGATAAGATAAAATTTTGAAATTGAAATCTGAATTTTTATTTAAAAATTTTGAAAATTTTTTTAAAATAAAGTTAGAAAAGATTTTTTTTATTTTTGAATTTTAATGATGAAAGAGAAAAATAAGTAAAAGACACAAGACTTAAAATTTTTAGATCTAATGCCCAAATTTTTGAAACTTTTTGCAGGGAAACACAAAGGGACACCAAACTTAAAAATTTTAAGATCAAAACACAAGGAAAACTCACGAACACTTTAAAGACTAACAAGAACAAGAAGAACAAAACTCAAGAAACTTAAATAACACAAGAACATAAAAAGGACACCAAACTTAAAATTTTTAGCAAACCAAAAAGGAATTTTCAAAAAATATAAAAGAAAAACACAAGAAGACACCAAACTTAGAAATTTGACACAAGATTTAACCAAAGAAATTGTTTTTGAAAAATTTTTTGAAACAAAGATACCAAAAAATCAAAAATTGCAATGTGAATAAAAACAAGGACTCTAAATTTCGAAAATTTAACCAAGAACAAAAACAAAAAGACTCAAATAAAAGAAGACAGTGATAAAAAAGATAAAGGTTTTTGGTAAAGTTTTAAAATTTTTGGAATTGAAAAGCAGGAAACAGGTATGACTCTAACCAAGAACAAAGATCAAAAAAAGAAAAAAAAATATTTTTGAAAAGCTTTCTAAATTTTTTGAAAAAAATAAAGAAGAGAAAAATAAAAATAAAAGACTCAACTAAAATCAAAAGACTCAATTAAAAAATGATCAATAAATAAAGTACCTAATCTAGGGAGAAAGACAATCCGTCAGTTTGTCCAAACTCGAACAATCCCCGGCAACGGTGCCAGAAATTTGGTGCACGAATCCCTACACTTTTGTACAGTTGTACGATCAAGTGCACTGGGTCGTCCAAGTAATACCTGAGCGAGTTAGGGTCGATCCCATGAGGATTGTGGTTTGAAGCAAGCTATGGTTATCATGCAGGTCTTAGTCAGGCGAGTTAGAATTCAGTTGGATTGATGGAAGGGCAATTAATAATAGGAATATATTGTATAAATTAAAATCAGTAATAGGAATATAGTTAAAGATTGGAGTTGCTTTGTCTTTCTGAATTAACTCTGGTATCACTGTCTTCTCTGCTTGTGAATGATCTCTTCTATGACAGGCTGTTTGTGATCAAAGCCATTGCCCATGGTCATTGATCTCCTCTGCTCCAGATCAAACGACATTGCCCGTGATCATCCAATCTAACGGAGGGTAAAGCTCTAGTAGTTCATTCTCTTGGCAATCCTACTCAAAACACCACAGACTAGGTCGAATCTTCTGTATCAGAGAATGGTGCTTCTTTGGATTCTAGCCTATACCATGGAGACCCTAATCTCCCTATAATTGGCTGAACTGGTGTCTCGAGAAGTCCCCAATGAAGTCGTAGATTAGCCGTCTGAGAGATGTTTAAACATAGCTGTTGCTTCGCGCTTTCCGGCCACGTATTTACACGAACCTAAGTAGACGCGGGTGTTTGTCAGGCACGTTCATCTTAGTATGATGAATAGAGCTGATTGTCACTGATCATCCTATTCACCATGTTGAAAATGAATATACATCTTAGAAATAAATAAGACACGGATCGAAGAAGAAACAGTAATACTTTTATTAATTCATAGTACTCAGCAGGGCTCCTCCCCTCAACCTAGGATTTTTAGAAACTCATACTGATGTGAAAAAAAAAGAGATACATGAAAATATGCTGAATGATGGGAAAATATGTTCGAATAACATAAATCAAATCCCTTAAATATAAAACTAATGACTAATAAGGGTAAAATAGTCTTTTTAGTGCTAAAATTCACTTTTGGGGCCCACTTAGTGAGTGTTTGGGCTGAGCTATAATGAGATCCACGTGCTATAAGGTCTTTTGGGCATGAAATGCAGGCTAGGGAGTCCTCTCTGGGCGTTTGGACGCTAGGCTCTGCTCCTTGGGTGCTGGACACCATAAATGGGGCAGGAGACTGGCGTTGGACGCCAGTTTTGGGCCTTCTAATCCGCGACAAAGTATGGACTATTAAACATTGCTGGACAGCTATGGAAGGCAAATTTCCATTTGGACTTCTTTAGCTCCAGAAAAGCTCTTCCGAGTGCAAGGAGGTCAGATCTGGACAGCATCTGCAGTGCTTTCTCTATCTCTGAATCAGACTTTTGCTCCAGCTCCTCAATTTCAGCCAGAAAATACCTGAAATGGTACAAAAACACACAAAGTCAAAGTGGAATCTAAAAATGTGAATTTAAACTAAATCCTGTAAAAACTTAATAAAAACAAAACAAAACATATTAAAAACTACATGAAATCTAGGCCAAATAGCGTATAAAATATTTGCTCATCATCGGGCTAAAACGCTGATTACAAGATGCGAAAGAAACTTCGGCTGACGAGCTCCCTCAAGTACTGTGGGCATATCGGACCATTCCAGACTCCACGATGAGAGAATCACCTTTTTGACTTGCCTACAGAACAGAAGCAGTGATTGCCATAGAAGTAACTGAAGAATCACCTAGGGTAATATTTTATAACGAAGGACCAAACTTTCAAGCGTAAAACCTCCTCCCTGAAGTCCGAGAAAGAGCTCGGATTTAAAAGGAAGCTCTGAAGAAAAAGATGTCTCTAAGATACAACCAAAAGGCAATCAAAAGAAGCTTTGCTGCCAACTACCTCATCCAGATTCGAAACGACATCGGAACACAAAAGTCGGGTGAAGGAAAGTTGGCTGCAAATTGGAAAAGACCTTACAAGATAACCGAAGTCCTAGGCAAGGGTTATTATAAACTGTCCGACCTCCAAGGACGGGAGCTCCCGAGGTCTTGGCATGCTTATGAGCGGATAATTTATACGCTTTTTGGCATTATTTTTACATAGTTTTTAGTATGATTTAGTTTGTTTTTAATATATTTTTATTATTCTTTAAATAAAAATCACATTTCTGGACTTTACTATGATTTTGTGTGTTTTTCTGTGATTTCAGGTAATTTCTGGCTGAAATTGAGGGACTTGAGCAAAAATCTTATTCAGAGGCTGAAGAAGGGCTGCAGATGCTGTTGGATTCTGACCTCCCTGCACTCGCAGTGGATTTTCTGGAGCTACAGAAACCCAATTGGAGAGCTCTCATTTGCGTTGGAAAGTAGACATCCATGGCTTTCCAGCAATATATAATAGTCCATATTTTGCCCAAGTTTAGATGACGCAAACTGGCATTTAACGCTAGCTTTCTGCCCTATTCTGGCATTAAACGCCAGAATCAAGTTGCAAAGCAGAGTTAAATGCCAGAAACAAGTTACAAATTGGCGTTTAACTCCAAGGAAGATCTCTACACGTGAAAGCTTCAATGCTCAGCCCAAGCACACACCAAGTGGGCCCGGAAGTGGATTTCTGCATCATTTACTTATCTCTATAAACCCTAGTAACTAGTTTAGTATAAATAGGACTTTTTACTATTGTATTTACATCTTTTGTATATCTTTTGATCATCCTTGATCAGGGATCGGTCTTTTTCCCTATTTTTGAATTCATATGCCATTTGGGGAGGCTGGCCATTCGGCCATGCCTAGACCTTGTTCTTATGTATTTTCAACGGTGTGGAGCTCTGCTGTTCCTCATGAATTAATGCAAAGTACTATTGTTTTTCTATTCAACTCAAGCCTATTTCTTCTCTATGATATTCATTCGTACACAAGAACATGATGAATGTGATGATTATGTGACGCTCATCACCATTCTCACTTATGAACGCATGCCTGATAAACACGTCCGTTCTACATGAAAGCAAGCTTGAATGCATATCTCTTAGCCTCCTGATTTATGATCAGAGTCTTCGTGGTATAGGCTCGAATTATTGGCGGCCATTCTTGAGATCCGAAAAGTCTAAACCTTGTCTGTGGTTTTCCGAGTAGGATCTGGGAAGGGATGGCTGTGACGAGCTTCAAACTCGCGAGTGCTGGGTGTAGTGACAGACGCAAAAGGATCACTGGATCCTATTCCAGCATGATCGAGAACCGACAGATGATTAGCCATGCGGTGATAACGCATTTGGACCATTTTCACTGAGAGGACGGGATGTAGCCATTGACAATGGTGATGCCTAACATACAGCTTGCCATGGAAAGGAGTATGAATGACTGGATGATAGCAGTAGGAAAGCAGAAGTTTAGAAGGAAAAAAGCAACTCCATACGCTTATCTGAAATTCTCACCAATGAATTACATAAGTATTTCTATCCTACTTTATATTTTAATTATATTTTAATTATCAACTCACCATAGCCATTTGAATCTGCCTGACTGAGATTTACAAGATGACTATAGCTTGCTTCAAGCCGACAATCTCCGTGGGATCGACCCTTACTCACGTAAGATTTATTACTTGGACGACCCAGTGCACTTGCTGGTTAGTTGTGCGATATTGTGGAAAAGAACTAAGATTATGAACGTGCATATTAAGTTTTTAACGCCGTTACCAAGGAATGAACAATCATGATTTCGTGCACCAAGTTTTTGGTGCCGTTGCCGGGGATTGTTTGAGTTTGGACAACTGACGGTTCATCTTGTTGCTCAGATTAGGTAATTTTATTTTAATTTTAAGTTCTTGTTTTTATTCTTTTTATTTTCGAAAAATTTTTAAGAAAAAAAAATTTTCAATAATAAATTATTCTATGGCTTCAGAATTTTTAAGAATGAATTCTAGAGTTTCATGATGATCTGTTGAAGTCTGGCTGGCTGTAAAGTCATGTCTAATTCTTTGGACCGAGATTTCAACTTATCATCACAAGAGTCCTTGGACTCCCATCTGATCAGCTATTGTATGCCTGATTTGTATGCTAAAGCTTGGCTGGCCATTGGCCATGTCTAGTGTTTTGGACCGGTGCTTTCACTGAAAGCTTGGCTAGCTAGTAAGCCATGTCTAATTCCTGGACTGGAGCTTTAGACTAACATTGCATGATTCTTGGAATTTTCATTAGAAATTTTGAAATCTTTATTTTTCTTTTTCCAATTAATTTTCGAAAAATACCAAAAAAAATTTAATAAAATCATCAAAACCAAAAATAATTTTATGTTTCTTGTTTGAGTCTAGTGTCAATTTCTAAGTTTGGTGTCTTGCATGTTTTTCTTTTCTTAAAAATTTTCAAAAGTTCTTGGTGTTCATTTTGACATTCAAAGTGTTCTTGGTGTTCATCTTGACATTTAAAGTGTTCTTGCATGCATCATGTGTTTTGATCTTGAATTCTCATGTTTTGAGTCTTTTCATTGTTTTTCTCTTTCATCATTAAAAATTCAAAAAACAAAAAAATATCTTTCCCTTTTTCTTCTCATAAAATTCGAAAATTTGAGTTGACTTTTTCAAAAATTTTTAAAATCTAGTTGTTTCTTATGAGTCAAATCAAATTTTCAATTTAAAAATTCTATCTTTTTCAAATCTTTTTCAAAAATCAAATCTTTTTCATTTTCTCTTTCATAATTTCGAAATTTTCAAAATTTATTTTCAAAATAAAATCTTTTTAAATTTCTTTTTCAAATCTTTTTCAAAATAAATTTCAATCACATCTTTTTCAAAATCAATTTCAAAATCTTTTCTAACTTCTTATCTTTTCAAAATTGATTTTCAAATCTTTTTCAATTAATCTTATCTTGTTTGATTCTTATCTTTTTCAAAACTACCTAACTAATTCTCTCTCTCTAATTTTCAAAAATCACTAACCACTTTTTCAAAATTCCTTTTCATTAACTAATTATTTTAAATTTTAATTTTAATTTTATTCCTTTTCGTATTTTCGAATTATAACTAATATTTAAAATAAAACAAAAATATTTTTATTGTATTTTATTTAAGTTTTGAATTCTTCCCCCTCTCATCTCCTTCTATTTATTTATTTATCTACTAACACCCCTCTTTCACTCAAAAATTCGAACCCACTCTTCTCCTCTGTGTTCGAATTCTTATCTTTTCCTTCTTCTATTCTTCACTTCTTATACTCATATAAGGAATCTTTATTCTGTGACATAGAGGATTCCATATTTTCTTTTCTGTTTTCTTCCTTTTCATATGAGCAGGAACAAGGATAAGAACATTCTTGTTGAAGCTGATCCTGAACCTAAAAGGACTCTAAAGAGGAAGCTAAGGGAAGCTAAAGCACAACTCTCTGGAGAAAATCTGACAGAAATTTTCGAAAAAGAAGGAGACATGGCCAAACCCAACAACAATGCAAGGAAGATGCTTGGTGACTTCACTGCACCAAATTCCAACTTACATGGAAGAAGCATCTCAATCCCTGCCATTGGAGTAAATAATTTTGAGCTAAAGCCTCAATTAGTTTCTCTGATGCAACAGAATTGCAAGTTTTATGGACTTCCATCAGAAGATCTTTTTTAGTGCTTAACTGAATTCTTGCAGATCTGTGATACTGTTAAGACCAATGGGGTTGATCCCGAGGTCTACAGGCTTATGCTTTTCCCATTTGCTGTAAGAGACAGAGCTAGAATATGGTTGGACTCTCAACCTAAAGATAGCCTGAACTCTTGGGATAAGCTGGTCACGGCTTTCTTAGCCAAGTTCTTTCCTCCTCAAAAGCTTAGCAAGCTTAGAATGGATGTTCAAAACTTCAAACAGAAAGAAGGTGAATCCCTCTATGAAGCTTGGGAGAGATACAAGCAACTGACCAAAAAGTGTCCTTCTGACATGCTTTCAAAATGGACCATCCTGGATATATTCCATGATGGTCTGTCTGAATTATCAAAGATGTCATTGGACCATTCTGCAGGTGGATCCATTCACCTAAAGAAAACGCCTGCAGAAGCTCAGGAACTCATTGACATGGTTGCAAATAACTAGTTCATGTAGACTTCCGAAAGGAATCCTGTGAGTAATGGGATGCCTCAGAGGAAGGGAGTTCTTGAAATTGATACTCTGAATGCCATATTGGCTCAGAATAAAATATTGACTCAGCAAGTCAATATGATTTCCCAGAGTCTGAATGGATTGCAAAATGCATCCAACAGTACTAAAGAAGCATCTTCTGAAGAAGAAGCTTATGATCCTGAGAACCCTGCAATGGCAGAGGTGAACTACATGGGTGAAGCCTATGGAAACACCTATAATCTCTCATGGAGAAATCATCCAAATTTCTCATGGAAGGATCAACAAAAGCCTCAACAAGGCTTTAATAATGGTGGAAAAAACATGTTTAGCAATAGCAAGCCTTTTCCATCATCCTCTCAGCAACAGACAGAGAATTCTGAGCAGAATCCATCTAGCTTAGCAAATATAGTCTCTGATCTATCTAAGGCCACTCTAAGTTTCATGAATGAAACAAGGTCCTCCGTTAGAAATTTAGAGGCACAAGTGGGCCAGCTGAGTAAAAGAGTCACTGAAACTCCTCGTAGTACTCTCTCAAGCAATACAGAAGAGAATCCAAAAAGAGAGTGCAAGGCCATAACCTTACTTGGTGTGGCCGAACCCAGAGAGGAGGAGAAGGATGTGAATCCTAGTGAGGAAGACCTCCTGGGACGTTCACTGACCAATAAGGAGTTTCCCTTTGAGGAACCAAAGGAATCTAAGGTTCATCTAGAGACCATAGAGATTCCATTGAACCTCTTTTTACCATTCATGAGCTCTGATGACTATTTATCTTCTGAAGAAGATGAAGACATTGTTCAAGGGCAAGTTGCCCAGTATTTAGAAGCAATCATGAAGCTGAATGCCAAGCTCTTTGGTAATGAGACTTGGGAGGACGAGCCTCCATTGCTCATTAATGAACTAAATATCTGGGTTCAGCACACTTTACCTCAAAAGAAACAGGATGCTGGTAAATTCCTAATTCCCTGTAACATAGGCACCATGACCTTTGAGAAAGCTCTGTGTGACCTAGGGTCAGGCATAAACTTAATGCCACTCTCTGTAATGGAGAAACTAGGAATCTTTGAGGTACAGGCTGCAAAATTCTCATTAGAAATGGCAGACAAATCCATGAAACAGGCTTATGGACTAGTAGAGGGTGTGTTAGTAGTTGAAGGCCTTTACATCCCTGTGGATTTCATAATCCTAGACACTGGGAAGGATGAGGATGAATCCATCATCCTTGGAAGACCCTTCCTAGCCACAGCAAAAGTTGTGATTGATGTGGACAGAGGAGAGTTGGTCCTTCAACTGAGTGAGGACTACCTTGTATTTAAGACTCAAGGTTCTCCTTCTGTAACCATGGAGAGGAAGCATGAAAAGCTTCTCTCACTGTAGAGTCAACCAAAGCCCCACAGTCAAACTCTAAGTTTGGTGTTGGGAGGCCACAACCAAACTCTAAGTTTGGTGTTGAACCCCCACATTTAAACTCTAAGTTTGGTGTTGGGAGGTCTCAACAATGCTCTGAACATCTGTGAGGCTCCATGAGAGCTCACTGTCAAGTTATTGACATTAAAGAAGCGCTTGTTGGGAGGCAACCCAATGTTATTTAATTATATCTATTTATTTTCTATTGCTATTTTATGTTTTCTTTAGGTTGATGATCATGTGAAGTCACAAAAACTACTGAAAAATCAAAGAATGAAAAATAGCATTAAAAATAGCTCACCCTGGAGGAAGAGCTTACTGGCGTTTAAACGCGAGTAAGAAGCATCAAACTGGCGTTTAACGCCAGAAAGAAGCATCAAGCTAGCGTTAAACGCCAGAAACAAGCACCAGATTGGCATTTAACTCCAGAACAGAGCATGGAATTGGCGTTTAACACCAGAAACAAGCAGCAAGCTGGCGTTTAACGCCAGACATGCATTCTAAGGGCGTTTTGCACGCCTAAATGGAGCAAGGATGCTAAGTCCTTGACCCTTCTGGATTTGTGGACCCCACAGGATCCCCACCTACCCCACCTCTTCTTCTCTCCTATTCACACCTTTTCATGACTCTCTTTCCCAAATACCCTTCACCAATCACCTCCATACCTCTTCCCTAAATACCCTTAACCACTCACATCCATCCACTCTTCCCCATAAACCCCACATTTCAAATTATTTTCCCTCCCAAACCCAACCTTAATGGCCAAAACCTAACTTTCCCCCCACCCCTATATAAACCCCTCAAAACTACTCCATTTTCACACATTACAACCACCACTTCTCCTCCTTGGCCCAATACACCTTCTCCCTCCATCTCCTCCATTTTCCTCTTCTTCTACTACTTCCTTTCTTCTTTTGCTCAGGGACGAGCAAACCTTTTAAGTTTGGTGTGGTAAAAGCATTACTTTTTGTTTTTCCAGAACCATTAATGGCACCTAAGGCCAGAGAAACCTCAAGAAAAAGGAAAGGGAAGGCAATTGCTTCCACCTCTGAGTCATGGGAGATGGAGAGATTCATCTCAAAGGTCCATCAAGACCACTTCTATGAAGTTGTGGCCAAGAAAAAGGTAATCCCTGAGTTCCCTTTTAAGCTCAAAAAGAGCGAATATCCTGAGATCCGACAAGAGATTAGAAGAAGAGGATGGGAAGTTCTCTCTAATCCTATTCAACAAGTCGAGATCTTAATGGTTCAAGAGTTCTATTCAAACGCATGGATCACTAGGAACCATGATCAAAGTAGGAACCCGAATCCAAAGAATTGGCATACAATTGTTCGGGGGAAATACTTAGATTTCAGTCTGGAAAATGTAAGGTTGGCGTTCAACTTGCCAATGATGCAAGAAAACGCATGCCCCTACACTAGAAGGGTCAACTTTGATCAAAGGTTGGATCAAGTCCTCATGGAAATATGTGTGGAAGGAGCTCAATGGAAAGTTGACTCAAGAGGCAAACCGGTTCAATTGAGAAGACCGGACCTTAAGCATGTGGCTAGAGGATCGTTGGAGTTCATTCAACGCTCAATTATTCCTACTAGCAACCGGTCTGAAATTACTGAAGACAGGACCATCATGATCAATAGTATCATGATTGGGAAGGAAGTGGAAGTTCATGAGATTATACCTCAAGAATTCTACAAGGTTGCTGACAAGTCCTCCACTTTAGCAAGGTTAGCCTTTCCTCACTTCATTTGCCACCTCTGCAATTCGGCTAGAATTGACATAGAGGGAGACATCCTCATTGATGAGGACAAGCCCATCACTAAGAAAATGATGGAACAAACAAGAGATCACGGACCTCAACAAGAGCATGAGGAAATTCCTCACCATGAAATCCCTGAGATGCCTCAAAATACTAGGAGAATTAAGTTCCAACATGGGACAACTAAAGATGGAGCACCAAGAGAACTCCATCATCCTCCATGAGATTAGAGAAGATCAAAGAGCTATGAGGGAGGAGCAACAAAAGCAAGGAAGAGACATAGAGGAGCTGAAGAACACCATTGGTTCTTCAAGAGGAAGAAGACGCCACCCTCACTAAGGTGGACCCCTTAATCTCCTTGTTCTTATTTTTCTGTTTTTCGTTTACTATGCTCTATGTTTTATTTATGTTTGTGTCTTTATTACATGATCATTAGTGTTTAAGTGTCTATGTCTTAAAGCTATGAATGTCCTATGAATCCATCACCTTTCTTAAATGAAAAATTTTCTAAAAACAAAAGAACAAGAAGTACATGGTTTCGAATTCATCCTTGAAATTAGTTTAATTATTTTGATGTGGTGACAATACTTTTTGTTTTCTGAATGAATGCTTGAACAGTGCATATGTCTTTTGAATTTGTTGTTTAAGAATGTTAAAATTGTTAGCTCTTGAAAGAAAGATGAAAAAGGAGAAATGTTATTTGATAATCTGAAAAATTATAAAAATGATTATTGAAGCATGAAAAAGCAATGAAGAACAAAGCTTACAGAAAAAAAAATTGGCGAAAAAAATAACAAAGAAAAAGAAAAAGCAAGCAGAAAAAGCCAATAGCCCTTAAAACCAAAAGGCAAGGGTAAAAAGGGATCCAAGGCTTTGAGCATCAGTGGATAGGAGGGCCCAAAGGAATAAAATCCTGGCCTAAGTGGCTAAACCAAGCTGTCCCTAACCATGTGCTTGTGGCGTGAAGGAGTCAAGTGAAAACTTGAGACTGAGCGGTTAAAGTCAAGGTCCAAAGCAAAAAAAGAGTGTGCTTAAGAACCCTGGACACCTCTAACTGGGGACTCTAGCAAAGCTGAGTCACAATCTGAAAAGGTTCACCCAGTTATGTGTCTGTGACATTTATGTATCCAGTGGTAATACTGGAAAACAAAGTGCTTAGGGCCACGGCCAAGACTCAAAAAGTAGCTGTGTTCAATAATCAACATATTGAACTAGGAGAATCAATATCACTATCTGAATTCTGAGTTCCTATAGATGCCAATCATTCTGAACTTCAAGGGATAAAGTGAGATGCCAAAACTGTTCAGAGGCAAAAAGCTACTAGTCCCGCTCATTTGATTGGAGCTAAGTTTCACTGATATTTTGGGATTAATAGTATATTTTCTTCTTTTTATCCTAATTGATTTTCAGTTGCTTGGGGACAAGCAACAATTTAAGTTTGGTGTTGTGATGAGCGGATAATTTATACGCTTTTTGGCATTGTTTTTACATAGTTTTTAGTATGATTTTGTTAGTTTTTAATATATTTTTATTAGTTTTTAAATAAAAATCATATTTTCTGGACTTTACTATGAGATTGTGTGTTTTTCTGTGATTTCAGGTAATTTTTGGCTGAAATTGAGGGACATGAGCAAAAATCTGATTCAGAGGCTGAAGAAGGACTGCAGATGCTGTTGGATTCTGACCTCCCTGCACTCGAAGTGGATTTGCTGGAACTACAAAAACCCGATTGGTGCGCTCTTAATTGGGTTGGAAAGTAGACATCCAGGGCTTTCCAGAAATATATAATAGTCCAAACTTTGCCCGAGTTTAGACGATGCAAACTGGCGTTTAACGCCAGCTTTCTGCCCTATTCTGGCGTTAAACGCCAGAAACAAGTTGCAAAGCAAAGTTAAACGCCAGAAACAAGTTACAAATTGACGTTTAACTCCAAGGAAGACCTCTACACGTGAAAGCTTCAATGCTCAGCCCAAGAACACACCAAGTGGGCCCGGAAGTGGATTTCTGCATCATTTACTTATCTCTGTAAACCCTAGTAACTAGTTTAGTATAAATAGGACTTTTTACTATTGTATTTACATCTTTTGTATATCTTTTGATCATCCTTGATCATGGATCAGTCTATTTTCCTATTTTTGAATTCATATGCTATTTGGGGAGGCTGGCCATTCGGCCATGCCTAGACCTTGTTCTTATGTATTTTCAACGGTGGAGTTTCTACACACCATAGATTAAGCTGTGGAGCTCTGCTGTTCCTCATGAATTAATGCAAAGTACTATTGTTTTTTTATTCAACTCAAGCCTATTTCTTGTCTAAGATATTCATTCGTACACAAGAACATGATGAATGTGATGATTATGTGACGCTCATCACCATTCTCACTTATGAATGCGTGCCTGACAAACACGTCCGTTCTACATGAAAGCAAGCTTAAATGTATATCTCTTAGCCTCCTGATTTATGATCAGAGTCTTCGTGGTATAGGCTAGAATTATTGGCGGCCATTCTTGAGATCCGGAAAGTATAAACCTTGTCTGTAGTATTCCGAGTAGGATCTGGGAAGGGATGGCTGTGACGAGCTTTAAACTCGCGAGTGCTGGGCGTAGTGACAGACGCAAAAGGATCACTAGATCCTATTCCAGCATGATCGAGAACCAACAGATGATTAGCCATGCGATGACAGCACATTTGGACCATTTTCACTGAGAGGACGGGATGGCCATTGACAACGGTGATACCCAACATTCAGCTTGCCATGGAAAGGAGTATGAATGACTGGATGAAAGCAGTAGGAAAGCAGAAGTTCAGAAGGAACAAAAGCAACTCCATATGCTTATCTGAAATTCTCACCAATGAATTACATAAGTATTTCTATCCTATTTTATATTTTAATTATATTTTAATTATCAACTCACCATAACCATTTGAATCCGCCTGACTGAGATTTATAAGATGACCATAGCTTGCTTCAAGCTGACAATCTCCATGGGATCGACCCTTACTCAGGTAAGGTTTATTACTTGGACGACCCAGTGCACTTGCTGGTTAGTTGTGCAAAGTTGTGGAAAGGAACTAAGATTATGAACGTGCGTATTAAGTTTTTAGCGCCGTTACCAAGGAATGAACAATCACGATTTCGTGCACCACATGCCTGTAACCTAAAAAGGTACTATAGCTAAAAGCCTTGAACCTAGATGCACTCTTTTTCCCAATAGTAAGGATTTTTTAATGAGGCACCAAGACAAGGGCTAAGGGAACTCAAGCCTTTAGTAACTATCTTTGTAATAAAAATTTTTTAAATACCAATAAAATTCCTATTTTACTTCTTTAAAGGTTTCCTATCTCAAACACATTAATTTAAGCTCGACAGAGTGCTAAAATCATTGCCCAACCTAAAATGGTTGGCAAGATGAAGTGATGAGGTATAAGTTAATGTAATAAGTTATACAAACAACTCGTACAAAGCAACCTCAAACAGCTCAGATAAAAAACAGAGTTGTAAAAGTAACTTGAGTCGAGGCCGATTACACAAAGTCGGACATAAGTAAGGAAATTAATAAAATTTAAGAACCAATTATGCCCTACCATAAGTATTCGACAAAAAGATACTGTGATAAGGCTTTGAACATTACTTAGTAAAATTTTTGAAAAACAACTAAACAGAAAGGTAAAATGTTCAAAATACTACTAACTATTACAACATGTTAAAGTATCATAAATGCCCACATGTCGGCCTACCATAAACCTAAAGAACATAAAAAACTCAAGACTTCTCGCCCATATAAGGATTAAGAGTCTCGCCAGTCTCAGCATCTTGACCCTCGGCCGGAGGGGTCGGAGGAAGCATGGAGACTGACACTGCCGAAATAACTTCAGAAATAGAAGAGGAAGGATCTGCCATATCAGCCCAGGGCTGGACACCCGAGGCAGTAGCCGGGCTAACCTGAGGCCCTGAAGTCTTCGAGTCGGGAAGAGTCTCCTCCTCATCACCCGACTCAGGGGCAGGAACAATCTTCCCATCCTATACCATGTTGTTCATCCTGAAAAGGGAGAGATCGAGATTGGGAGCAAAGACCCTAACTTGGGCTTTCAAGTTTTCAAACATTTCATCTATGCCCATAGCAGCTAACTCTTGAAAACTAGCAAGCTCCCCCTTCAACCTTTTGATGAACAACTATTTTATGACTTATTTTGGATCGAATCGAGTGGATTTTATCAACTTTACTCACACTTATCCATATAATTTGCATATTTTTAAATTTCCTTCTGAATTTTGTGCTATGAATGAAAACATGCTTCTTTGTCCTTAAAATTGCTAATTTTTAATCCTCTTTTATTACCATTCGATGCAATGATGTGTGTTAAGTAATTTCATGGTTTATAGGGCAGGATTGGTTTAGAGGATGGAAAGGGAGCATGCAAAAGTGGAAGGAACACAAAAAATCAAGGATTTGAGAAGCTGGGACTGACGCGCACGCATGACTGACGCGTGCACGTGATCAGGAGCGTCGTCCACTGACCCTTACGTGTGACCTTGCACATAGTTAAACGACGCGTACGCGTGGCTGACGCATACGCGTGACAAGCATCACATGCCTCAGTAAAGGAAAAATGATAGGGGCAATTTTTGGGCTGCTTTTGGCCCAGCTTCAAGCCCGAAAGTGAAGACAAGTGGCTGGCGAGTGGAGCTGGATTTTCATTGGGGATTAATTCATTCATTCACACACTTTAGTTTTAGATGTAGAGTTCTAGAGAGAGAGGCTCTCTCCTCTCTCTAGGTTTTAAGGTTTCTTCTTTTATTTTCAGTTTCATCTACGTTTATATTCAACTTCTCATATTGTTTCAAGTTCCTCTTTTAATTTCTTGTTATTACTTCTTTGCTTTCTTAGTTTTATATGTTGTTTCCTTTACCTTGTTGCTTTATTGTTCATGACTCTTTGTTGATTCTAATTTCTTTTTAATGTATTTGAGGTATTTTATGTTTATTGTCGCTTTCTTTAATTTCTTGTTATTGTCTTCTTTCAATTGTTAATCTTAGATTTTACTATTTCTTCTTAATTTGCTATGTTTTTATTTTGTGTCTTCCAAGTGTTTGATAAAAAGCTTGGTTGGATTTTAAAATAAATTTTTGTGTTCTACGCTTGGATTGAGTAATGTGGAAACTCTTGAATTGTCAAGTCTCTTGTTGACTGGTGATGGAAAGTTGCTAGTTGGCTTGAGCTTCACTAAATCTAGTCTTTGATTAGGACCTATGAACTCAAGTTGATTTTTCTCACTTGACTTTCTTTCAATTGTTAGAGGTTAACTAAGTGACAGCAAAAGGCAATTACCATCACAATTGACGATGATAATGAGGATGAGAATTCCAATTCTCAACCCTTGCTAGGACTTTTCTTAGTTGTTAGTTTACTTTATTGCTATTCACTTTCTTGTTCATCATTTCAAAACCCCAAAAATATTTTCCCACAACCAATAATAAGTACACTTCCCTGCAATTCCTTTGAGAGACGACACGAGGTTTAAATACTTCGGTTATTTTTTTATTGGTTTGCATTGTGACAAACAAATTAAACGTTGACCGAGGATTGTATGTCAGTTTAGAACTATACTTGCAACGCGATTTATTTGAGAAATTTTTTACCGACATTTTCCTCCATCAAGTTTTTGGCGCCGTTGCCGGGAAATTGCAAATGTGTGCCTTATTATTGTTAATTGTGAATATTGTGAATATGTTTGCCCTTTTCTTTTTTGTTAGTTGTTGCTAATTTTAGGAGTTTATTTTCATTATTTCTTGTTAGTGTTTGTTCTTATTTTCTATTGCCATTATGAATTCTCATCCTTTTGGCTATGAGTATGGTTACAACTATGTTGTAGGAAATGAAAACTATAATGAAGGCTTGCATCAAGGATGGGAGAATCAAAGGTGGGAGGAGCCATATGCTTATGATCAAGCATCTTGGCAACAACCTCCTCCTATGTACTATGAGCAAAAATAACCCCTTGATTCATACCTTTCTAATGGCTATGGTGGACCTCCTTATGACTACTAAGAACCACCACTATATGCTTATGAACCCCTTCCTCAATATAGTTCTCAACCTACCTCACAAGCCCCATTTTACCAAACACCATCCTATGATCCATACCCCTCATACAACCAATCACCATTACCTCATCCTTGTGACCACTATGAAAGAAAACCTATAGAACCACCTACATTCCAACATAATTACTCCCAAAAACCACCATTCTCACATTTACCACCTCGATACCCCTATCAAGATGAACCACCTTCCTATCATGAACCTTTCCTCCCAAGCAATGAACCTTCATATCCACTCCAATCTTCAATGGATGACACCTTTGGTCTTATTCTTCAAGGACAAAGAGAGATGCAAAGGAAGACACTAGAATTCGCGGCTACCTTGACCGAGGTAGTAAATACTCTAGCATGCCAATGCTTAGACACTCAAAGTAATCCCATGGCCACATGTGGGGAATCAATTGAAGAGCGTAGAATGAAGGAGAGATTGGAAACTCCGATGGAAAATAAGAAGTAGGATTTTGTATTGGAACAAATGAAGGAAGCCCAATTAGTTGAAGAGGAGGAAATGGTTGAAGACTTAGGAGATGTTGAAAGTTCATCGGAAGCTAAAGTTATAGAGCCCTCTAAGGGTGAAGAGGTTGATCAAGATATGGATTCAATGATTAAAGAATTTTTATCTACAATTGAATCCTCTCCCATTAGACACGAGTTTGAGATCAAAGAAGAATGTGCACAACCTCACATACCCTTGGTAAATGATGAAGAAGAGTTTGAATTGGAAGAAAGCTACCACGAGGAAGAGGTTGAAGTTGAAGAATCTTTCCAAGAGGTGAAAGTAGTTAAGGAAGAGCACAAGGGAGTGGAGCTTGCATGATCATTAGAAACACCTCTCCTCAAGCTACTACCATCCAATACAATATTCAAGTGGGTAAAATTCTTATCCTTAAACTTTAATTTCCCACTTGAATATGGTTTGCTTGAGACGGATGGTCAACTTAGAGCTCTTTCTAGCTTTAAAAGTAAAAAGGAGATGGTAAGTGGATAGAAACACAATTTTCGGTTCATTGTGGTTGGAAGCTCAAGGTCTATTTGCAAAGGTTGGTGTAGAGCTCAATTTCTTGGGTCTAGGAAGTTGTTTGGTTGTTTGAATGAGAATTCAAAATTCTTGTCACCCAATTAAAATTGTGATGATCAACTTGAAGATGGGCGTAAGAACAAGGTTTGGGATCCCGGCATACAAAAAGATCAATTTTGGGAGCCCTTAGCTTGTGTGGAACTTTATCAAAGCTTGGAGCTATTAATTTTGAAATTTGGAGCTTACTTGAAGTCCAAACATTGGTGGAAGTTCAAGGATGAATACAAGCACAAGCCACCATGACAAAGAGCTCACCAAATGTCCAACTTAAGAACTTTAAATAAATTCTAGGTAGGAGACACCATTATGGTAAATTCTTCCTACTTTCCCTTTTATTTATATTGGTAATAAATTAAATTTTCATTTTTAGTTAGGATTATTTAGTCTAAGTTGTGGTTTAGCTTGTTTAATAATATTTGGTATTGCTTTGGTAGCTTGTTAGTTTCTCAATAAAAAAAAGAAGCGCGTACGCGTGACCAACGCGTGCGCGTCGACGCCCAAATTTTGATGCTGTTGCTGCTGCATGGTACAAAAACCAAAGAGTTGTGCTGAAACCGTGCGAGCATTGTACAAGGAGCACGAAAAGTATCCACGCATACGCGTGACCGACGTGTACGCATCACTTTCTCTTTTCTGCTTCTCATGCGTACGCGTGACTGACGCGTACACGTCGCCTTCTCATTCTGCTATCCACGTGTACGCATGGTCGACGCTTCTCTTCTCCCATTTCTTTCTTCTTTCTTCTTTCTTCTTTCTTCTTTCTTCTCTCCTTCTTCTTTCTTTTTACCTTTCTTCTTCTTCATTCCCTTAACTTCTCATCTTTATTCTCTTTCATTCTCTTTTTCTTGTTGCATTTGCATACTTTTATTCATTGTATTTTAACTTTGTTTTTGTATCTTGTTCTATTTTTCTTCTTAAGATTACTATTTTACTATTGGTGTTTAATTCTCCTACACAACTGTTGAAAATTTATTGAATCATTTTGGTGCTTCTTGACTTGTTTGATATTGATTGGATAATAAAATTTTTAGGCCAATGCTTCATCTTTTATGACACTTGTATTCTTTGTGCATTGATATGAAGTTATATTGTCTTTCATAACCCACTCTTTCTTACTTACTATTTGTAATTTTTGCCCCACACACAAGATTAGTACTTTAGTACTTTCTAACTCATTCTTCTTTGTTTCTGTGTTCTATTATCATTGAGTTAGGATGGGACCGTAATCTCTCATGCTTATAACTAATCTTGCTTGTGTAAATTCTTGTTTGAACTTGATGCTTTTGAGTGTTTTCTTTATGCAATTTACTTATTCTTTGACTTTACTCTTGCATCAAGTGTTAGTTGACATGCCCTTTGCCTACATTGTTTTCTCACTTACATGTTGTAGCTACCATGTAGTTGAGAACCCCACTCTTATTCGGTATTAGCCCCCATCTATATTCTATTTGCTTTGTTTTTGGGCTAATCTTCCGTATTTTTCTCCCCTTTCAGGCTAGCCATCAAGAAGGGAAAGTAAAAGCTTCTAAATGGGCGAACAACAAGTCCCTCTACACAATCTTTTGAAGGAGCTCATCAGTTGTAGCAAACCACCCTAATCCACCATACTCATCTTTGCATGCACCGAGGACGGTGCAATCTTTAAGTGTGGGGAGGTCGAGACCGACTTCTATGGGTAACTACTTCCTTTTCCAACACCAATTCTTAATCTTCTTTGTTAGTTAGTTGTTGCATTGCATGATAGATTGCATGTGTAGTTAGTTGCTTGCATTTAAGTACTACTTGGTTGAAGTGATGATTTCTTTTCCAAGAAACTGTTTTAGGGCATTTCACTAATTTGAATAAAAAAATTTTTTTTTTTGAACTTGCTTGAAGAATTTTATTTTGGAACATGGTTTTAGAACTAGAACACACAAACTCAGTGAGATTTTGAGCCTATTGATTGGTTACATTTTATCAACCAATATTTTGATTCAGTGTGTGTTGTTCTCTCTAAGATTGTGATCTTTATCTTGCTTGATTCTATATTTCCATTGTTTGATGTATGTATGCACTTATGTGATTGACGCCTTTGTTTCACTAAGCTTACATACCCAAATGGCCTTACCTTTTCATCAATCTTTGCAAACCAATGTGAGCCTATTTAACCCCATTTATTCTTTATTTTAGCACATCACTAACTCTAAGCAGAAAACAATAAATGTCCTTAATTTGAATCTTTGGTTAGCTTAGACTAGTAAGAGTGTGTATAATTTAAGTGTGGGGAAATTAGATTTGGGAATATTTGGTTTGGGAATTGGGTATGTTATACTTTTTTGTAAAAATGTGGAAAATTTGGGTGCATGTTCGTGCATTCAATACCTTAATCATATGCATTGAGAAAAATAAAAGAAAAAAAAGAAAAACCAAAAATAAAAGAAAAATAAAAAAAAAAACAAAAAGGAGAAAAAGAAAGCAGTACAAGGAGACAAAACGCCCCAAAGTAAGTGGTGTTGGCAATGCATATATATTGTACTCAAATTTGGGATGCATGAATATGTGGCAAAAGATAGTCAATGGGTAGTTAGGTTTTTGCATTTTGATTACATGGATTGTCTTAGATTAAGTGGGAAGTTTAGATTAATCAAGGATTCAGATTTCAGTCCACTTGACCACATACAATCCTACCTTAACCCTAGCCCCATTACAACCCTTGAAAAAATCTCTTGATATTTGTACTCATGCATTGAATATATGTTGATTGGTAGGAGAAAAGCAAGTCGTAGAAAGCAAGATTAGTAGAGAATTGAGAGAATCAAACCTTAAACACTTGAGCAATTAGATCGGATACACATCCGTGAGGGTTCGATGCTCGATTCTTTGTTTCCGGCTTTCACGAGCTTTCTTCTTGCAAATCTATTTGTACTTCATTTTATGATTTGAATTAGTGTAATTCTTTAATCATCATCCTATTTCAGCCCTACTTGTTCATATATGTTCTTGGAAATTGATTTAATTTTAACCAAGTAGGTAGATACATTTTGCATTTAGCTAGATTCATATAGATAGGTTGCATTTAATAAATCCTACCATCCCTCTTCACCCCTTTATAGCTTCTCTTGGGCTTAGCATGAGGACATGCTAACCTTTAAGTGCAGGTAGATTTGATGAACCACTATTTTATGACTTATTTTGGATCGAATCGAGTGGATTTTATCAACTTTACTCACACTTATCCATATAATTTACATGTTTTTAAATTCCCTTTCGAATTTTGTGCTATGAATGAAAACATGCTTCTTTGGCCTTAAAATTGCTAATTTTCAATCCTCTTTTATTACCATTCAATGCCGTGATATGTGTGTTAAGTGATTTCAGGGTTTATAGGGCAGGAATGGCTTAGAGGATGGAAAGGGAGCTTGCAAAAGTGGAAGGAACACAAGAAGTCAAGGATTTGAGAATCTAGGACTTACGCGCGCGCATGGCTGACGCGTGCGTATGACCAGGAGCGTCATCCACTGACGCGTACACATGACGAGCGTCACGTGCCTCAGTAAAGGGAAAATACTAGGGGCGATTTCTGGGCTGCTTTTGGCATAGTTCTTGTCATGGATACTATCTTTCACCTATCGCTTCTTTAAAGGGGATTCCAAAGGGGAAGGAGGTGAGGGAGTGGACTTGGAAGAGATAAGTTAAGACTGAGGAGTCAAGATAATGACCTGGGATCTAGAAGGGCCCGGACCCCGACTTCTTCCTAGGGGAGGATCGGACTGGGATCATGACTTCTTCCTGAGAGGACCCTTCATCGATCTCTTTCTGCTGTTGAAGGTTCCTGGCCACCATGTCTTTTTCGTGTTTTGAAGGAACCTCATAGCAGATTTGGGAGCCATACTTTCTACAAAGCAAAACATAATGCAATTAGAAACAAAAAATGTATAAAAGTAGAATTTAACAAGTAAAGAAAAGGAAACTACCTAGGTCAGACTTCAGAAGACTGGGGTCCCCTAGATATCTCTTTGTATCCAGATGGGGAGTCTGACCCCAAGTACCGAACACAAAATCTACCACACCACTCTCCAGGTCATCTAACTCAGCTATGTCTACCTTTACTGTTAAAAGTGTATCTTGCTAGTAGAGAGGGAATTTGGGTTCTTGGCTTTTTGAAAGAAAGAAAGGTCGAGTATCATAGGCAGCTCAAAGCTTAAAGAAGTTATTCTTGAAGTCATGAAAAAACTCGTCAAAGATAGAAAAAACCTTTTGACCTTGCACATCTCGAAAGGATATCCTCCCCTAACTTCTTGGCGGAGCTATATGGCTTTGTCACCACAAAGAGATAAAGGAAGACG
Source organism: Arachis hypogaea (assembly GCF_003086295.3). Taxonomy (NCBI): domain Eukaryota; kingdom Viridiplantae; phylum Streptophyta; class Magnoliopsida; order Fabales; family Fabaceae; genus Arachis; species Arachis hypogaea. The sequence goes on from NC_092052.1 coordinate 52,857,503, forward strand.
TTTGAGGTAGGTCAGACATCCAGTTCCTGACATAAGAGCTGGTACATTTTCATGAAAGCTCAAGAATTTGGGTGAAGTTGGCTAGGGGCAAGGTTGGAAGACCGCAACACCTCTATCTCAAAGTTGGTAAAAGGAAATCGGACACCCAACCTAGTAAAGAAGCAATCATAGATGTAAAAAAAGGGTTGTTTGGACTTCTCTAAAGGGGGGAAGCATACCTTCTCCTCTGGGTCGAGTGGATCTAACACATACATTCTCCTCTCTATTCTTACAAATACTGTGGTGTCTACGGAACTCATCACAATACTCCCTATTAGTCATAGTGACACAGCTAAGGACGATGCTATCTTCCCAAACCTGAAGACTAAGGAGAACTTTTGTCGACATGTTTGTGATAAGACGATGCAACATAAAGACTATACCTACACATGCAAAAATAAAGGAAACCATTACTATAAGAAGTCAGACATACCAAACAAGTCGGACAAATTAAACAGAATTCAAAGAAAGACATTCTTTTAAAAATTTTCCATAGAATAACCCAATGGCGCCTCCCCGAAGCAAACACCACATCGAAGTAACACCATTAGGGGCAATACAACACACACCCATCACTACAGAGGCATAAAAACAAAGCCTTTATCTACTTCAAACACTTTCAAAAAACATTTTGTACCAAGTATCGAAACCAAAAGAGCCAAAAAAATAATTTTTTCCAAAGAAAACGGAAAAGGATCGACAACAAGTAAAACCAAAAAAATCAAGCAAATGATAACAAGAAAGATTGACCAAATAGAGGGAGGGAGAATGTAAGAAAAGAAATAGAAACCTACCTCAAAGGAGCTCAGAAAAGAAGAAGGGCACGTCTAAAACAGCAAACACTACAAATGTTCCTCTCCTCAAAACGAAAAAGGCTCAGAAAACAAGATGAAGAGATATTGGAAGCAACAGAAACAGCCGAAAAGCACAAAGGAAATCTCTTTGTGAAGGAAGAAAAAAAAATGGATTTCAGAAATAAAAAAAGGGGAAGAAAAAGCTCAAAGGTCTGTTTATAAGAAAGCAGTAGGGCAAAAACGGCTCCTTCACTCCTCTTTAAAACAGTGCGGATCCTCAGGAGCAACTGCCATGCGTTACTCGACAGTCTTTAAAAGCCCCCAGAGTTCAAATTTCAAAACACGTCAGATAGACTGATGAGCTCGAAACCCGATGTCCATGATAAGAAGTCACAAAGTGCTTGAGCCCAACTTTAAGAAAGAACGGACTCAAGTAAAGGCACTGTTCATACCCTGGTCCAACAGATAAGAGCCAGGCCCAAAAACACTAAAAGGCCCGCCAATAAAGGTGGACCTCACGTCAAGTCCAACCTCTTTAAAAAAGTCATACACCGACTCCACGGGGCAAAAACCCTAGTTGCTCAAAGCAGATAAACTACTCCCTAAAATCACTACCTCATCTAGAAGGAGAATCTCAACAAACACCCAAGATAAAAGGAATGCTTATCTCTCAGAAAAGATAAGATCACCCCAACAAAGGTGGTTAGCAACTCAACAATAAAAACACTGGCACCCTGGTATAACTCACGCTCCAATCTATTGAAAACCTGCCTAAAGCCCTTGCTAACTTAAGCATCGGAGTCTCTTGTAGATACCACTCCCTCACCTCCTCACGAGAAACTCGGACAGGCAGTACCTCAACACTAAAGAGGTCGGACGATGCCACACTAAAGGATCTGGACCTCACGTTTAGGCTCAAATAAATGTTTCAGGTAACCCTCAGAACACTAATAATGTAGAATGTTTTATGCAATTATCTAATCACATGTTTTCTATGATTATTCACACAATCAATATAAAAAAATAACTATTTTCTTTATATGATATTATATAATTGGATATATGTATAAATTTTATATACTGATAATATATCAAAATTAATTTTTTTTATAAAAATTTTAACTAAAATAGACCTTGTAAGATTTTTTTTAAAACTTTAGAATAATATTATCTTTTTATTTAATACTAAATAAAATCAAAAGAAAAATACCAATGCTCTTTTAAGATTTGGGTAATGCTACCGTGAAGAAAGTAAATTTTTTCAATAGGTGAGGAACTGATATTGTTGGAGATAACATTCGATGCACTTCAGGTGGAACAGGGTTGTGACATTTTTGAAAGTGATTTAATAATTTGTGTTAATCTTTATCATTAACTTGTTGGGCCTTTTTGTTGGGTTAGGTACTTTTTTTGTACAAATTTAAATTTGGCATTTTAATCAGATTTGTACTCATGGACATGGAATTTTTTATTTAAATAAATTAAATAAATATTTTAATTATTTAAATAAATAATTATAAAATTAATGCCGAAATTAATCCCCAATCTTATCTCGTTTACAATGTAAACGAGATAATCTTGCACGTATCTCATTTACACTATAAACGAGATAAGGCATGTATGCATGACACGTGTATATCTCATTTACAGTGTAAATGAGATACGTGCGTATCAAACTAATGCATTTACAATGTAAATGAGATATATTAAGACAAATTTCCAACTACTTTAAAAGGATGTGCAACCCTTGGCGTTCTCCACATACATTTCATACCTTCTTCTCTCTTGTTTTTCTTACAAAAACTAGACAAAAATGTCCAGTAATAGCAGATATGTGGTTATTTGTGTGTACTCCAATTGTCATATGAGATATAGTGACAATGGAGTGATATTTGCGTGTGAGAATCTGTTACTATTGCGCACTCGACTCGTAAGTTCGTTGTCCGAGTTGAAAAGTTTGATATTGAGCAACCTTGGTGGCACAGGGAGAAGAGAGATTGGAAGGGTGGGGTATAGATTACTAGAACCATTTGGTAATGGAGTTTTCCAGTTTCAACTATTTTGGCTCCATAGCGACGAGCATGTGCGACTCATGTTCGACATCCATGGGAAAATCATGGTAGAACAAGTGATGGAGCTTTCCACCAAGGTTGGTGATATTGGTGGTGGTGCTTCTGTACACTTGACATTTTTGCAGGATGACCCACCACTCGCACCACCACCGATTCATGTTGCCAGTCCAGTGGAAGACATGAAGGTGGGTGAGGAAGACTTCGACGAAGAGTATGTTGCAGATAACAATGATAGTTTAAATTAGTGAAATGCTATAAAAAGTTTCTTGAAATAGAAAATATTACTCCAACCAAGTAGTGGTAAAATATTCACAAAATCTAACTACAATGCAATCAAACATGCAGATGCAACAACTAATTTAACAAAGAAAATTAAACATTGGTATTGAGAAAAGAAAGTAACTAACACACGGAAGTCGGTATCGACCTCCCACACTTAAAGGTTACACCATCCTCGGTGCATGTTAAGACGTGCAAGTGGACGGGGGTTGTGAGCTATAACTGCTGCTCTTTCTTTAATAGATTGTGCAGATGGACTTGTTGCTCGCCCACATTTAAAAGCTTTTCCTTTTTCTTTTCTGATGGCCATCCTAAAAGAAGAGAGAAAGGAACAACAGTAACCCACAAACAAAGATAGGAAAACAAATAGAATATGGGTGGGTTAATGCCAAATAATGAGGATCTCAACTACACGGTAGCTACAGCATGCAAGTGAGGAAACAATAGAAGCAAATGGCATATGAATAGTGCAAAAATTGCAATAAATGGGGAGAGAGTGTGGGTAATGAAAGACAATGTAAGTGCATATCAATGCAAATGGAATACAAGTATTATAAAAATGAGCATTGACTTATAATTAATAACACCCAATAGTTTAAAATAAGTCACGAAGCACCAAAATAATTTAAGAAAAGATGTAACAGTTGAATAAGAACATTTA